>NC_140585.1:107088603-107218603 GCF_964204655.1 Triturus cristatus
GTCAGGAAAATCCTTCAGCCTTGTACCTGGATGATCTTCATGGTCTTATGTACAGATGCCTATATACAGTCTTCTTAGCGCAGTAGGCAGCGCGTCAGTCTCATAATCTGAAGGTCCTGAGTTCGATCCTCAGAGAGGGCATTTATTTCCTTCTTTTGGAATGCAAAATTCTCCGATTTTCTTGAAATGCGCCAACTATGCCTAGTTCAAAGATTTTTCCAAAGCAAATGTCTGACTATTTAAGTGGGGCTCTCACCCCAACTGCATGACAAACTTCTTCTTTCTGCATGATGGCAGGCTAGCCTTCTGGAAAAAAGCCAAGATAAGGAACAGAGGCTCCTGGAGATGCCGGGGATTGAACCCGGGACCTCATACATGCGAAGCATGCGCTCTACCACTGAGCTACATCCCCACTTTTGCACTCGAGCTGTTTGATGGATGCAAGGAATCCCTGAAACCCAGGGACTGCAAAGTCTCGATCATAATCAATGGAAGGTATTGTTTGAATAAAAGTGAAATATATGGAAATCGAAGCAAAAAATCCTTCGAGCCGGATTTGAACCAGCGACCTAAGGATGTCTGACTTTATGCTACAGTCCTCCGCTCTACCAACTGAGCTATCAAGGAGTGGCTGAAGTATCTTTCAGCGCTGTAATTATCTCTCGCTCAAGAAAGGTTGTGGGGGTGGGGATCAGGAGCAGATCGATGAAAATCATGAACATTACCTGCAGCTCCCTCTCAAAGTCACCAGTTCTTAGAGCACACTGTAAGGTACGTCTTATCACCCCAAAGGAGGATTTCAGACCAAAGTTCATGTTCTGTCTTGGCTTGGGGATAAGCAGGGGTGCTCCAAATTTCAATTTTACAGAAAGGAAAGGAACTTTGATACAAAGACCTTGGGCAGCATTGGTGGCAAATGGATGGCTGCGCGGAACCATGAAAGAAATGACAGAAAGTTATGGGAGTCATTACTACGCACCCAGCATCAAGAACGTGCATTTTGGATGCATTTTCAAAAGGAAAGAGAACGGAAAAATCTGTAGATTGAAGGTGATTGAGATAAACAAAATATTCCGTTTTTCTAAAAGCTACTGTAAAGAGTCTCTGGTTTAGAAGAAGAACCCTTACCAATGATCAAGAGAGATGCGACAGATTTCTATCATCAAAGCATTATGGTTGTCAAGATGAATCATCACTTTGATGTCTTCAACAAGTAGGATTCTTTTGATCTATAATCATCAAAAATGAGATAGCCCCATTTCATGGGATTTTTCAAGGCAAACGTCTGACAGATTAAGCGGGGTCCTCATCCCGGTTGGAGGACATATCTCTTCCTTCATCATGATGCCAGCCTAGCTTTCGGCCCAAAATCCAAGGTAAGCATGGCAAAAGTCTGGAGATGCCGGGGATTGAACCCGGGGCCTCATACATGCAAAGCATGCGCTCTACCACTGAGCTACATCCCCACTTCTGCAAGGTTTTACTGTATGATTGGAAACCCTGCATTGAACCGACGGCCACATCACCCCATTCGACTCTGCAGTATACAATGTCAGTCAGGAAAATCCTTCAGCCTTGTACCTGGATGATCTTCATGGTCTTATGTACAGATGCCTATATACAGTCTTCTTAGCGCAGTAGGCAGCGCGTCAGTCTCATAATCTGAAGGTCCTGAGTTCGATCCTCAGAGAGGGCATTTATTTCCTTCTTTTGGAATGCAAAATTCTCCGATTTTCTTGAAATGCGCCAACTATGCCTAGTTCAAAGATTTTTCCAAAGCAAATGTCTGACTATTTAAGTGGGGCTCTCACCCCAACTGCATGACAAACTTCTTCTTTCTGCATGATGGCAGGCTAGCCTTCTGGAAAAAAGCCAAGATAAGGAACAGAGGCTCCTGGAGATGCCGGGGATTGAACCCGGGACCTCATACATGCGAAGCATGCGCTCTACCACTGAGCTACATCCCCACTTTTGCACTCGAGCTGTTTGATGGATGCAAGGAATCCCTGAAACCCAGGGACTGCAAAGTCTCGATCATAATCAATGGAAGGTATTGTTTGAATAAAAGTGAAATATATGGAAATCGAAGCAAAAAATCCTTCGAGCCGGATTTGAACCAGCGACCTAAGGATGTCTGACTTTATGCTACAGTCCTCCGCTCTACCAACTGAGCTATCGAAGGAGTGGCTGAAGTATCTTTCAGCGCTGTAATTATCTCTCGCTCAAGAAAGGTTGTGGGGGTGGGGATCAGGAGCAGATCGATGAAAATCATGAACATTACCTGCAGCTCCCTCTCAAAGTCACCAGTTCTTAGAGCACACTGTAAGGTACGTCTTATCACCCCAAAGGAGGATTTCAGACCAAAGTTCATGTTCTGTCTTGGCTTGGGGATAAGCAGGGGTGCTCCAAATTTCAATTTTACAGAAAGGAAAGGAACTTTGATACAAAGACCTTGGGCAGCATTGGTGGCAAATGGATGGCTGCGCGGAACCATGAAAGAAATGACAGAAAGTTATGGGAGTCATTACTACGCACCCAGCATCAAGAACGTGCATTTTGGATGCATTTTCAAAAGGAAAGAGAACGGAAAAATCTGTAGATTGAAGGTGATTGAGATAAACAAAATATTCCGTTTTTCTAAAAGCTACTGTAAAGAGTCTCTGGTTTAGAAGAAGAACCCTTACCAATGATCAAGAGAGATGCGACAGATTTCTATCATCAAAGCATTATGGTTGTCAAGATGAATCATCACTTTGATGTCTTCAACAAGTAGGATTCTTTTGATCTATAATCATCAAAAATGAGATAGCCCCATTTCATGGGATTTTTCAAGGCAAACGTCTGACAGATTAAGCGGGGTCCTCATCCCGGTTGGAGGACATATCTCTTCCTTCATCATGATGCCAGCCTAGCTTTCGGCCCAAAATCCAAGGTAAGCATGGCAAAAGTCTGGAGATGCCGGGGATTGAACCCGGGGCCTCATACATGCAAAGCATGCGCTCTACCACTGAGCTACATCCCCACTTCTGCAAGGTTTGACTGTATGATTGGAAACCCTGCATTGAACCGACGGCCACATCACCCCATTCGACTCTGCAGTATACAATGTCAGTCAGGAAAATCCTTCAGCCTTGTACCTGGATGATCTTCATGGTCTTATGTACAGATGCCTATATACAGCCTTCTTAGCGCAGTAGGCAGCGCGTCAGTCTCATAATCTGAAGGTCCTGAGTTCGATCCTCAGAGAGGGCATTTATTTCCTTCTTTTGGAATGCAAAATTCTCCGATTTTCTTGAAATGCGCAAACTATGCCTAGTTCAAAGATTTTTCCAAAGCAAATGTCTGACTATTTAAGTGGGGCTCTCACCCCAACTGCATGACAAACTTCTTCTTTCTGCATGATGGCAGGCTAGCCTTCTGGAAAAAAGCCAAGATAAGGAACAGAGGCTCCTGGAGATGCCGGGGATTGAACCCGGGACCTCATACATGCAAAGCATGCGCTCTACCACTGAGCTACATCCCCACTTTTGCACTCGAGCTGTTTGATGGATGCAAGGAATCCCTGAAACCCAGGGACTGCAAAGTCTCGATCATAATCAATGGAAGGTATTGTTTGAATAAAAGTGAAAGATATGGAAATCGAAGCAAAAAATCCTTCGAGCCGGATTTGAACCAGCGACCTAAGGATGTCTGACTTTATGCTACAGTCCTCCGCTCTACCAACTGAGCTATCGAAGGAGTGGCTGAAGTATCTTTCAGCGCTGTAATTATCTCTCGCTCAAGAAAGGTTGTGGGGGTGGGGATCAGGAGCAGATCGATGAAAATCATGAACATTACCTGCAGCTCCCTCTCAAAGTCACCAGTTCTTAGAGCACACTGTAAGGTACGTCTTATCACCCCAAAGGAGGATTTCAGACCAAAGTTCATGTTCTGTCTTGGCTTGGGGATAAGCAGGGGTGCTCCAAATTTCAATTTTACAGAAAGGAAAGGAACTTTGATACAAAGACCTTGGGCAGCATTGGTGGCAAATGGATGGCTGCGCGGAACCATGAAAGAAATGACAGAAAGTTATGGGAGTCATTACTACGCACCCAGCATCAAGAACGTGCATTTTGGATGCATTTTCAAAAGGAAAGAGAACGGAAAAATCTGTAGATTGAAGGTGATTGAGATAAACAAAATATTCCGTTTTTCTAAAAGCTACTGTAAAGAGTCTCTGGTTTAGAAGAAGAACCCTTACCAATGATCAAGAGAGATGCGACAGATTTCTATCATCAAAGCATTATGGTTGTCAAGATGAATCATCACTTTGATGTCTTCAACAAGTAGGATTCTTTTGATCTATAATCATCAAAAATGAGATAGCCCCATTTCATGGGATTTTTCAAGGCAAACGTCTGACAGATTAAGCGGGGTCCTCATCCCGGTTGGAGGACATATCTCTTCCTTCATCATGATGCCAGCCTAGCTTTCGGCCCAAAATCCAAGGTAAGCATGGCAAAAGTCTGGAGATGCCGGGGATTGAACCCGGGGCCTCATACATGCAAAGCATGCGCTCTACCACTGAGCTACATCCCCACTTCTGCAAGGTTTGACTGTATGATTGGAAACCCTGCATTGAACCGACGGCCACATCACCCCATTCGACTCTGCAGTATACAATGTCAGTCAGGAAAATCCTTCAGCCTTGTACCTGGATGATCTTCATGGTCTTATGTACAGATGCCTATATACAGCCTTCTTAGCGCAGTAGGCAGCGCGTCAGTCTCATAATCTGAAGGTCCTGAGTTCGATCCTCAGAGAGGGCATTTATTTCCTTCTTTTGGAATGCAAAATTCTCCGATTTTCTTGAAATGCGCAAACTATGCCTAGTTCAAAGATTTTTCCAAAGCAAATGTCTGACTATTTAAGTGGGGCTCTCACCCCAACTGCATGACAAACTTCTTCTTTCTGCATGATGGCAGGCTAGCCTTCTGGAAAAAAGCCAAGATAAGGAACAGAGGCTCCTGGAGATGCCGGGGATTGAACCCGGGACCTCATACATGCGAAGCATGCGCTCTACCACTGAGCTACATCCCCACTTTTGCACTCGAGCTGTTTGATGGATGCAAGGAATCCCTGAAACCCAGGGACTGCAAAGTCTCGATCATAATCAATGGAAGGTATTGTTTGAATAAAAGTGAAATATATGGAAATCGAAGCACAAAATCCTTCGAGCCGGATTTGAACCAGCGACCTAAGGATGTCTGACTTTATGCTACAGTCCTCCGCTCTACCAACTGAGCTATCGAAGGAGTGGCTGAAGTATCTTTCAGCGCTGTAATTATCTCTCGCTCAAGAAAGGTTGTGGGGGTGGGGATCAGGAGCAGATCGATGAAAATCATGAACATTACCTGCAGCTCCCTCTCAAAGTCACCAGTTCTTAGAGCACACTGTAAGGTACGTCTTATCACCCCAAAGGAGGATTTCAGACCAAAGTTCATGTTCTGTCTTGGCTTGGGGATAAGCAGGGGTGCTCCAAATTTCAATTTTACAGAAAGGAAAGGAACTTTGATACAAAGACCTTGGGCAGCATTGGTGGCAAATGGATGGCTGCGCGGAACCATGAAAGAAATGACAGAAAGTTATGGGAGTCATTACTACGCACCCAGCATCAAGAACGTGCATTTTGGATGCATTTTCAAAAGGAAAGAGAACGGAAAAATCTGTAGATTGAAGGTGATTGAGATAAACAAAATATTCCGTTTTTCTAAAAGCTACTGTAAAGAGTCTCTGGTTTAGAAGAAGAACCCTTACCAATGATCAAGAGAGATGCGACAGATTTCTATCATCAAAGCATTATGGTTGTCAAGATGAATCATCACTTTGATGTCTTCAACAAGTAGGATTCTTTTGATCTATAATCATCAAAAATGAGATAGCCCCATTTCATGGGATTTTTCAAGGCAAACGTCTGACAGATTAAGCGGGGTCCTCATCCCGGTTGGAGGACATATCTCTTCCTTCATCATGATGCCAGCCTAGCTTTCGGCCCAAAATCCAAGGTAAGCATGGCAAAAGTCTGGAGATGCCGGGGATTGAACCCGGGGCCTCATACATGCAAAGCATGCGCTCTACCACTGAGCTACATCCCCACTTCTGCAAGGTTTGACTGTATGATTGGAAACCCTGCATTGAACCGACGGCCACATCACCCCATTCGACTCTGCAGTATACAATGTCAGTCAGGAAAATCCTTCAGCCTTGTACCTGGATGATCTTCATGGTCTTATGTACAGATGCCTATATACAGCCTTCTTAGCGCAGTAGGCAGCGCGTCAGTCTCATAATCTGAAGGTCCTGAGTTCGATCCTCAGAGAGGGCATTTATTTCCTTCTTTTGGAATGCAAAATTCTCCGATTTTCTTGAAATGCGCAAACTATGCCTAGTTCAAAGATTTTTCCAAAGCAAATGTCTGACTATTTAAGTGGGGCTCTCACCCCAACTGCATGACAAACTTCTTCTTTCTGCATGATGGCAGGCTAGCCTTCTGGAAAAAAGCCAAGATAAGGAACAGAGGCTCCTGGAGATGCCGGGGATTGAACCCGGGACCTCATACATGCAAAGCATGCGCTCTACCACTGAGCTACATCCCCACTTTTGCACTCGAGCTGTTTGATGGATGCAAGGAATCCCTGAAACCCAGGGACTGCAAAGTCTCGATCATAATCAATGGAAGGTATTGTTTGAATAAAAGTGAAAGATATGGAAATCGAAGCAAAAAATCCTTCGAGCCGGATTTGAACCAGCGACCTAAGGATGTCTGACTTTATGCTACAGTCCTCCGCTCTACCAACTGAGCTATCGAAGGAGTGGCTGAAGTATCTTTCAGCGCTGTAATTATCTCTCGCTCAAGAAAGGTTGTGGGGGTGGGGATCAGGAGCAGATCGATGAAAATCATGAACATTACCTGCAGCTCCCTCTCAAAGTCACCAGTTCTTAGAGCACACTGTAAGGTACGTCTTATCACCCCAAAGGAGGATTTCAGACCAAAGTTCATGTTCTGTCTTGGCTTGGGGATAAGCAGGGGTGCTCCAAATTTCAATTTTACAGAAAGGAAAGGAACTTTGATACAAAGACCTTGGGCAGCATTGGTGGCAAATGGATGGCTGCGCGGAACCATGAAAGAAATGACAGAAAGTTATGGGAGTCATTACTACGCACCCAGCATCAAGAACGTGCATTTTGGATGCATTTTCAAAAGGAAAGAGAACGGAAAAATCTGTAGATTGAAGGTGATTGAGATAAACAAAATATTCCGTTTTTCTAAAAGCTACTGTAAAGAGTCTCTGGTTTAGAAGAAGAACCCTTACCAATGATCAAGAGAGATGCGACAGATTTCTATCATCAAAGCATTATGGTTGTCAAGATGAATCATCACTTTGATGTCTTCAACAAGTAGGATTCTTTTGATCTATAATCATCAAAAATGAGATAGCCCCATTTCATGGGATTTTTCAAGGCAAACGTCTGACAGATTAAGCGGGGTCCTCATCCCGGTTGGAGGACATATCTCTTCCTTCATCATGATGCCAGCCTAGCTTTCGGCCCAAAATCCAAGGTAAGCATGGCAAAAGTCTGGAGATGCCGGGGATTGAACCCGGGGCCTCATACATGCAAAGCATGCGCTCTACCACTGAGCTACATCCCCACTTCTGCAAGGTTTGACTGTATGATTGGAAACCCTGCATTGAACCGACGGCCACATCACCCCATTCGACTCTGCAGTATACAATGTCAGTCAGGAAAATCCTTCAGCCTTGTACCTGGATGATCTTCATGGTCTTATGTACAGATGCCTATATACAGCCTTCTTAGCGCAGTAGGCAGCGCGTCAGTCTCATAATCTGAAGGTCCTGAGTTCGATCCTCAGAGAGGGCATTTATTTCCTTCTTTTGGAATGCAAAATTCTCCGATTTTCTTGAAATGCGCAAACTATGCCTAGTTCAAAGATTTTTCCAAAGCAAATGTCTGACTATTTAAGTGGGGCTCTCACCCCAACTGCATGACAAACTTCTTCTTTCTGCATGATGGCAGGCTAGCCTTCTGGAAAAAAGCCAAGATAAGGAACAGAGGCTCCTGGAGATGCCGGGGATTGAACCCGGGACCTCATACATGCAAAGCATGCGCTCTACCACTGAGCTACATCCCCACTTTTGCACTCGAGCTGTTTGATGGATGCAAGGAATCCCTGAAACCCAGGGACTGCAAAGTCTCGATCATAATCAATGGAAGGTATTGTTTGAATAAAAGTGAAAGATATGGAAATCGAAGCAAAAAATCCTTCGAGCCGGATTTGAACCAGCGACCTAAGGATGTCTGACTTTATGCTACAGTCCTCCGCTCTACCAACTGAGCTATCAAGGAGTGGCTGAAGTATCTTTCAGCGCTGTAATTATCTCTCGCTCAAGAAAGGTTGTGGGGGTGGGGATCAGGAGCAGATCGATGAAAATCATGAACATTACCTGCAGCTCCCTCTCAAAGTCACCAGTTCTTAGAGCACACTGTAAGGTACGTCTTATCACCCCAAAGGAGGATTTCAGACCAAAGTTCATGTTCTGTCTTGGCTTGGGGATAAGCAGGGGTGCTCCAAATTTCAATTTTACAGAAAGGAAAGGAACTTTGATACAAAGACCTTGGGCAGCATTGGTGGCAAATGGATGGCTGCGCGGAACCATGAAAGAAATGACAGAAAGTTATGGGAGTCATTACTACGCACCCAGCATCAAGAACGTGCATTTTGGATGCATTTTCAAAAGGAAAGAGAACGGAAAAATCTGTAGATTGAAGGTGATTGAGATAAACAAAATATTCCGTTTTTCTAAAAGCTACTGTAAAGAGTCTCTGGTTTAGAAGAAGAACCCTTACCAATGATCAAGAGAGATGCGACAGATTTCTATCATCAAAGCATTATGGTTGTCAAGATGAATCATCACTTTGATGTCTTCAACAAGTAGGATTCTTTTGATCTATAATCATCAAAAATGAGATAGCCCCATTTCAAGGGATTTTTCAAGGCAAACGTCTGACAGATTAAGCGGGGTCCTCATCCCGGTTGGAGGACATATCTCTTCCTTCATCATGATGCCAGCCTAGCTTTCGGCCCAAAATCCAAGGTAAGCATGGCAAAAGTCTGGAGATGCCGGGGATTGAACCCGGGGCCTCATACATGCAAAGCATGCGCTCTACCACTGAGCTACATCCCCACTTCTGCAAGGTTTGACTGTATGATTGGAAACCCTGCATTGAACCGACGGCCACATCACCCCATTCGACTCTGCAGTATACAATGTGAGTCAGGAAAATCCTTCAGCCTTGTACCTGGATGATCTTCATGGTCTTATGTACAGATGCCTATATACAGCCTTCTTAGCGCAGTAGGCAGCGCGTCAGTCTCATAATCTGAAGGTCCTGAGTTCGATCCTCAGAGAGGGCATTTATTTCCTTCTTTTGGAATGCAAAATTCTCCGATTTTCTTGAAATGCGCAAACTATGCCTAGTTCAAAGATTTTTCCAAAGCAAATGTCTGACTATTTAAGTGGGGCTCTCACCCCAACTGCATGACAAACTTCTTCTTTCTGCATGATGGCAGGCTAGCCTTCTGGAAAAAAGCCAAGATAAGGAACAGAGGCTCCTAGAGATGCCGGGGATTGAACCCGGGACCTCATACATGCGAAGCATGCGCTCTACCACTGAGCTACATCCCCACTTTTGCCCTCGAGCTGTTTGATGGATGCAAGGAATCCCTGAAACCCAGGGACTGCAAAGTCTCGATCATAATCAATGGAAGGTATTGTTTGAATAAAAGTGAAATATATGGAAATCGAAGCAAAAAATCCTTCGAGCCGGATTTGAACCAGCGACCTAAGGATGTCTGACTTTATGCTACAGTCCTCCGCTCTACCAACTGAGCTATCGAAGGAGTGGCTGAAGTATCTTTCAGCGCTGTAATTATCTCTCGCTCAAGAAAGGTTGTGGGGGTGGGGATCAGGAGCAGATCGATGAAAATCATGAACATTACCTGCAGCTCCCTCTCAAAGTCACCAGTTCTTAGAGCACACTGTAAGGTACATCTTATCACCCCAAAGGAGGATTTCAGACCAAAGTTCATGTTCTGTCTTGGCTTGGGGATAAGCAGGGGTGCTCCAAATTTCAATTTTACAGAAAGGAAAGGAACTTTGATACAAAGACCTTGGGCAGCATTGGTGGCAAATGGATGGCTGCGCGGAACCATGAAAGAAATGACAGAAAGTTATGGGAGTCATTACTACGCACCCAGCATCAAGAACGTGCATTTTGGATGCATTTTCAAAAGGAAAGAGAACGGAAAAATCTGTAGATTGAAGGTGATTGAGATAAACAAAATATTCCGTTTTTCTAAAAGCTACTGTAAAGAGTCTCTGGTTTAGAAGAAGAACCCTTACCAATGATCAAGAGAGATGCGACAGATTTCTATCATCAAAGCATTATGGTTGTCAAGATGAATCATCACTTTGATGTCTTCAACAAGTAGGATTCTTTTGATCTATAATCATCAAAAATGAGATAGCCCCATTTCATGGGATTTTTCAAGGCAAACGTCTGACAGATTAAGCGGGGTCCTCATCCCGGTTGGAGGACATATCTCTTCCTTCATCATGATGCCAGCCTAGCTTTCGGCCCAAAATCCAAGGTAAGCATGGCAAAAGTCTGGAGATGCCGGGGATTGAACCCGGGGCCTCATACATGCAAAGCATGCGCTCTACCACTGAGCTACATCCCCACTTCTGCAAGGTTTGACTGTATGATTGGAAACCCTGCATTGAACCGACGGCCACATCACCCCATTCGACTCTGCAGTATACAATGTCAGTCAGGAAAATCCTTCAGCCTTGTACCTGGATGATCTTCATGGTCTTATGTACAGATGCCTATATACAGCCTTCTTAGCGCAGTAGGCAGCGCGTCAGTCTCATAATCTGAAGGTCCTGAGTTCGATCCTCAGAGAGGGCATTTATTTCCTTCTTTTGGAATGCAAAATTCTCCGATTTTCTTGAAATGCGCAAACTATGCCTAGTTCAAAGATTTTTCCAAAGCAAATGTCTGACTATTTAAGTGGGGCTCTCACCCCAACTGCATGACAAACTTCTTCTTTCTGCATGATGGCAGGCTAGCCTTCTGGAAAAAAGCCAAGATAAGGAACAGAGGCTCCTGGAGATGCCGGGGATTGAACCCGGGACCTCATACATGCAAAGCATGCGCTCTACCACTGAGCTACATCCCCACTTTTGCACTCGAGCTGTTTGATGGATGCAAGGAATCCCTGAAACCCAGGGACTGCAAAGTCTCGATCATAATCAATGGAAGGTATTGTTTGAATAAAAGTGAAAGATATGGAAATCGAAGCAAAAAATCCTTCGAGCCGGATTTGAACCAGCGACCTAAGGATGTCTGACTTTATGCTACAGTCCTCCGCTCTACCAACTGAGCTATCGAAGGAGTGGCTGAAGTATCTTTCAGCGCTGTAATTATCTCTCGCTCAAGAAAGGTTGTGGGGGTGGGGATCAGGAGCAGATCGATGAAAATCATGAACATTACCTGCAGCTCCCTCTCAAAGTCACCAGTTCTTAGAGCACACTGTAAGGTACGTCTTATCACCCCAAAGGAGGATTTCAGACCAAAGTTCATGTTCTGTCTTGGCTTGGGGATAAGCAGGGGTGCTCCAAATTTCAATTTTACAGAAAGGAAAGGAACTTTGATACAAAGACCTTGGGCAGCATTGGTGGCAAATGGATGGCTGCGCGGAACCATGAAAGAAATGACAGAAAGTTATGGGAGTCATTACTACGCACCCAGCATCAAGAACGTGCATTTTGGATGCATTTTCAAAAGGAAAGAGAACGGAAAAATCTGTAGATTGAAGGTGATTGAGATAAACAAAATATTCCGTTTTTCTAAAAGCTACTGTAAAGAGTCTCTGGTTTAGAAGAAGAACCCTTACCAATGATCAAGAGAGATGCGACAGATTTCTATCATCAAAGCATTATGGTTGTCAAGATGAATCATCACTTTGATGTCTTCAACAAGTAGGATTCTTTTGATCTATAATCATCAAAAATGAGATAGCCCCATTTCATGGGATTTTTCAAGGCAAACGTCTGACAGATTAAGCGGGGTCCTCATCCCGGTTGGAGGACATATCTCTTCCTTCATCATGATGCCAGCCTAGCTTTCGGCCCAAAATCCAAGGTAAGCATGGCAAAAGTCTGGAGATGCCGGGGATTGAACCCGGGGCCTCATACATGCAAAGCATGCGCTCTACCACTGAGCTACATCCCCACTTCTGCAAGGTTTGACTGTATGATTGGAAACCCTGCATTGAACCGACGGCCACATCACCCCATTCGACTCTGCAGTATACAATGTCAGTCAGGAAAATCCTTCAGCCTTGTACCTGGATGATCTTCATGGTCTTATGTACAGATGCCTATATACAGCCTTCTTAGCGCAGTAGGCAGCGCGTCAGTCTCATAATCTGAAGGTCCTGAGTTCGATCCTCAGAGAGGGCATTTATTTCCTTCTTTTGGAATGCAAAATTCTCCGATTTTCTTGAAATGCGCAAACTATGCCTAGTTCAAAGATTTTTCCAAAGCAAATGTCTGACTATTTAAGTGGGGCTCTCACCCCAACTGCATGACAAACTTCTTCTTTCTGCATGATGGCAGGCTAGCCTTCTGGAAAAAAGCCAAGATAAGGAACAGAGGCTCCTGGAGATGCCGGGGATTGAACCCGGGACCTCATACATGCAAAGCATGCGCTCTACCACTGAGCTACATCCCCACTTTTGCACTCGAGCTGTTTGATGGATGCAAGGAATCCCTGAAACCCAGGGACTGCAAAGTCTCGATCATAATCAATGGAAGGTATTGTTTGAATAAAAGTGAAAGATATGGAAATCGAAGCAAAAAATCCTTCGAGCCGGATTTGAACCAGCGACCTAAGGATGTCTGACTTTATGCTACAGTCCTCCGCTCTACCAACTGAGCTATCAAGGAGTGGCTGAAGTATCTTTCAGCGCTGTAATTATCTCTCGCTCAAGAAAGGTTGTGGGGGTGGGGATCAGGAGCAGATCGATGAAAATCATGAACATTACCTGCAGCTCCCTCTCAAAGTCACCAGTTCTTAGAGCACACTGTAAGGTACGTCTTATCACCCCAAAGGAGGATTTCAGACCAAAGTTCATGTTCTGTCTTGGCTTGGGGATAAGCAGGGGTGCTCCAAATTTCAATTTTACAGAAAGGAAAGGAACTTTGATACAAAGACCTTGGGCAGCATTGGTGGCAAATGGATGGCTGCGCGGAACCATGAAAGAAATGACAGAAAGTTATGGGAGTCATTACTACGCACCCAGCATCAAGAACGTGCATTTTGGATGCATTTTCAAAAGGAAAGAGAACGGAAAAATCTGTAGATTGAAGGTGATTGAGATAAACAAAATATTCCGTTTTTCTAAAAGCTACTGTAAAGAGTCTCTGGTTTAGAAGAAGAACCCTTACCAATGATCAAGAGAGATGCGACAGATTTCTATCATCAAAGCATTATGGTTGTCAAGATGAATCATCACTTTGATGTCTTCAACAAGTAGGATTCTTTTGATCTATAATCATCAAAAATGAGATAGCCCCATTTCAAGGGATTTTTCAAGGCAAACGTCTGACAGATTAAGCGGGGTCCTCATCCCGGTTGGAGGACATATCTCTTCCTTCATCATGATGCCAGCCTAGCTTTCGGCCCAAAATCCAAGGTAAGCATGGCAAAAGTCTGGAGATGCCGGGGATTGAACCCGGGGCCTCATACATGCAAAGCATGCGCTCTACCACTGAGCTACATCCCCACTTCTGCAAGGTTTGACTGTATGATTGGAAACCCTGCATTGAACCGACGGCCACATCACCCCATTCGACTCTGCAGTATACAATGTGAGTCAGGAAAATCCTTCAGCCTTGTACCTGGATGATCTTCATGGTCTTATGTACAGATGCCTATATACAGCCTTCTTAGCGCAGTAGGCAGCGCGTCAGTCTCATAATCTGAAGGTCCTGAGTTCGATCCTCAGAGAGGGCATTTATTTCCTTCTTTTGGAATGCAAAATTCTCCGATTTTCTTGAAATGCGCAAACTATGCCTAGTTCAAAGATTTTTCCAAAGCAAATGTCTGACTATTTAAGTGGGGCTCTCACCCCAACTGCATGACAAACTTCTTCTTTCTGCATGATGGCAGGCTAGCCTTCTGGAAAAAAGCCAAGATAAGGAACAGAGGCTCCTAGAGATGCCGGGGATTGAACCCGGGACCTCATACATGCGAAGCATGCGCTCTACCACTGAGCTACATCCCCACTTTTGCCCTCGAGCTGTTTGATGGATGCAAGGAATCCCTGAAACCCAGGGACTGCAAAGTCTCGATCATAATCAATGGAAGGTATTGTTTGAATAAAAGTGAAATATATGGAAATCGAAGCAAAAAATCCTTCGAGCCGGATTTGAACCAGCGACCTAAGGATGTCTGACTTTATGCTACAGTCCTCCGCTCTACCAACTGAGCTATCGAAGGAGTGGCTGAAGTATCTTTCAGCGCTGTAATTATCTCTCGCTCAAGAAAGGTTGTGGGGGTGGGGATCAGGAGCAGATCGATGAAAATCATGAACATTACCTGCAGCTCCCTCTCAAAGTCACCAGTTCTTAGAGCACACTGTAAGGTACATCTTATCACCCCAAAGGAGGATTTCAGACCAAAGTTCATGTTCTGTCTTGGCTTGGGGATAAGCAGGGGTGCTCCAAATTTCAATTTTACAGAAAGGAAAGGAACTTTGATACAAAGACCTTGGGCAGCATTGGTGGCAAATGGATGGCTGCGCGGAACCATGAAAGAAATGACAGAAAGTTATGGGAGTCATTACTACGCACCCAGCATCAAGAACGTGCATTTTGGATGCATTTTCAAAAGGAAAGAGAACGGAAAAATCTGTAGATTGAAGGTGATTGAGATAAACAAAATATTCCGTTTTTCTAAAAGCTACTGTAAAGAGTCTCTGGTTTAGAAGAAGAACCCTTACCAATGATCAAGAGAGATGCGACAGATTTCTATCATCAAAGCATTATGGTTGTCAAGATGAATCATCACTTTGATGTCTTCAACAAGTAGGATTCTTTTGATCTATAATCATCAAAAATGAGATAGCCCCATTTCATGGGATTTTTCAAGGCAAACGTCTGACAGATTAAGCGGGGTCCTCATCCCGGTTGGAGGACATATCTCTTCCTTCATCATGATGCCAGCCTAGCTTTCGGCCCAAAATCCAAGGTAAGCATGGCAAAAGTCTGGAGATGCCGGGGATTGAACCCGGGGCCTCATACATGCAAAGCATGCGCTCTACCACTGAGCTACATCCCCACTTCTGCAAGGTTTTACTGTATGATTGGAAACCCTGCATTGAACCGACGGCCACATCACCCCATTCGACTCTGCAGTATACAATGTCAGTCAGGAAAATCCTTCAGCCTTGTACCTGGATGATCTTCATGGTCTTATGTACAGATGCCTATATACAGTCTTCTTAGCGCAGTAGGCAGCGCGTCAGTCTCATAATCTGAAGGTCCTGAGTTCGATCCTCAGAGAGGGCATTTATTTCCTTCTTTTGGAATGCAAAATTCTCCGATTTTCTTGAAATGCGCCAACTATGCCTAGTTCAAAGATTTTTCCAAAGCAAATGTCTGACTATTTAAGTGGGGCTCTCACCCCAACTGCATGACAAACTTCTTCTTTCTGCATGATGGCAGGCTAGCCTTCTGGAAAAAAGCCAAGATAAGGAACAGAGGCTCCTGGAGATGCCGGGGATTGAACCCGGGACCTCATACATGCGAAGCATGCGCTCTACCACTGAGCTACATCCCCACTTTTGCACTCGAGCTGTTTGATGGATGCAAGGAATCCCTGAAACCCAGGGACTGCAAAGTCTCGATCATAATCAATGGAAGGTATTGTTTGAATAAAAGTGAAATATATGGAAATCGAAGCAAAAAATCCTTCGAGCCGGATTTGAACCAGCGACCTAAGGATGTCTGACTTTATGCTACAGTCCTCCGCTCTACCAACTGAGCTATCGAAGGAGTGGCTGAAGTATCTTTCAGCGCTGTAATTATCTCTCGCTCAAGAAAGGTTGTGGGGGTGGGGATCAGGAGCAGATCGATGAAAATCATGAACATTACCTGCAGCTCCCTCTCAAAGTCACCAGTTCTTAGAGCACACTGTAAGGTACGTCTTATCACCCCAAAGGAGGATTTCAGACCAAAGTTCATGTTCTGTCTTGGCTTGGGGATAAGCAGGGGTGCTCCAAATTTCAATTTTACAGAAAGGAAAGGAACTTTGATACAAAGACCTTGGGCAGCATTGGTGGCAAATGGATGGCTGCGCGGAACCATGAAAGAAATGACAGAAAGTTATGGGAGTCATTACTACGCACCCAGCATCAAGAACGTGCATTTTGGATGCATTTTCAAAAGGAAAGAGAACGGAAAAATCTGTAGATTGAAGGTGATTGAGATAAACAAAATATTCCGTTTTTCTAAAAGCTACTGTAAAGAGTCTCTGGTTTAGAAGAAGAACCCTTACCAATGATCAAGAGAGATGCGACAGATTTCTATCATCAAAGCATTATGGTTGTCAAGATGAATCATCACTTTGATGTCTTCAACAAGTAGGATTCTTTTGATCTATAATCATCAAAAATGAGATAGCCCCATTTCATGGGATTTTTCAAGGCAAACGTCTGACAGATTAAGCGGGGTCCTCATCCCGGTTGGAGGACATATCTCTTCCTTCATCATGATGCCAGCCTAGCTTTCGGCCCAAAATCCAAGGTAAGCATGGCAAAAGTCTGGAGATGCCGGGGATTGAACCCGGGGCCTCATACATGCAAAGCATGCGCTCTACCACTGAGCTACATCCCCACTTCTGCAAGGTTTGACTGTATGATTGGAAACCCTGCATTGAACCGACGGCCACATCACCCCATTCGACTCTGCAGTATACAATGTCAGTCAGGAAAATCCTTCAGCCTTGTACCTGGATGATCTTCATGGTCTTATGTACAGATGCCTATATACAGCCTTCTTAGCGCAGTAGGCAGCGCGTCAGTCTCATAATCTGAAGGTCCTGAGTTCGATCCTCAGAGAGGGCATTTATTTCCTTCTTTTGGAATGCAAAATTCTCCGATTTTCTTGAAATGCGCAAACTATGCCTAGTTCAAAGATTTTTCCAAAGCAAATGTCTGACTATTTAAGTGGGGCTCTCACCCCAACTGCATGACAAACTTCTTCTTTCTGCATGATGGCAGGCTAGCCTTCTGGAAAAAAGCCAAGATAAGGAACAGAGGCTCCTGGAGATGCCGGGGATTGAACCCGGGACCTCATACATGCAAAGCATGCGCTCTACCACTGAGCTACATCCCCACTTTTGCACTCGAGCTGTTTGATGGATGCAAGGAATCCCTGAAACCCAGGGACTGCAAAGTCTCGATCATAATCAATGGAAGGTATTGTTTGAATAAAAGTGAAAGATATGGAAATCGAAGCAAAAAATCCTTCGAGCCGGATTTGAACCAGCGACCTAAGGATGTCTGACTTTATGCTACAGTCCTCCGCTCTACCAACTGAGCTATCGAAGGAGTGGCTGAAGTATCTTTCAGCGCTGTAATTATCTCTCGCTCAAGAAAGGTTGTGGGGGTGGGGATCAGGAGCAGATCGATGAAAATCATGAACATTACCTGCAGCTCCCTCTCAAAGTCACCAGTTCTTAGAGCACACTGTAAGGTACGTCTTATCACCCCAAAGGAGGATTTCAGACCAAAGTTCATGTTCTGTCTTGGCTTGGGGATAAGCAGGGGTGCTCCAAATTTCAATTTTACAGAAAGGAAAGGAACTTTGATACAAAGACCTTGGGCAGCATTGGTGGCAAATGGATGGCTGCGCGGAACCATGAAAGAAATGACAGAAAGTTATGGGAGTCATTACTACGCACCCAGCATCAAGAACGTGCATTTTGGATGCATTTTCAAAAGGAAAGAGAACGGAAAAATCTGTAGATTGAAGGTGATTGAGATAAACAAAATATTCCGTTTTTCTAAAAGCTACTGTAAAGAGTCTCTGGTTTAGAAGAAGAACCCTTACCAATGATCAAGAGAGATGCGACAGATTTCTATCATCAAAGCATTATGGTTGTCAAGATGAATCATCACTTTGATGTCTTCAACAAGTAGGATTCTTTTGATCTATAATCATCAAAAATGAGATAGCCCCATTTCATGGGATTTTTCAAGGCAAACGTCTGACAGATTAAGCGGGGTCCTCATCCCGGTTGGAGGACATATCTCTTCCTTCATCATGATGCCAGCCTAGCTTTCGGCCCAAAATCCAAGGTAAGCATGGCAAAAGTCTGGAGATGCCGGGGATTGAACCCGGGGCCTCATACATGCAAAGCATGCGCTCTACCACTGAGCTACATCCCCACTTCTGCAAGGTTTGACTGTATGATTGGAAACCCTGCATTGAACCGACGGCCACATCACCCCATTCGACTCTGCAGTATACAATGTCAGTCAGGAAAATCCTTCAGCCTTGTACCTGGATGATCTTCATGGTCTTATGTACAGATGCCTATATACAGCCTTCTTAGCGCAGTAGGCAGCGCGTCAGTCTCATAATCTGAAGGTCCTGAGTTCGATCCTCAGAGAGGGCATTTATTTCCTTCTTTTGGAATGCAAAATTCTCCGATTTTCTTGAAATGCGCAAACTATGCCTAGTTCAAAGATTTTTCCAAAGCAGATGTCTGACTATTTAAGTGGGGCTCTCACCCCAACTGCATGACAAACTTCTTCTTTCTGCATGATGGCAGGCTAGCCTTCTGGAAAAAAGCCAAGATAAGGAACAGAGGCTCCTGGAGATGCCGGGGATTGAACCCGGGACCTCATACATGCGAAGCATGCGCTCTACCACTGAGCTACATCCCCACTTTTGCACTCGAGCTGTTTGATGGATGCAAGGAATCCCTGAAACCCAGGGACTGCAAAGTCTCGATCATAATCAATGGAAGGTATTGTTTGAATAAAAGTGAAATATATGGAAATCGAAGCACAAAATCCTTCGAGCCGGATTTGAACCAGCGACCTAAGGATGTCTGACTTTATGCTACAGTCCTCCGCTCTACCAACTGAGCTATCGAAGGAGTGGCTGAAGTATCTTTCAGCGCTGTAATTATCTCTCGCTCAAGAAAGGTTGTGGGGGTGGGGATCAGGAGCAGATCGATGAAAATCATGAACATTACCTGCAGCTCCCTCTCAAAGTCACCAGTTCTTAGAGCACACTGTAAGGTACGTCTTATCACCCCAAAGGAGGATTTCAGACCAAAGTTCATGTTCTGTCTTGGCTTGGGGATAAGCAGGGGTGCTCCAAATTTCAATTTTACAGAAAGGAAAGGAACTTTGATACAAAGACCTTGGGCAGCATTGGTGGCAAATGGATGGCTGCGCGGAACCATGAAAGAAATGACAGAAAGTTATGGGAGTCATTACTACGCACCCAGCATCAAGAACGTGCATTTTGGATGCATTTTCAAAAGGAAAGAGAACGGAAAAATCTGTAGATTGAAGGTGATTGAGATAAACAAAATATTCCGTTTTTCTAAAAGCTACTGTAAAGAGTCTCTGGTTTAGAAGAAGAACCCTTACCAATGATCAAGAGAGATGCGACAGATTTCTATCATCAAAGCATTATGGTTGTCAAGATGAATCATCACTTTGATGTCTTCAACAAGTAGGATTCTTTTGATCTATAATCATCAAAAATGAGATAGCCCCATTTCATGGGATTTTTCAAGGCAAACGTCTGACAGATTAAGCGGGGTCCTCATCCCGGTTGGAGGACATATCTCTTCCTTCATCATGATGCCAGCCTAGCTTTCGGCCCAAAATCCAAGGTAAGCATGGCAAAAGTCTGGAGATGCCGGGGATTGAACCCGGGGCCTCATACATGCAAAGCATGCGCTCTACCACTGAGCTACATCCCCACTTCTGCAAGGTTTGACTGTATGATTGGAAACCCTGCATTGAACCGACGGCCACATCACCCCATTCGACTCTGCAGTATACAATGTCAGTCAGGAAAATCCTTCAGCCTTGTACCTGGATGATCTTCATGGTCTTATGTACAGATGCCTATATACAGCCTTCTTAGCGCAGTAGGCAGCGCGTCAGTCTCATAATCTGAAGGTCCTGAGTTCGATCCTCAGAGAGGGCATTTATTTCCTTCTTTTGGAATGCAAAATTCTCCGATTTTCTTGAAATGCGCAAACTATGCCTAGTTCAAAGATTTTTCCAAAGCAAATGTCTGACTATTTAAGTGGGGCTCTCACCCCAACTGCATGACAAACTTCTTCTTTCTGCATGATGGCAGGCTAGCCTTCTGGAAAAAAGCCAAGATAAGGAACAGAGGCTCCTGGAGATGCCGGGGATTGAACCCGGGACCTCATACATGCAAAGCATGCGCTCTACCACTGAGCTACATCCCCACTTTTGCACTCGAGCTGTTTGATGGATGCAAGGAATCCCTGAAACCCAGGGACTGCAAAGTCTCGATCATAATCAATGGAAGGTATTGTTTGAATAAAAGTGAAAGATATGGAAATCGAAGCAAAAAATCCTTCGAGCCGGATTTGAACCAGCGACCTAAGGATGTCTGACTTTATGCTACAGTCCTCCGCTCTACCAACTGAGCTATCGAAGGAGTGGCTGAAGTATCTTTCAGCGCTGTAATTATCTCTCGCTCAAGAAAGGTTGTGGGGGTGGGGATCAGGAGCAGATCGATGAAAATCATGAACATTACCTGCAGCTCCCTCTCAAAGTCACCAGTTCTTAGAGCACACTGTAAGGTACGTCTTATCACCCCAAAGGAGGATTTCAGACCAAAGTTCATGTTCTGTCTTGGCTTGGGGATAAGCAGGGGTGCTCCAAATTTCAATTTTACAGAAAGGAAAGGAACTTTGATACAAAGACCTTGGGCAGCATTGGTGGCAAATGGATGGCTGCGCGGAACCATGAAAGAAATGACAGAAAGTTATGGGAGTCATTACTACGCACCTAGCATCAAGAACGTGCATTTTGGATGCATTTTCAAAAGGAAAGAGAACGGAAAAATCTGTAGATTGAAGGTGATTGAGATAAACAAAATATTCCGTTTTTCTAAAAGCTACTGTAAAGAGTCTCTGGTTTAGAAGAAGAACCCTTACCAATGATCAAGAGAGATGCGACAGATTTCTATCATCAAAGCATTATGGTTGTCAAGATGAATCATCACTTTGATGTCTTCAACAAGTAGGATTCTTTTGATCTATAATCATCAAAAATGAGATAGCCCCATTTCATGGGATTTTTCAAGGCAAACGTCTGACAGATTAAGCGGGGTCCTCATCCCGGTTGGAGGACATATCTCTTCCTTCATCATGATGCCAACCTAGCTTTCGGCCCAAAATCCAAGGTAAGCATGGCAAAAGTCTGGAGATGCCGGGGATTGAACCCAGGGCCTCATACATGCAAAGCATGCGCTCTACCACTGAGCTACATCCCCACTTCTGCAAGGTTTGACTGTATGATTGGAAACCCTGCATTGAACCGACGGCCACATCACCCCATTCGACTCTGCAGTATACAATGTCAGTCAGGAAAATCCTTCAGCCTTGTACCTGGATGATCTTCATGGTCTTATGTACAGATGCCTATATACAGCCTTCTTAGCGCAGTAGGCAGCGCGTCAGTCTCATAATCTGAAGGTCCTGAGTTCGATCCTCAGAGAGGGCATTTATTTCCTTCTTTTGGAATGCAAAATTCTCCGATTTTCTTGAAATGCGCAAACTATGCCTAGTTCAAAGATTTTTCCAAAGCAAATGTCTGACTATTTAAGTGGGGCTCTCACCCCAACTGCATGACAAACTTCTTCTTTCTGCATGATGGCAGGCTAGCCTTCTGGAAAAAAGCCAAGATAAGGAACAGAGGCTCCTGGAGATGCCGGGGATTGAACCCGGGACCTCATACATGCAAAGCATGCGCTCTACCACTGAGCTACATCCCCACTTTTGCACTCGAGCTGTTTGATGGATGCAAGGAATCCCTGAAACCCAGGGACTGCAAAGTCTCGATCATAATCAATGGAAGGTATTGTTTGAATAAAAGTGAAAGATATGGAAATCGAAGCAAAAAATCCTTCGAGCCGGATTTGAACCAGCGACCTAAGGATGTCTGACTTTATGCTACAGTCCTCCGCTCTACCAACTGAGCTATCGAAGGAGTGGCTGAAGTATCTTTCAGCGCTGTAATTATCTCTCGCTCAAGAAAGGTTGTGGGGGTGGGGATCAGGAGCAGATCGATGAAAATCATGAACATTACCTGCAGCTCCCTCTCAAAGTCACCAGTTCTTAGAGCACACTGTAAGGTACGTCTTATCACCCCAAAGGAGGATTTCAGACCAAAGTTCATGTTCTGTCTTGGCTTGGGGATAAGCAGGGGTGCTCCAAATTTCAATTTTACAGAAAGGAAAGGAACTTTGATACAAAGACCTTGGGCAGCATTGGTGGCAAATGGATGGCTGCGCGGAACCATGAAAGAAATGACAGAAAGTTATGGGAGTCATTACTACGCACCCAGCATCAAGAACGTGCATTTTGGATGCATTTTCAAAAGGAAAGAGAACGGAAAAATCTGTAGATTGAAGGTGATTGAGATAAACAAAATATTCCGTTTTTCTAAAAGCTACTGTAAAGAGTCTCTGGTTTAGAAGAAGAACCCTTACCAATGATCAAGAGAGATGCGACAGATTTCTATCATCAAAGCATTATGGTTGTCAAGATGAATCATCACTTTGATGTCTTCAACAAGTAGGATTCTTTTGATCTATAATCATCAAAAATGAGATAGCCCCATTTCATGGGATTTTTCAAGGCAAACGTCTGACAGATTAAGCGGGTTCCTCATCCCGGTTGGAGGACATATCTCTTCCTTCATCATGATGCCAGCCTAGCTTTCGGCCCAAAATCCAAGGTAAGCATGGCAAAAGTCTGGAGATGCCGGGGATTGAACCCGGGGCCTCATACATGCAAAGCATGCGCTCTACCACTGAGCTACATCCCCACTTCTGCAAGGTTTGACTGTATGATTGGAAACCCTGCATTGAACCGACGGCCACATCACCCCATTCGACTCTGCAGTATACAATGTCAGTCAGGAAAATCCTTCAGCCTTGTACCTGGATGATCTTCATGGTCTTATGTACAGATGCCTATATACAGCCTTCTTAGCGCAGTAGGCAGCGCGTCAGTCTCATAATCTGAAGGTCCTGAGTTCGATCCTCAGAGAGGGCATTTATTTCCTTCTTTTGGAATGCAAAATTCTCCGATTTTCTTGAAATGCGCAAACTATGCCTAGTTCAAAGATTTTTCCAAAGCAAATGTCTGACTATTTAAGTGGGGCTCTCACCCCAACTGCATGACAAACTTCTTCTTTCTGCATGATGGCAGGCTAGCCTTCTGGAAAAAAGCCAAGATAAGGAACAGAGGCTCCTGGAGATGCCGGGGATTGAACCCGGGACCTCATACATGCGAAGCATGCGCTCTACCACTGAGCTACATCCCCACTTTTGCACTCGAGCTGTTTGATGGATGCAAGGAATCCCTGAAACCCAGGGACTGCAAAGTCTCGATCATAATCAATGGAAGGTATTGTTTGAATAAAAGTGAAATATATGGAAATCGAAGCACAAAATCCTTCGAGCCGGATTTGAACCAGCGACCTAAGGATGTCTGACTTTATGCTACAGTCCTCCGCTCTACCAACTGAGCTATCGAAGGAGTGGCTGAAGTATCTTTCAGCGCTGTAATTATCTCTCGCTCAAGAAAGGTTGTGGGGGTGGGGATCAGGAGCAGATCGATGAAAATCATGAACATTACCTGCAGCTCCCTCTCAAAGTCACCAGTTCTTAGAGCACACTGTAAGGTACGTCTTATCACCCCAAAGGAGGATTTCAGACCAAAGTTCATGTTCTGTCTTGGCTTGGGGATAAGCAGGGGTGCTCCAAATTTCAATTTTACAGAAAGGAAAGGAACTTTGATACAAAGACCTTGGGCAGCATTGGTGGCAAATGGATGGCTGCGCGGAACCATGAAAGAAATGACAGAAAGTTATGGGAGTCATTACTACGCACCCAGCATCAAGAACGTGCATTTTGGATGCATTTTCAAAAGGAAAGAGAACGGAAAAATCTGTAGATTGAAGGTGATTGAGATAAACAAAATATTCCGTTTTTCTAAAAGCTACTGTAAAGAGTCTCTGGTTTAGAAGAAGAACCCTTACCAATGATCAAGAGAGATGCGACAGATTTCTATCATCAAAGCATTATGGTTGTCAAGATGAATCATCACTTTGATGTCTTCAACAAGTAGGATTCTTTTGATCTATAATCATCAAAAATGAGATAGCCCCATTTCATGGGATTTTTCAAGGCAAACGTCTGACAGATTAAGCGGGGTCCTCATCCCGGTTGGAGGACATATCTCTTCCTTCATCATGATGCCAGCCTAGCTTTCGGCCCAAAATCCAAGGTAAGCATGGCAAAAGTCTGGAGATGCCGGGGATTGAACCCGGGGCCTCATACATGCAAAGCATGCGCTCTACCACTGAGCTACATCCCCACTTCTGCAAGGTTTGACTGTATGATTGGAAACCCTGCATTGAACCGACGGCCACATCACCCCATTCGACTCTGCAGTATACAATGTCAGTCAGGAAAATCCTTCAGCCTTGTACCTGGATGATCTTCATGGTCTTATGTACAGATGCCTATATACAGCCTTCTTAGCGCAGTAGGCAGCGCGTCAGTCTCATAATCTGAAGGTCCTGAGTTCGATCCTCAGAGAGGGCATTTATTTCCTTCTTTTGGAATGCAAAATTCTCCGATTTTCTTGAAATGCGCAAACTATGCCTAGTTCAAAGATTTTTCCAAAGCAAATGTCTGACTATTTAAGTGGGGCTCTCACCCCAACTGCATGACAAACTTCTTCTTTCTGCATGATGGCAGGCTAGCCTTCTGGAAAAAAGCCAAGATAAGGAACAGAGGCTCCTGGAGATGCCGGGGATTGAACCCGGGACCTCATACATGCAAAGCATGCGCTCTACCACTGAGCTACATCCCCACTTTTGCACTCGAGCTGTTTGATGGATGCAAGGAATCCCTGAAACCCAGGGACTGCAAAGTCTCGATCATAATCAATGGAAGGTATTGTTTGAATAAAAGTGAAAGATATGGAAATCGAAGCAAAAAATCCTTCGAGCCGGATTTGAACCAGCGACCTAAGGATGTCTGACTTTATGCTACAGTCCTCCGCTCTACCAACTGAGCTATCGAAGGAGTGGCTGAAGTATCTTTCAGCGCTGTAATTATCTCTCGCTCAAGAAAGGTTGTGGGGGTGGGGATCAGGAGCAGATCGATGAAAATCATGAACATTACCTGCAGCTCCCTCTCAAAGTCACCAGTTCTTAGAGCACACTGTAAGGTACGTCTTATCACCCCAAAGGAGGATTTCAGACCAAAGTTCATGTTCTGTCTTGGCTTGGGGATAAGCAGGGGTGCTCCAAATTTCAATTTTACAGAAAGGAAAGGAACTTTGATACAAAGACCTTGGGCAGCATTGGTGGCAAATGGATGGCTGCGCGGAACCATGAAAGAAATGACAGAAAGTTATGGGAGTCATTACTACGCACCCAGCATCAAGAACGTGCATTTTGGATGCATTTTCAAAAGGAAAGAGAACGGAAAAATCTGTAGATTGAAGGTGATTGAGATAAACAAAATATTCCGTTTTTCTAAAAGCTACTGTAAAGAGTCTCTGGTTTAGAAGAAGAACCCTTACCAATGATCAAGAGAGATGCGACAGATTTCTATCATCAAAGCATTATGGTTGTCAAGATGAATCATCACTTTGATGTCTTCAACAAGTAGGATTCTTTTGATCTATAATCATCAAAAATGAGATAGCCCCATTTCATGGGATTTTTCAAGGCAAACGTCTGACAGATTAAGCGGGGTCCTCATCCCGGTTGGAGGACATATCTCTTCCTTCATCATGATGCCAGCCTAGCTTTCGGCCCAAAATCCAAGGTAAGCATGGCAAAAGTCTGGAGATGCCGGGGATTGAACCCGGGGCCTCATACATGCAAAGCATGCGCTCTACCACTGAGCTACATCCCCACTTCTGCAAGGTTTGACTGTATGATTGGAAACCCTGCATTGAACCGACGGCCACATCACCCCATTCGACTCTGCAGTATACAATGTCAGTCAGGAAAATCCTTCAGCCTTGTACCTGGATGATCTTCATGGTCTTATGTACAGATGCCTATATACAGCCTTCTTAGCGCAGTAGGCAGCGCGTCAGTCTCATAATCTGAAGGTCCTGAGTTCGATCCTCAGAGAGGGCATTTATTTCCTTCTTTTGGAATGCAAAATTCTCCGATTTTCTTGAAATGCGCAAACTATGCCTAGTTCAAAGATTTTTCCAAAGCAAATGTCTGACTATTTAAGTGGGGCTCTCACCCCAACTGCATGACAAACTTCTTCTTTCTGCATGATGGCAGGCTAGCCTTCTGGAAAAAAGCCAAGATAAGGAACAGAGGCTCCTGGAGATGCCGGGGATTGAACCCGGGACCTCATACATGCAAAGCATGCGCTCTACCACTGAGCTACATCCCCACTTTTGCACTCGAGCTGTTTGATGGATGCAAGGAATCCCTGAAACCCAGGGACTGCAAAGTCTCGATCATAATCAATGGAAGGTATTGTTTGAATAAAAGTGAAAGATATGGAAATCGAAGCAAAAAATCCTTCGAGCCGGATTTGAACCAGCGACCTAAGGATGTCTGACTTTATGCTACAGTCCTCCGCTCTACCAACTGAGCTATCGAAGGAGTGGCTGAAGTATCTTTCAGCGCTGTAATTATCTCTCGCTCAAGAAAGGTTGTGGGGGTGGGGATCAGGAGCAGATCGATGAAAATCATGAACATTACCTGCAGCTCCCTCTCAAAGTCACCAGTTCTTAGAGCACACTGTAAGGTACGTCTTATCACCCCAAAGGAGGATTTCAGACCAAAGTTCATGTTCTGTCTTGGCTTGGGGATAAGCAGGGGTGCTCCAAATTTCAATTTTACAGAAAGGAAAGGAACTTTGATACAAAGACCTTGGGCAGCATTGGTGGCAAATGGATGGCTGCGCGGAACCATGAAAGAAATGACAGAAAGTTATGGGAGTCATTACTACGCACCCAGCATCAAGAACGTGCATTTTGGATGCATTTTCAAAAGGAAAGAGAACGGAAAAATCTGTAGATTGAAGGTGATTGAGATAAACAAAATATTCCGTTTTTCTAAAAGCTACTGTAAAGAGTCTCTGGTTTAGAAGAAGAACCCTTACCAATGATCAAGAGAGATGCGACAGATTTCTATCATCAAAGCATTATGGTTGTCAAGATGAATCATCACTTTGATGTCTTCAACAAGTAGGATTCTTTTGATCTATAATCATCAAAAATGAGATAGCCCCATTTCATGGGATTTTTCAAGGCAAACGTCTGACAGATTAAGCGGGGTCCTCATCCCGGTTGGAGGACATATCTCTTCCTTCATCATGATGCCAGCCTAGCTTTCGGCCCAAAATCCAAGGTAAGCATGGCAAAAGTCTGGAGATGCCGGGGATTGAACCCGGGGCCTCATACATGCAAAGCATGCGCTCTACCACTGAGCTACATCCCCACTTCTGCAAGGTTTGACTGTATGATTGGAAACCCTGCATTGAACCGACGGCCACATCACCCCATTCGACTCTGCAGTATACAATGTCAGTCAGGAAAATCCTTCAGCCTTGTACCTGGATGATCTTCATGGTCTTATGTACAGATGCCTATATACAGCCTTCTTAGCGCAGTAGGCAGCGCGTCAGTCTCATAATCTGAAGGTCCTGAGTTCGATCCTCAGAGAGGGCATTTATTTCCTTCTTTTGGAATGCAAAATTCTCCGATTTTCTTGAAATGCGCAAACTATGCCTAGTTCAAAGATTTTTCCAAAGCAAATGTCTGACTATTTAAGTGGGGCTCTCACCCCAACTGCATGACAAACTTCTTCTTTCTGCATGATGGCAGGCTAGCCTTCTGGAAAAAAGCCAAGATAAGGAACAGAGGCTCCTGGAGATGCCGGGGATTGAACCCGGGACCTCATACATGCGAAGCATGCGCTCTACCACTGAGCTACATCCCCACTTTTGCACTCGAGCTGTTTGATGGATGCAAGGAATCCCTGAAACCCAGGGACTGCAAAGTCTCGATCATAATCAATGGAAGGTATTGTTTGAATAAAAGTGAAATATATGGAAATCGAAGCACAAAATCCTTCGAGCCGGATTTGAACCAGCGACCTAAGGATGTCTGACTTTATGCTACAGTCCTCCGCTCTACCAACTGAGCTATCGAAGGAGTGGCTGAAGTATCTTTCAGCGCTGTAATTATCTCTCGCTCAAGAAAGGTTGTGGGGGTGGGGATCAGGAGCAGATCGATGAAAATCATGAACATTACCTGCAGCTCCCTCTCAAAGTCACCAGTTCTTAGAGCACACTGTAAGGTACGTCTTATCACCCCAAAGGAGGATTTCAGACCAAAGTTCATGTTCTGTCTTGGCTTGGGGATAAGCAGGGGTGCTCCAAATTTCAATTTTACAGAAAGGAAAGGAACTTTGATACAAAGACCTTGGGCAGCATTGGTGGCAAATGGATGGCTGCGCGGAACCATGAAAGAAATGACAGAAAGTTATGGGAGTCATTACTACGCACCCAGCATCAAGAACGTGCATTTTGGATGCATTTTCAAAAGGAAAGAGAACGGAAAAATCTGTAGATTGAAGGTGATTGAGATAAACAAAATATTCCGTTTTTCTAAAAGCTACTGTAAAGAGTCTCTGGTTTAGAAGAAGAACCCTTACCAATGATCAAGAGAGATGCGACAGATTTCTATCATCAAAGCATTATGGTTGTCAAGATGAATCATCACTTTGATGTCTTCAACAAGTAGGATTCTTTTGATCTATAATCATCAAAAATGAGATAGCCCCATTTCATGGGATTTTTCAAGGCAAACGTCTGACAGATTAAGCGGGGTCCTCATCCCGGTTGGAGGACATATCTCTTCCTTCATCATGATGCCAGCCTAGCTTTCGGCCCAAAATCCAAGGTAAGCATGGCAAAAGTCTGGAGATGCCGGGGATTGAACCCGGGGCCTCATACATGCAAAGCATGCGCTCTACCACTGAGCTACATCCCCACTTCTGCAAGGTTTGACTGTATGATTGGAAACCCTGCATTGAACCGACGGCCACATCACCCCATTCGACTCTGCAGTATACAATGTCAGTCAGGAAAATCCTTCAGCCTTGTACCTGGATGATCTTCATGGTCTTATGTACAGATGCCTATATACAGCCTTCTTAGCGCAGTAGGCAGCGCGTCAGTCTCATAATCTGAAGGTCCTGAGTTCGATCCTCAGAGAGGGCATTTATTTCCTTCTTTTGGAATGCAAAATTCTCCGATTTTCTTGAAATGCGCAAACTATGCCTAGTTCAAAGATTTTTCCAAAGCAAATGTCTGACTATTTAAGTGGGGCTCTCACCCCAACTGCATGACAAACTTCTTCTTTCTGCATGATGGCAGGCTAGCCTTCTGGAAAAAAGCCAAGATAAGGAACAGAGGCTCCTGGAGATGCCGGGGATTGAACCCGGGACCTCATACATGCAAAGCATGCGCTCTACCACTGAGCTACATCCCCACTTTTGCACTCGAGCTGTTTGATGGATGCAAGGAATCCCTGAAACCCAGGGACTGCAAAGTCTCGATCATAATCAATGGAAGGTATTGTTTGAATAAAAGTGAAAGATATGGAAATCGAAGCACAAAATCCTTCGAGCCGGATTTGAACCAGCGACCTAAGGATGTCTGACTTTATGCTACAGTCCTCCGCTCTACCAACTGAGCTATCGAAGGAGTGGCTGAAGTATCTTTCAGCGCTGTAATTATCTCTCGCTCAAGAAAGGTTGTGGGGGTGGGGATCAGGAGCAGATCGATGAAAATCATGAACATTACCTGCAGCTCCCTCTCAAAGTCACCAGTTCTTAGAGCACACTGTAAGGTACGTCTTATCACCCCAAAGGAGGATTTCAGACCAAAGTTCATGTTCTGTCTTGGCTTGGGGATAAGCAGGGGTGCTCCAAATTTCAATTTTACAGAAAGGAAAGGAACTTTGATACAAAGACCTTGGGCAGCATTGGTGGCAAATGGATGGCTGCGCGGAACCATGAAAGAAATGACAGAAAGTTATGGGAGTCATTACTACGCACCCAGCATCAAGAACGTGCATTTTGGATGCATTTTCAAAAGGAAAGAGAACGGAAAAATCTGTAGATTGAAGGTGATTGAGATAAACAAAATATTCCGTTTTTCTAAAAGCTACTGTAAAGAGTCTCTGGTTTAGAAGAAGAACCCTTACCAATGATCAAGAGAGATGCGACAGATTTCTATCATCAAAGCATTATGGTTGTCAAGATGAATCATCACTTTGATGTCTTCAACAAGTAGGATTCTTTTGATCTATAATCATCAAAAATGAGATAGCCCCATTTCATGGGATTTTTCAAGGCAAACGTCTGACAGATTAAGCGGGGTCCTCATCCCGGTTGGAGGACATATCTCTTCCTTCATCATGATGCCAGCCTAGCTTTCGGCCCAAAATCCAAGGTAAGCATGGCAAAAGTCTGGAGATGCCGGGGATTGAACCCGGGGCCTCATACATGCAAAGCATGCGCTCTACCACTGAGCTACATCCCCACTTCTGCAAGGTTTGACTGTATGATTGGAAACCCTGCATTGAACCGACGGCCACATCACCCCATTCGACTCTGCAGTATACAATGTCAGTCAGGAAAATCCTTCAGCCTTGTACCTGGATGATCTTCATGGTCTTATGTACAGATGCCTATATACAGCCTTCTTAGCGCAGTAGGCAGCGCGTCAGTCTCATAATCTGAAGGTCCTGAGTTCGATCCTCAGAGAGGGCATTTATTTCCTTCTTTTGGAATGCAAAATTCTCCGATTTTCTTGAAATGCGCAAACTATGCCTAGTTCAAAGATTTTTCCAAAGCAAATGTCTGACTATTTAAGTGGGGCTCTCACCCCAACTGCATGACAAACTTCTTCTTTCTGCATGATGGCAGGCTAGCCTTCTGGAAAAAAGCCAAGATAAGGAACAGAGGCTCCTGGAGATGCCGGGGATTGAACCCGGGACCTCATACATGCGAAGCATGCGCTCTACCACTGAGCTACATCCCCACTTTTGCACTCGAGCTGTTTGATGGATGCAAGGAATCCCTGAAACCCAGGGACTGCAAAGTCTCGATCATAATCAATGGAAGGTATTGTTTGAATAAAAGTGAAATATATGGAAATCGAAGCACAAAATCCTTCGAGCCGGATTTGAACCAGCGACCTAAGGATGTCTGACTTTATGCTACAGTCCTCCGCTCTACCAACTGAGCTATCGAAGGAGTGGCTGAAGTATCTTTCAGCGCTGTAATTATCTCTCGCTCAAGAAAGGTTGTGGGGGTGGGGATCAGGAGCAGATCGATGAAAATCATGAACATTACCTGCAGCTCCCTCTCAAAGTCACCAGTTCTTAGAGCACACTGTAAGGTACGTCTTATCACCCCAAAGGAGGATTTCAGACCAAAGTTCATGTTCTGTCTTGGCTTGGGGATAAGCAGGGGTGCTCCAAATTTCAATTTTACAGAAAGGAAAGGAACTTTGATACAAAGACCTTGGGCAGCATTGGTGGCAAATGGATGGCTGCGCGGAACCATGAAAGAAATGACAGAAAGTTATGGGAGTCATTACTACGCACCCAGCATCAAGAACGTGCATTTTGGATGCATTTTCAAAAGGAAAGAGAACGGAAAAATCTGTAGATTGAAGGTGATTGAGATAAACAAAATATTCCGTTTTTCTAAAAGCTACTGTAAAGAGTCTCTGGTTTAGAAGAAGAACCCTTACCAATGATCAAGAGAGATGCGACAGATTTCTATCATCAAAGCATTATGGTTGTCAAGATGAATCATCACTTTGATGTCTTCAACAAGTAGGATTCTTTTGATCTATAATCATCAAAAATGAGATAGCCCCATTTCATGGGATTTTTCAAGGCAAACGTCTGACAGATTAAGCGGGGTCCTCATCCCGGTTGGAGGACATATCTCTTCCTTCATCATGATGCCAGCCTAGCTTTCGGCCCAAAATCCAAGGTAAGCATGGCAAAAGTCTGGAGATGCCGGGGATTGAACCCGGGGCCTCATACATGCAAAGCATGCGCTCTACCACTGAGCTACATCCCCACTTCTGCAAGGTTTGACTGTATGATTGGAAACCCTGCATTGAACCGACGGCCACATCACCCCATTCGACTCTGCAGTATACAATGTCAGTCAGGAAAATCCTTCAGCCTTGTACCTGGATGATCTTCATGGTCTTATGTACAGATGCCTATATACAGCCTTCTTAGCGCAGTAGGCAGCGCGTCAGTCTCATAATCTGAAGGTCCTGAGTTCGATCCTCAGAGAGGGCATTTATTTCCTTCTTTTGGAATGCAAAATTCTCCGATTTTCTTGAAATGCGCAAACTATGCCTAGTTCAAAGATTTTTCCAAAGCAAATGTCTGACTATTTAAGTGGGGCTCTCACCCCAACTGCATGACAAACTTCTTCTTTCTGCATGATGGCAGGCTAGCCTTCTGGAAAAAAGCCAAGATAAGGAACAGAGGCTCCTGGAGATGCCGGGGATTGAACCCGGGACCTCATACATGCAAAGCATGCGCTCTACCACTGAGCTACATCCCCACTTTTGCACTCGAGCTGTTTGATGGATGCAAGGAATCCCTGAAACCCAGGGACTGCAAAGTCTCGATCATAATCAATGGAAGGTATTGTTTGAATAAAAGTGAAAGATATGGAAATCGAAGCAAAAAATCCTTCGAGCCGGATTTGAACCAGCGACCTAAGGATGTCTGACTTTATGCTACAGTCCTCCGCTCTACCAACTGAGCTATCGAAGGAGTGGCTGAAGTATCTTTCAGCGCTGTAATTATCTCTCGCTCAAGAAAGGTTGTGGGGGTGGGGATCAGGAGCAGATCGATGAAAATCATGAACATTACCTGCAGCTCCCTCTCAAAGTCACCAGTTCTTAGAGCACACTGTAAGGTACGTCTTATCACCCCAAAGGAGGATTTCAGACCAAAGTTCATGTTCTGTCTTGGCTTGGGGATAAGCAGGGGTGCTCCAAATTTCAATTTTACAGAAAGGAAAGGAACTTTGATACAAAGACCTTGGGCAGCATTGGTGGCAAATGGATGGCTGCGCGGAACCATGAAAGAAATGACAGAAAGTTATGGGAGTCATTACTACGCACCCAGCATCAAGAACGTGCATTTTGGATGCATTTTCAAAAGGAAAGAGAACGGAAAAATCTGTAGATTGAAGGTGATTGAGATAAACAAAATATTCCGTTTTTCTAAAAGCTACTGTAAAGAGTCTCTGGTTTAGAAGAAGAACCCTTACCAATGATCAAGAGAGATGCGACAGATTTCTATCATCAAAGCATTATGGTTGTCAAGATGAATCATCACTTTGATGTCTTCAACAAGTAGGATTCTTTTGATCTATAATCATCAAAAATGAGATAGCCCCATTTCATGGGATTTTTCAAGGCAAACGTCTGACAGATTAAGCGGGGTCCTCATCCCGGTTGGAGGACATATCTCTTCCTTCATCATGATGCCAGCCTAGCTTTCGGCCCAAAATCCAAGGTAAGCATGGCAAAAGTCTGGAGATGCCGGGGATTGAACCCGGGGCCTCATACATGCAAAGCATGCGCTCTACCACTGAGCTACATCCCCACTTCTGCAAGGTTTGACTGTATGATTGGAAACCCTGCATTGAACCGACGGCCACATCACCCCATTCGACTCTGCAGTATACAATGTCAGTCAGGAAAATCCTTCAGCCTTGTACCTGGATGATCTTCATGGTCTTATGTACAGATGCCTATATACAGCCTTCTTAGCGCAGTAGGCAGCGCGTCAGTCTCATAATCTGAAGGTCCTGAGTTCGATCCTCAGAGAGGGCATTTATTTCCTTCTTTTGGAATGCAAAATTCTCCGATTTTCTTGAAATGCGCAAACTATGCCTAGTTCAAAGATTTTTCCAAAGCAAATGTCTGACTATTTAAGTGGGGCTCTCACCCCAACTGCATGACAAACTTCTTCTTTCTGCATGATGGCAGGCTAGCCTTCTGGAAAAAAGCCAAGATAAGGAACAGAGGCTCCTGGAGATGCCGGGGATTGAACCCGGGACCTCATACATGCGAAGCATGCGCTCTACCACTGAGCTACATCCCCACTTTTGCACTCGAGCTGTTTGATGGATGCAAGGAATCCCTGAAACCCAGGGACTGCAAAGTCTCGATCATAATCAATGGAAGGTATTGTTTGAATAAAAGTGAAATATATGGAAATCGAAGCACAAAATCCTTCGAGCCGGATTTGAACCAGCGACCTAAGGATGTCTGACTTTATGCTACAGTCCTCCGCTCTACCAACTGAGCTATCGAAGGAGTGGCTGAAGTATCTTTCAGCGCTGTAATTATCTCTCGCTCAAGAAAGGTTGTGGGGGTGGGGATCAGGAGCAGATCGATGAAAATCATGAACATTACCTGCAGCTCCCTCTCAAAGTCACCAGTTCTTAGAGCACACTGTAAGGTACGTCTTATCACCCCAAAGGAGGATTTCAGACCAAAGTTCATGTTCTGTCTTGGCTTGGGGATAAGCAGGGGTGCTCCAAATTTCAATTTTACAGAAAGGAAAGGAACTTTGATACAAAGACCTTGGGCAGCATTGGTGGCAAATGGATGGCTGCGCGGAACCATGAAAGAAATGACAGAAAGTTATGGGAGTCATTACTACGCACCCAGCATCAAGAACGTGCATTTTGGATGCATTTTCAAAAGGAAAGAGAACGGAAAAATCTGTAGATTGAAGGTGATTGAGATAAACAAAATATTCCGTTTTTCTAAAAGCTACTGTAAAGAGTCTCTGGTTTAGAAGAAGAACCCTTACCAATGATCAAGAGAGATGCGACAGATTTCTATCATCAAAGCATTATGGTTGTCAAGATGAATCATCACTTTGATGTCTTCAACAAGTAGGATTCTTTTGATCTATAATCATCAAAAATGAGATAGCCCCATTTCATGGGATTTTTCAAGGCAAACGTCTGACAGATTAAGCGGGGTCCTCATCCCGGTTGGAGGACATATCTCTTCCTTCATCATGATGCCAGCCTAGCTTTCGGCCCAAAATCCAAGGTAAGCATGGCAAAAGTCTGGAGATGCCGGGGATTGAACCCGGGGCCTCATACATGCAAAGCATGCGCTCTACCACTGAGCTACATCCCCACTTCTGCAAGGTTTGACTGTATGATTGGAAACCCTGCATTGAACCGACGGCCACATCACCCCATTCGACTCTGCAGTATACAATGTCAGTCAGGAAAATCCTTCAGCCTTGTACCTGGATGATCTTCATGGTCTTATGTACAGATGCCTATATACAGCCTTCTTAGCGCAGTAGGCAGCGCGTCAGTCTCATAATCTGAAGGTCCTGAGTTCGATCCTCAGAGAGGGCATTTATTTCCTTCTTTTGGAATGCAAAATTCTCCGATTTTCTTGAAATGCGCAAACTATGCCTAGTTCAAAGATTTTTCCAAAGCAAATGTCTGACTATTTAAGTGGGGCTCTCACCCCAACTGCATGACAAACTTCTTCTTTCTGCATGATGGCAGGCTAGCCTTCTGGAAAAAAGCCAAGATAAGGAACAGAGGCTCCTGGAGATGCCGGGGATTGAACCCGGGACCTCATACATGCAAAGCATGCGCTCTACCACTGAGCTACATCCCCACTTTTGCACTCGAGCTGTTTGATGGATGCAAGGAATCCCTGAAACCCAGGGACTGCAAAGTCTCGATCATAATCAATGGAAGGTATTGTTTGAATAAAAGTGAAAGATATGGAAATCGAAGCAAAAAATCCTTCGAGCCGGATTTGAACCAGCGACCTAAGGATGTCTGACTTTATGCTACAGTCCTCCGCTCTACCAACTGAGCTATCGAAGGAGTGGCTGAAGTATCTTTCAGCGCTGTAATTATCTCTCGCTCAAGAAAGGTTGTGGGGGTGGGGATCAGGAGCAGATCGATGAAAATCATGAACATTACCTGCAGCTCCCTCTCAAAGTCACCAGTTCTTAGAGCACACTGTAAGGTACGTCTTATCACCCCAAAGGAGGATTTCAGACCAAAGTTCATGTTCTGTCTTGGCTTGGGGATAAGCAGGGGTGCTCCAAATTTCAATTTTACAGAAAGGAAAGGAACTTTGATACAAAGACCTTGGGCAGCATTGGTGGCAAATGGATGGCTGCGCGGAACCATGAAAGAAATGACAGAAAGTTATGGGAGTCATTACTACGCACCCAGCATCAAGAACGTGCATTTTGGATGCATTTTCAAAAGGAAAGAGAACGGAAAAATCTGTAGATTGAAGGTGATTGAGATAAACAAAATATTCCGTTTTTCTAAAAGCTACTGTAAAGAGTCTCTGGTTTAGAAGAAGAACCCTTACCAATGATCAAGAGAGATGCGACAGATTTCTATCATCAAAGCATTATGGTTGTCAAGATGAATCATCACTTTGATGTCTTCAACAAGTAGGATTCTTTTGATCTATAATCATCAAAAATGAGATAGCCCCATTTCATGGGATTTTTCAAGGCAAACGTCTGACAGATTAAGCGGGGTCCTCATCCCGGTTGGAGGACATATCTCTTCCTTCATCATGATGCCAGCCTAGCTTTCGGCCCAAAATCCAAGGTAAGCATGGCAAAAGTCTGGAGATGCCGGGGATTGAACCCGGGGCCTCATACATGCAAAGCATGCGCTCTACCACTGAGCTACATCCCCACTTCTGCAAGGTTTGACTGTATGATTGGAAACCCTGCATTGAACCGACGGCCACATCACCCCATTCGACTCTGCAGTATACAATGTCAGTCAGGAAAATCCTTCAGCCTTGTACCTGGATGATCTTCATGGTCTTATGTACAGATGCCTATATACAGCCTTCTTAGCGCAGTAGGCAGCGCGTCAGTCTCATAATCTGAAGGTCCTGAGTTCGATCCTCAGAGAGGGCATTTATTTCCTTCTTTTGGAATGCAAAATTCTCCGATTTTCTTGAAATACGCAAACTATGCCTAGTTCAAAGATTTTTCCAAAGCAAATGTCTGACTATTTAAGTGGGGCTCTCACCCCAACTGCATGACAAACTTCTTCTTTCTGCATGATGGCAGGCTAGCCTTCTGGAAAAAAGCCAAGATAAGGAACAGAGGCTCCTGGAGATGCCGGGGATTGAACCCGGGACCCAATACATGCAAAGCATGCGCTCTACCACTGAGCTACATCCCCACTTTTGCACTCGAGCTGTTTGATGGATGCAAGGAATCCCTGAAACCCAGGGACTGCAAAGTCTCGATCATAATCAATGGAAGGTATTGTTTGAATAAAAGTGAAAGATATGGAAATCGAAGCAAAAAATCCTTCGAGCCGGATTTGAACCAGCGACCTAAGGATGTCTGACTTTATGCTACAGTCCTCCGCTCTACCAACTGAGCTATCGAAGGAGTGGCTGAAGTATCTTTCAGCGCTGTAATTATCTCTCGCTCAAGAAAGGTTGTGGGGGTGGGGATCAGGAGCAGATCGATGAAAATCATGAACATTACCTGCAGCTCCCTCTCAAAGTCACCAGTTCTTAGAGCACACTGTAAGGTACGTCTTATCACCCCAAAGGAGGATTTCAGACCAAAGTTCATGTTCTGTCTTGGCTTGGGGATAAGCAGGGGTGCTCCAAATTTCAATTTTACAGAAAGGAAAGGAACTTTGATACAAAGACCTTGGGCAGCATTGGTGGCAAATGGATGGCTGCGCGGAACCATGAAAGAAATGACAGAAAGTTATGGGAGTCATTACTACGCACCCAGCATCAAGAACGTGCATTTTGGATGCATTTTCAAAAGGAAAGAGAACGGAAAAATCTGTAGATTGAAGGTGATTGAGATAAACAAAATATTCCGTTTTTCTAAAAGCTACTGTAAAGAGTCTCTGGTTTAGAAGAAGAACCCTTACCAATGATCAAGAGAGATGCGACAGATTTCTATCATCAAAGCATTATGGTTGTCAAGATGAATCATCACTTTGATGTCTTCAACAAGTAGGATTCTTTTGATCTATAATCATCAAAAATGAGATAGCCCCATTTCATGGGATTTTTCAAGGCAAACGTCTGACAGATTAAGCGGGGTCCTCATCCCGGTTGGAGGACATATCTCTTCCTTCATCATGATGCCAGCCTAGCTTTCGGCCCAAAATCCAAGGTAAGCATGGCAAAAGTCTGGAGATGCCGGGGATTGAACCCGGGGCCTCATACATGCAAAGCATGCGCTCTACCACTGAGCTACATCCCCACTTCTGCAAGGTTTGACTGTATGATTGGAAACCCTGCATTGAACCGACGGCCACATCACCCCATTCGACTCTGCAGTATACAATGTCAGTCAGGAAAATCCTTCAGCCTTGTACCTGGATGATCTTCATGGTCTTATGTACAGATGCCTATATACAGTCTTCTTAGCGCAGTAGGCAGCGCGTCAGTCTCATAATCTGAAGGTCCTGAGTTCGATCCTCAGAGAGGGCATTTATTTCCTTCTTTTGGAATGCAAAATTCTCCGATTTTCTTGAAATGCGCAAACTATGCCTAGTTCAAAGATTTTTCCAAAGCAAATGTCTGACTATTTAAGTGGGGCTCTCACCCCAACTGCATGACAAACTTCTTCTTTCTGCATGATGGCAGGCTAGCCTTCTGGAAAAAAGCCAAGATAAGGAACAGAGGCTCCTGGAGATGCCGGGGATTGAACCCGGGACCTCATACATGCGAAGCATGCGCTCTACCACTGAGCTGCATCCCCACTTTTGCACTCGAGCTGTTTGATGGATGCAAGGAATCCCTGAAACCCAGGGACTGCAAAGTCTCGATCATAATCAATGGAAGGTATTGTTTGAATAAAAGTGAAAGATATGGAAATCGAAGCAAAAAATCCTTCGAGCCGGATTTGAACCAGCGACCTAAGGATGTCTGACTTTATGCTACAGTCCTCCGCTCTACCAACTGAGCTATCGAAGGAGTGGCTGAAGTATCTTTCAGCGCTGTAATTATCTCTCACTCAAGAAAGGTTGTGGGGGTGGGGATCAGGAGCAGATCGATGAAAATCATGAACATTACCTGCAGCTCCCTCTCAAAGTCACCAGTTCTTAGAGCACACTGTAAGGTACGTCTTATCACCCCAAAGGAGGATTTCAGACCAAAGTTCATGTTCTGTCTTGGCTTGGGGATAAGCAGGGGTGCTCCAAATTTCAATTTTACAGAAAGGAAAGGAACTTTGATACAAAGACCTTGGGCAGCATTGGTGGCAAATGGATGGCTGCGCGGAACCATGAAAGAAATGACAGAAAGTTATGGGAGTCATTACTACGCACCCAGCATCAAGAACGTGCATTTTGGATGCATTTTCAAAAGGAAAGAGAACGGAAAAATCTGTAGATTGAAGGTGATTGAGATAAACAAAATATTCCGTTTTTCTAAAAGCTACTGTAAAGAGTCTCTGGTTTAGAAGAAGAACCCTTACCAATGATCAAGAGAGATGCGACAGATTTCTATCATCAAAGCATTATGGTTGTCAAGATGAATCATCACTTTGATGTCTTCAACAAGTAGGATTCTTTTGATCTATAATCATCAAAAATGAGATAGCCCCATTTCATGGGATTTTTCAAGGCAAACGTCTGACAGATTAAGCGGGGTCCTCATCCCGGTTGGAGGACATATCTCTTCCTTCATCATGATGCCAGCCTAGCTTTCGGCCCAAAATCCAAGGTAAGCATGGCAAAAGTCTGGAGATGCCGGGGATTGAACCCGGGGCCTCATACATGCAAAGCATGCGCTCTACCACTGAGCTACATCCCCACTTCTGCAAGGTTTGACTGTATGATTGGAAACCCTGCATTGAACCGACGGCCACATCACCCCATTCGACTCTGCAGTATACAATGTCAGTCAGGAAAATCCTTCAGCCTTGTACCTGGATGATCTTCATGGTCTTATGTACAGATGCCTATATACAGCCTTCTTAGCGCAGTAGGCAGCGCGTCAGTCTCATAATCTGAAGGTCCTGAGTTCGATCCTCAGAGAGGGCATTTATTTCCTTCTTTTGGAATGCAAAATTCTCCGATTTTCTTGAAATACGCAAACTATGCCTAGTTCAAAGATTTTTCCAAAGCAAATGTCTGACTATTTAAGTGGGGCTCTCACCCCAACTGCATGACAAACTTCTTCTTTCTGCATGATGGCAGGCTAGCCTTCTGGAAAAAAGCCAAGATAAGGAACAGAGGCTCCTGGAGATGCCGGGGATTGAACCCGGGACCCAATACATGCAAAGCATGCGCTCTACCACTGAGCTACATCCCCACTTTTGCACTCGAGCTGTTTGATGGATGCAAGGAATCCCTGAAACCCAGGGACTGCAAAGTCTCGATCATAATCAATGGAAGGTATTGTTTGAATAAAAGTGAAAGATATGGAAATCGAAGCAAAAAATCCTTCGAGCCGGATTTGAACCAGCGACCTAAGGATGTCTGACTTTATGCTACAGTCCTCCGCTCTACCAACTGAGCTATCGAAGGAGTGGCTGAAGTATCTTTCAGCGCTGTAATTATCTCTCGCTCAAGAAAGGTTGTGGGGGTGGGGATCAGGAGCAGATCGATGAAAATCATGAACATTACCTGCAGCTCCCTCTCAAAGTCACCAGTTCTTAGAGCACACTGTAAGGTACGTCTTATCACCCCAAAGGAGGATTTCAGACCAAAGTTCATGTTCTGTCTTGGCTTGGGGATAAGCAGGGGTGCTCCAAATTTCAATTTTACAGAAAGGAAAGGAACTTTGATACAAAGACCTTGGGCAGCATTGGTGGCAAATGGATGGCTGCGCGGAACCATGAAAGAAATGACAGAAAGTTATGGGAGTCATTACTACGCACCCAGCATCAAGAACGTGCATTTTGGATGCATTTTCAAAAGGAAAGAGAACGGAAAAATCTGTAGATTGAAGGTGATTGAGATAAACAAAATATTCCGTTTTTCTAAAAGCTACTGTAAAGAGTCTCTGGTTTAGAAGAAGAACCCTTACCAATGATCAAGAGAGATGCGACAGATTTCTATCATCAAAGCATTATGGTTGTCAAGATGAATCATCACTTTGATGTCTTCAACAAGTAGGATTCTTTTGATCTATAATCATCAAAAATGAGATAGCCCCATTTCATGGGATTTTTCAAGGCAAACGTCTGACAGATTAAGCGGGGTCCTCATCCCGGTTGGAGGACATATCTCTTCCTTCATCATGATGCCAGCCTAGCTTTCGGCCCAAAATCCAAGGTAAGCATGGCAAAAGTCTGGAGATGCCGGGGATTGAACCCGGGGCCTCATACATGCAAAGCATGCGCTCTACCACTGAGCTACATCCCCACTTCTGCAAGGTTTGACTGTATGATTGGAAACCCTGCATTGAACCGACGGCCACATCACCCCATTCGACTCTGCAGTATACAATGTCAGTCAGGAAAATCCTTCAGCCTTGTACCTGGATGATCTTCATGGTCTTATGTACAGATGCCTATATACAGCCTTCTTAGCGCAGTAGGCAGCGCGTCAGTCTCATAATCTGAAGGTCCTGAGTTCGATCCTCAGAGAGGGCATTTATTTCCTTCTTTTGGAATGCAAAATTCTCCGATTTTCTTGAAATGCGCAAACTATGCCTAGTTCAAAGATTTTTCCAAAGCAAATGTCTGACTATTTAAGTGGGGCTCTCACCCCAACTGCATGACAAACTTCTTCTTTCTGCATGATGGCAGGCTAGCCTTCTGGAAAAAAGCCAAGATAAGGAACAGAGGCTCCTGGAGATGCCGGGGATTGAACCCGGGACCTCATACATGCAAAGCATGCGCTCTACCACTGAGCTACATCCCCACTTTTGCACTCGAGCTGTTTGATGGATGCAAGGAATCCCTGAAACCCAGGGACTGCAAAGTCTCGATCATAATCAATGGAAGGTATTGTTTGAATAAAAGTGAAAGATATGGAAATCGAAGCAAAAAATCCTTCGAGCCGGATTTGAACCAGCGACCTAAGGATGTCTGACTTTATGCTACAGTCCTCCGCTCTACCAACTGAGCTATCGAAGGAGTGGCTGAAGTATCTTTCAGCGCTGTAATTATCTCTCGCTCAAGAAAGGTTGTGGGGGTGGGGATCAGGAGCAGATCGATGAAAATCATGAACATTACCTGCAGCTCCCTCTCAAAGTCACCAGTTCTTAGAGCACACTGTAAGGTACGTCTTATCACCCCAAAGGAGGATTTCAGACCAAAGTTCATGTTCTGTCTTGGCTTGGGGATAAGCAGGGGTGCTCCAAATTTCAATTTTACAGAAAGGAAAGGAACTTTGATACAAAGACCTTGGGCAGCATTGGTGGCAAATGGATGGCTGCGCGGAACCATGAAAGAAATGACAGAAAGTTATGGGAGTCATTACTACGCACCCAGCATCAAGAACGTGCATTTTGGATGCATTTTCAAAAGGAAAGAGAACGGAAAAATCTGTAGATTGAAGGTGATTGAGATAAACAAAATATTCCGTTTTTCTAAAAGCTACTGTAAAGAGTCTCTGGTTTAGAAGAAGAACCCTTACCAATGATCAAGAGAGATGCGACAGATTTCTATCATCAAAGCATTATGGTTGTCAAGATGAATCATCACTTTGATGTCTTCAACAAGTAGGATTCTTTTGATCTATAATCATCAAAAATGAGATAGCCCCATTTCATGGGATTTTTCAAGGCAAACGTCTGACAGATTAAGCGGGGTCCTCATCCCGGTTGGAGGACATATCTCTTCCTTCATCATGATGCCAGCCTAGCTTTCGGCCCAAAATCCAAGGTAAGCATGGCAAAAGTCTGGAGATGCCGGGGATTGAACCCGGGGCCTCATACATGCAAAGCATGCGCTCTACCACTGAGCTACATCCCCACTTCTGCAAGGTTTGACTGTATGATTGGAAACCCTGCATTGAACCGACGGCCACATCACCCCATTCGACTCTGCAGTATACAATGTCAGTCAGGAAAATCCTTCAGCCTTGTACCTGGATGATCTTCATGGTCTTATGTACAGATGCCTATATACAGCCTTCTTAGCGCGGTAGGCAGCGCGTCAGTCTCATAATCTGAAGGTCCTGAGTTCGATCCTCAGAGAGGGCATTTATTTCCTTCTTTTGGAATGCAAAATTCTCCGATTTTCTTGAAATGCGCAAACTATGCCTAGTTCAAAGATTTTTCCAAAGCAAATGTCTGACTATTTAAGTGGGGCTCTCACCCCAACTGCATGACAAACTTCTTCTTTCTGCATGATGGCAGGCTAGCCTTCTGGAAAAAAGCCAAGATAAGGAACAGAGGCTCCTGGAGATGCCGGGGATTGAACCCGGGACCTCATACATGCAAAGCATGCGCTCTACCACTGAGCTACATCCCCACTTTTGCACTCGAGCTGTTTGATGGATGCAAGGAATCCCTGAAACCCAGGGACTGCAAAGTCTCGATCATAATCAATGGAAGGTATTGTTTGAATAAAAGTGAAAGATATGGAAATCGAAGCAAAAAATCCTTCGAGCCGGATTTGAACCAGCGACCTAAGGATGTCTGACTTTATGCTACAGTCCTCCGCTCTACCAACTGAGCTATCGAAGGAGTGGCTGAAGTATCTTTCAGCGCTGTAATTATCTCTCGCTCAAGAAAGGTTGTGGGGGTGGGGATCAGGAGCAGATCGATGAAAATCATGAACATTACCTGCAGCTCCCTCTCAAAGTCACCAGTTCTTAGAGCACACTGTAAGGTACGTCTTATCACCCCAAAGGAGGATTTCAGACCAAAGTTCATGTTCTGTCTTGGCTTGGGGATAAGCAGGGGTGCTCCAAATTTCAATTTTACAGAAAGGAAAGGAACTTTGATACAAAGACCTTGGGCAGCATTGGTGGCAAATGGATGGCTGCGCGGAACCATGAAAGAAATGACAGAAAGTTATGGGAGTCATTACTACGCACCCAGCATCAAGAACGTGCATTTTGGATGCATTTTCAAAAGGAAAGAGAACGGAAAAATCTGTAGATTGAAGGTGATTGAGATAAACAAAATATTCCGTTTTTCTAAAAGCTACTGTAAAGAGTCTCTGGTTTAGAAGAAGAACCCTTACCAATGATCAAGAGAGATGCGACAGATTTCTATCATCAAAGCATTATGGTTGTCAAGATGAATCATCACTTTGATGTCTTCAACAAGTAGGATTCTTTTGATCTATAATCATCAAAAATGAGATAGCCCCATTTCATGGGATTTTTCAAGGCAAACGTCTGACAGATTAAGCGGGGTCCTCATCCCGGTTGGAGGACATATCTCTTCCTTCATCATGATGCCAGCCTAGCTTTCGGCCCAAAATCCAAGGTAAGCATGGCAAAAGTCTGGAGATGCCGGGGATTGAACCCGGGGCCTCATACATGCAAAGCATGCGCTCTACCACTGAGCTACATCCCCACTTCTGCAAGGTTTGACTGTATGATTGGAAACCCTGCATTGAACCGACGGCCACATCACCCCATTCGACTCTGCAGTATACAATGTCAGTCAGGAAAATCCTTCAGCCTTGTACCTGGATGATCTTCATGGTCTTATGTACAGATGCCTATATACAGCCTTCTTAGCGCAGTAGGCAGCGCGTCAGTCTCATAATCTGAAGGTCCTGAGTTCGATCCTCAGAGAGGGCATTTATTTCCTTCTTTTGGAATGCAAAATTCTCCGATTTTCTTGAAATGCGCAAACTATGCCTAGTTCAAAGATTTTTCCAAAGCAAATGTCTGACTATTTAAGTGGGGCTCTCACCCCAACTGCATGACAAACTTCTTCTTTCTGCATGATGGCAGGCTAGCCTTCTGGAAAAAAGCCAAGATAAGGAACAGAGGCTCCTGGAGATGCCGGGGATTGAACCCGGGACCCAATACATGCAAAGCATGCGCTCTACCACTGAGCTACATCCCCACTTTTGCACTCGAGCTGTTTGATGGATGCAAGGAATCCCTGAAACCCAGGGACTGCAAAGTCTCGATCATAATCAATGGAAGGTATTGTTTGAATAAAAGTGAAAGATATGGAAATCGAAGCAAAAAATCCTTCGAGCCGGATTTGAACCAGCGACCTAAGGATGTCTGACTTTATGCTACAGTCCTCCGCTCTACCAACTGAGCTATCGAAGGAGTGGCTGAAGTATCTTTCAGCGCTGTAATTATCTCTCGCTCAAGAAAGGTTGTGGGGGTGGGGATCAGGAGCAGATCGATGAAAATCATGAACATTACCTGCAGCTCCCTCTCAAAGTCACCAGTTCTTAGAGCACACTGTAAGGTACGTCTTATCACCCCAAAGGAGGATTTCAGACCAAAGTTCATGTTCTGTCTTGGCTTGGGGATAAGCAGGGGTGCTCCAAATTTCAATTTTACAGAAAGGAAAGGAACTTTGATACAAAGACCTTGGGCAGCATTGGTGGCAAATGGATGGCTGCGCGGAACCATGAAAGAAATGACAGAAAGTTATGGGAGTCATTACTACGCACCCAGCATCAAGAACGTGCATTTTGGATGCATTTTCAAAAGGAAAGAGAACGGAAAAATCTGTAGATTGAAGGTGATTGAGATAAACAAAATATTCCGTTTTTCTAAAAGCTACTGTAAAGAGTCTCTGGTTTAGAAGAAGAACCCTTACCAATGATCAAGAGAGATGCGACAGATTTCTATCATCAAAGCATTATGGTTGTCAAGATGAATCATCACTTTGATGTCTTCAACAAGTAGGATTCTTTTGATCTATAATCATCAAAAATGAGATAGCCCCATTTCATGGGATTTTTCAAGGCAAACGTCTGACAGATTAAGCGGGGTCCTCATCCCGGTTGGAGGACATATCTCTTCCTTCATCATGATGCCAGCCTAGCTTTCGGCCCAAAATCCAAGGTAAGCATGGCAAAAGTCTGGAGATGCCGGGGATTGAACCCGGGGCCTCATACATGCAAAGCATGCGCTCTACCACTGAGCTACATCCCCACTTCTGCAAGGTTTGACTGTATGATTGGAAACCCTGCATTGAACCGACGGCCACATCACCCCATTCGACTCTGCAGTATACAATGTCAGTCAGGAAAATCCTTCAGCCTTGTACCTGGATGATCTTCATGGTCTTATGTACAGATGCCTATATACAGCCTTCTTAGCGCAGTAGGCAGCGCGTCAGTCTCATAATCTGAAGGTCCTGAGTTCGATCCTCAGAGAGGGCATTTATTTCCTTCTTTTGGAATGCAAAATTCTCCGATTTTCTTGAAATGCGCAAACTATGCCTAGTTCAAAGATTTTTCCAAAGCAAATGTCTGACTATTTAAGTGGGGCTCTCACCCCAACTGCATGACAAACTTCTTCTTTCTGCATGATGGCAGGCTAGCCTTCTGGAAAAAAGCCAAGATAAGGAACAGAGGCTCCTGGAGATGCCGGGGATTGAACCCGGGACCTCATACATGCAAAGCATGCGCTCTACCACTGAGCTACATCCCCACTTTTGCACTCGAGCTGTTTGATGGATGCAAGGAATCCCTGAAACCCAGGGACTGCAAAGTCTCGATCATAATCAATGGAAGGTATTGTTTGAATAAAAGTGAAAGATATGGAAATCGAAGCAAAAAATCCTTCGAGCCGGATTTGAACCAGCGACCTAAGGATGTCTGACTTTATGCTACAGTCCTCCGCTCTACCAACTGAGCTATCGAAGGAGTGGCTGAAGTATCTTTCAGCGCTGTAATTATCTCTCGCTCAAGAAAGGTTGTGGGGGTGGGGATCAGGAGCAGATCGATGAAAATCATGAACATTACCTGCAGCTCCCTCTCAAAGTCACCAGTTCTTAGAGCACACTGTAAGGTACGTCTTATCACCCCAAAGGAGGATTTCAGACCAAAGTTCATGTTCTGTCTTGGCTTGGGGATAAGCAGGGGTGCTCCAAATTTCAATTTTACAGAAAGGAAAGGAACTTTGATACAAAGACCTTGGGCAGCATTGGTGGCAAATGGATGGCTGCGCGGAACCATGAAAGAAATGACAGAAAGTTATGGGAGTCATTACTACGCACCCAGCATCAAGAACGTGCATTTTGGATGCATTTTCAAAAGGAAAGAGAACGGAAAAATCTGTAGATTGAAGGTGATTGAGATAAACAAAATATTCCGTTTTTCTAAAAGCTACTGTAAAGAGTCTCTGGTTTAGAAGAAGAACCCTTACCAATGATCAAGAGAGATGCGACAGATTTCTATCATCAAAGCATTATGGTTGTCAAGATGAATCATCACTTTGATGTCTTCAACAAGTAGGATTCTTTTGATCTATAATCATCAAAAATGAGATAGCCCCATTTCATGGGATTTTTCAAGGCAAACGTCTGACAGATTAAGCGGGGTCCTCATCCCGGTTGGAGGACATATCTCTTCCTTCATCATGATGCCAGCCTAGCTTTCGGCCCAAAATCCAAGGTAAGCATGGCAAAAGTCTGGAGATGCCGGGGATTGAACCCGGGGCCTCATACATGCAAAGCATGCGCTCTACCACTGAGCTACATCCCCACTTCTGCAAGGTTTGACTGTATGATTGGAAACCCTGCATTGAACCGACGGCCACATCACCCCATTCGACTCTGCAGTATACAATGTCAGTCAGGAAAATCCTTCAGCCTTGTACCTGGATGATCTTCATGGTCTTATGTACAGATGCCTATATACAGCCTTCTTAGCGCAGTAGGCAGCGCGTCAGTCTCATAATCTGAAGGTCCTGAGTTCGATCCTCAGAGAGGGCATTTATTTCCTTCTTTTGGAATGCAAAATTCTCCGATTTTCTTGAAATGCGCAAACTATGCCTAGTTCAAAGATTTTTCCAAAGCAAATGTCTGACTATTTAAGTGGGGCTCTCACCCCAACTGCATGACAAACTTCTTCTTTCTGCATGATGGCAGGCTAGCCTTCTGGAAAAAAGCCAAGATAAGGAACAGAGGCTCCTGGAGATGCCGGGGATTGAACCCGGGACCTCATACATGCAAAGCATGCGCTCTACCACTGAGCTACATCCCCACTTTTGCACTCGAGCTGTTTGATGGATGCAAGGAATCCCTGAAACCCAGGGACTGCAAAGTCTCGATCATAATCAATGGAAGGTATTGTTTGAATAAAAGTGAAAGATATGGAAATCGAAGCAAAAAATCCTTCGAGCCGGATTTGAACCAGCGACCTAAGGATGTCTGACTTTATGCTACAGTCCTCCGCTCTACCAACTGAGCTATCGAAGGAGTGGCTGAAGTATCTTTCAGCGCTGTAATTATCTCTCGCTCAAGAAAGGTTGTGGGGGTGGGGATCAGGAGCAGATCGATGAAAATCATGAACATTACCTGCAGCTCCCTCTCAAAGTCACCAGTTCTTAGAGCACACTGTAAGGTACGTCTTATCACCCCAAAGGAGGATTTCAGACCAAAGTTCATGTTCTGTCTTGGCTTGGGGATAAGCAGGGGTGCTCCAAATTTCAATTTTACAGAAAGGAAAGGAACTTTGATACAAAGACCTTGGGCAGCATTGGTGGCAAATGGATGGCTGCGCGGAACCATGAAAGAAATGACAGAAAGTTATGGGAGTCATTACTACGCACCCAGCATCAAGAACGTGCATTTTGGATGCATTTTCAAAAGGAAAGAGAACGGAAAAATCTGTAGATTGAAGGTGATTGAGATAAACAAAATATTCCGTTTTTCTAAAAGCTACTGTAAAGAGTCTCTGGTTTAGAAGAAGAACCCTTACCAATGATCAAGAGAGATGCGACAGATTTCTATCATCAAAGCATTATGGTTGTCAAGATGAATCATCACTTTGATGTCTTCAACAAGTAGGATTCTTTTGATCTATAATCATCAAAAATGAGATAGCCCCATTTCATGGGATTTTTCAAGGCAAACGTCTGACAGATTAAGCGGGGTCCTCATCCCGGTTGGAGGACATATCTCTTCCTTCATCATGATGCCAGCCTAGCTTTCGGCCCAAAATCCAAGGTAAGCATGGCAAAAGTCTGGAGATGCCGGGGATTGAACCCGGGGCCTCATACATGCAAAGCATGCGCTCTACCACTGAGCTACATCCCCACTTCTGCAAGGTTTGACTGTATGATTGGAAACCCTGCATTGAACCGACGGCCACATCACCCCATTCGACTCTGCAGTATACAATGTCAGTCAGGAAAATCCTTCAGCCTTGTACCTGGATGATCTTCATGGTCTTATGTACAGATGCCTATATACAGCCTTCTTAGCGCGGTAGGCAGCGCGTCAGTCTCATAATCTGAAGGTCCTGAGTTCGATCCTCAGAGAGGGCATTTATTTCCTTCTTTTGGAATGCAAAATTCTCCGATTTTCTTGAAATGCGCAAACTATGCCTAGTTCAAAGATTTTTCCAAAGCAAATGTCTGACTATTTAAGTGGGGCTCTCACCCCAACTGCATGACAAACTTCTTCTTTCTGCATGATGGCAGGCTAGCCTTCTGGAAAAAAGCCAAGATAAGGAACAGAGGCTCCTGGAGATGCCGGGGATTGAACCCGGGACCTCATACATGCAAAGCATGCGCTCTACCACTGAGCTACATCCCCACTTTTGCACTCGAGCTGTTTGATGGATGCAAGGAATCCCTGAAACCCAGGGACTGCAAAGTCTCGATCATAATCAATGGAAGGTATTGTTTGAATAAAAGTGAAAGATATGGAAATCGAAGCAAAAAATCCTTCGAGCCGGATTTGAACCAGCGACCTAAGGATGTCTGACTTTATGCTACAGTCCTCCGCTCTACCAACTGAGCTATCGAAGGAGTGGCTGAAGTATCTTTCAGCGCTGTAATTATCTCTCGCTCAAGAAAGGTTGTGGGGGTGGGGATCAGGAGCAGATCGATGAAAATCATGAACATTACCTGCAGCTCCCTCTCAAAGTCACCAGTTCTTAGAGCACACTGTAAGGTACGTCTTATCACCCCAAAGGAGGATTTCAGACCAAAGTTCATGTTCTGTCTTGGCTTGGGGATAAGCAGGGGTGCTCCAAATTTCAATTTTACAGAAAGGAAAGGAACTTTGATACAAAGACCTTGGGCAGCATTGGTGGCAAATGGATGGCTGCGCGGAACCATGAAAGAAATGACAGAAAGTTATGGGAGTCATTACTACGCACCCAGCATCAAGAACGTGCATTTTGGATGCATTTTCAAAAGGAAAGAGAACGGAAAAATCTGTAGATTGAAGGTGATTGAGATAAACAAAATATTCCGTTTTTCTAAAAGCTACTGTAAAGAGTCTCTGGTTTAGAAGAAGAACCCTTACCAATGATCAAGAGAGATGCGACAGATTTCTATCATCAAAGCATTATGGTTGTCAAGATGAATCATCACTTTGATGTCTTCAACAAGTAGGATTCTTTTGATCTATAATCATCAAAAATGAGATAGCCCCATTTCATGGGATTTTTCAAGGCAAACGTCTGACAGATTAAGCGGGGTCCTCATCCCGGTTGGAGGACATATCTCTTCCTTCATCATGATGCCAGCCTAGCTTTCGGCCCAAAATCCAAGGTAAGCATGGCAAAAGTCTGGAGATGCCGGGGATTGAACCCGGGGCCTCATACATGCAAAGCATGCGCTCTACCACTGAGCTACATCCCCACTTCTGCAAGGTTTGACTGTATGATTGGAAACCCTGCATTGAACCGACGGCCACATCACCCCATTCGACTCTGCAGTATACAATGTCAGTCAGGAAAATCCTTCAGCCTTGTACCTGGATGATCTTCATGGTCTTATGTACAGATGCCTATATACAGCCTTCTTAGCGCAGTAGGCAGCGCGTCAGTCTCATAATCTGAAGGTCCTGAGTTCGATCCTCAGAGAGGGCATTTATTTCCTTCTTTTGGAATGCAAAATTCTCCGATTTTCTTGAAATGCGCAAACTATGCCTAGTTCAAAGATTTTTCCAAAGCAAATGTCTGACTATTTAAGTGGGGCTCTCACCCCAACTGCATGACAAACTTCTTCTTTCTGCATGATGGCAGGCTAGCCTTCTGGAAAAAAGCCAAGATAAGGAACAGAGGCTCCTGGAGATGCCGGGGATTGAACCCGGGACCCAATACATGCAAAGCATGCGCTCTACCACTGAGCTACATCCCCACTTTTGCACTCGAGCTGTTTGATGGATGCAAGGAATCCCTGAAACCCAGGGACTGCAAAGTCTCGATCATAATCAATGGAAGGTATTGTTTGAATAAAAGTGAAAGATATGGAAATCGAAGCAAAAAATCCTTCGAGCCGGATTTGAACCAGCGACCTAAGGATGTCTGACTTTATGCTACAGTCCTCCGCTCTACCAACTGAGCTATCGAAGGAGTGGCTGAAGTATCTTTCAGCGCTGTAATTATCTCTCGCTCAAGAAAGGTTGTGGGGGTGGGGATCAGGAGCAGATCGATGAAAATCATGAACATTACCTGCAGCTCCCTCTCAAAGTCACCAGTTCTTAGAGCACACTGTAAGGTACGTCTTATCACCCCAAAGGAGGATTTCAGACCAAAGTTCATGTTCTGTCTTGGCTTGGGGATAAGCAGGGGTGCTCCAAATTTCAATTTTACAGAAAGGAAAGGAACTTTGATACAAAGACCTTGGGCAGCATTGGTGGCAAATGGATGGCTGCGCGGAACCATGAAAGAAATGACAGAAAGTTATGGGAGTCATTACTACGCACCCAGCATCAAGAACGTGCATTTTGGATGCATTTTCAAAAGGAAAGAGAACGGAAAAATCTGTAGATTGAAGGTGATTGAGATAAACAAAATATTCCGTTTTTCTAAAAGCTACTGTAAAGAGTCTCTGGTTTAGAAGAAGAACCCTTACCAATGATCAAGAGAGATGCGACAGATTTCTATCATCAAAGCATTATGGTTGTCAAGATGAATCATCACTTTGATGTCTTCAACAAGTAGGATTCTTTTGATCTATAATCATCAAAAATGAGATAGCCCCATTTCATGGGATTTTTCAAGGCAAACGTCTGACAGATTAAGCGGGGTCCTCATCCCGGTTGGAGGACATATCTCTTCCTTCATCATGATGCCAGCCTAGCTTTCGGCCCAAAATCCAAGGTAAGCATGGCAAAAGTCTGGAGATGCCGGGGATTGAACCCGGGGCCTCATACATGCAAAGCATGCGCTCTACCACTGAGCTACATCCCCACTTCTGCAAGGTTTGACTGTATGATTGGAAACCCTGCATTGAACCGACGGCCACATCACCCCATTCGACTCTGCAGTATACAATGTCAGTCAGGAAAATCCTTCAGCCTTGTACCTGGATGATCTTCATGGTCTTATGTACAGATGCCTATATACAGCCTTCTTAGCGCAGTAGGCAGCGCGTCAGTCTCATAATCTGAAGGTCCTGAGTTCGATCCTCAGAGAGGGCATTTATTTCCTTCTTTTGGAATGCAAAATTCTCCGATTTTCTTGAAATGCGCAAACTATGCCTAGTTCAAAGATTTTTCCAAAGCAAATGTCTGACTATTTAAGTGGGGCTCTCACCCCAACTGCATGACAAACTTCTTCTTTCTGCATGATGGCAGGCTAGCCTTCTGGAAAAAAGCCAAGATAAGGAACAGAGGCTCCTGGAGATGCCGGGGATTGAACCCGGGACCTCATACATGCAAAGCATGCGCTCTACCACTGAGCTACATCCCCACTTTTGCACTCGAGCTGTTTGATGGATGCAAGGAATCCCTGAAACCCAGGGACTGCAAAGTCTCGATCATAATCAATGGAAGGTATTGTTTGAATAAAAGTGAAAGATATGGAAATCGAAGCAAAAAATCCTTCGAGCCGGATTTGAACCAGCGACCTAAGGATGTCTGACTTTATGCTACAGTCCTCCGCTCTACCAACTGAGCTATCGAAGGAGTGGCTGAAGTATCTTTCAGCGCTGTAATTATCTCTCGCTCAAGAAAGGTTGTGGGGGTGGGGATCAGGAGCAGATCGATGAAAATCATGAACATTACCTGCAGCTCCCTCTCAAAGTCACCAGTTCTTAGAGCACACTGTAAGGTACGTCTTATCACCCCAAAGGAGGATTTCAGACCAAAGTTCATGTTCTGTCTTGGCTTGGGGATAAGCAGGGGTGCTCCAAATTTCAATTTTACAGAAAGGAAAGGAACTTTGATACAAAGACCTTGGGCAGCATTGGTGGCAAATGGATGGCTGCGCGGAACCATGAAAGAAATGACAGAAAGTTATGGGAGTCATTACTACGCACCCAGCATCAAGAACGTGCATTTTGGATGCATTTTCAAAAGGAAAGAGAACGGAAAAATCTGTAGATTGAAGGTGATTGAGATAAACAAAATATTCCGTTTTTCTAAAAGCTACTGTAAAGAGTCTCTGGTTTAGAAGAAGAACCCTTACCAATGATCAAGAGAGATGCGACAGATTTCTATCATCAAAGCATTATGGTTGTCAAGATGAATCATCACTTTGATGTCTTCAACAAGTAGGATTCTTTTGATCTATAATCATCAAAAATGAGATAGCCCCATTTCATGGGATTTTTCAAGGCAAACGTCTGACAGATTAAGCGGGGTCCTCATCCCGGTTGGAGGACATATCTCTTCCTTCATCATGATGCCAGCCTAGCTTTCGGCCCAAAATCCAAGGTAAGCATGGCAAAAGTCTGGAGATGCCGGGGATTGAACCCGGGGCCTCATACATGCAAAGCATGCGCTCTACCACTGAGCTACATCCCCACTTCTGCAAGGTTTGACTGTATGATTGGAAACCCTGCATTGAACCGACGGCCACATCACCCCATTCGACTCTGCAGTATACAATGTCAGTCAGGAAAATCCTTCAGCCTTGTACCTGGATGATCTTCATGGTCTTATGTACAGATGCCTATATACAGCCTTCTTAGCGCGGTAGGCAGCGCGTCAGTCTCATAATCTGAAGGTCCTGAGTTCGATCCTCAGAGAGGGCATTTATTTCCTTCTTTTGGAATGCAAAATTCTCCGATTTTCTTGAAATGCGCAAACTATGCCTAGTTCAAAGATTTTTCCAAAGCAAATGTCTGACTATTTAAGTGGGGCTCTCACCCCAACTGCATGACAAACTTCTTCTTTCTGCATGATGGCAGGCTAGCCTTCTGGAAAAAAGCCAAGATAAGGAACAGAGGCTCCTGGAGATGCCGGGGATTGAACCCGGGACCTCATACATGCAAAGCATGCGCTCTACCACTGAGCTACATCCCCACTTTTGCACTCGAGCTGTTTGATGGATGCAAGGAATCCCTGAAACCCAGGGACTGCAAAGTCTCGATCATAATCAATGGAAGGTATTGTTTGAATAAAAGTGAAAGATATGGAAATCGAAGCAAAAAATCCTTCGAGCCGGATTTGAACCAGCGACCTAAGGATGTCTGACTTTATGCTACAGTCCTCCGCTCTACCAACTGAGCTATCGAAGGAGTGGCTGAAGTATCTTTCAGCGCTGTAATTATCTCTCGCTCAAGAAAGGTTGTGGGGGTGGGGATCAGGAGCAGATCGATGAAAATCATGAACATTACCTGCAGCTCCCTCTCAAAGTCACCAGTTCTTAGAGCACACTGTAAGGTACGTCTTATCACCCCAAAGGAGGATTTCAGACCAAAGTTCATGTTCTGTCTTGGCTTGGGGATAAGCAGGGGTGCTCCAAATTTCAATTTTACAGAAAGGAAAGGAACTTTGATACAAAGACCTTGGGCAGCATTGGTGGCAAATGGATGGCTGCGCGGAACCATGAAAGAAATGACAGAAAGTTATGGGAGTCATTACTACGCACCCAGCATCAAGAACGTGCATTTTGGATGCATTTTCAAAAGGAAAGAGAACGGAAAAATCTGTAGATTGAAGGTGATTGAGATAAACAAAATATTCCGTTTTTCTAAAAGCTACTGTAAAGAGTCTCTGGTTTAGAAGAAGAACCCTTACCAATGATCAAGAGAGATGCGACAGATTTCTATCATCAAAGCATTATGGTTGTCAAGATGAATCATCACTTTGATGTCTTCAACAAGTAGGATTCTTTTGATCTATAATCATCAAAAATGAGATAGCCCCATTTCATGGGATTTTTCAAGGCAAACGTCTGACAGATTAAGCGGGGTCCTCATCCCGGTTGGAGGACATATCTCTTCCTTCATCATGATGCCAGCCTAGCTTTCGGCCCAAAATCCAAGGTAAGCATGGCAAAAGTCTGGAGATGCCGGGGATTGAACCCGGGGCCTCATACATGCAAAGCATGCGCTCTACCACTGAGCTACATCCCCACTTCTGCAAGGTTTGACTGTATGATTGGAAACCCTGCATTGAACCGACGGCCACATCACCCCATTCGACTCTGCAGTATACAATGTCAGTCAGGAAAATCCTTCAGCCTTGTACCTGGATGATCTTCATGGTCTTATGTACAGATGCCTATATACAGCCTTCTTAGCGCGGTAGGCAGCGCGTCAGTCTCATAATCTGAAGGTCCTGAGTTCGATCCTCAGAGAGGGCATTTATTTCCTTCTTTTGGAATGCAAAATTCTCCGATTTTCTTGAAATGCGCAAACTATGCCTAGTTCAAAGATTTTTCCAAAGCAAATGTCTGACTATTTAAGTGGGGCTCTCACCCCAACTGCATGACAAACTTCTTCTTTCTGCATGATGGCAGGCTAGCCTTCTGGAAAAAAGCCAAGATAAGGAACAGAGGCTCCTGGAGATGCCGGGGATTGAACCCGGGACCTCATACATGCGAAGCATGCGCTCTACCACTGAGCTACATCCCCACTTTTGCACTCGAGCTGTTTGATGGATGCAAGGAATCCCTGAAACCCAGGGACTGCAAAGTCTCGATCATAATCAATGGAAGGTATTGTTTGAATAAAAGTGAAATATATGGAAATCGAAGCACAAAATCCTTCGAGCCGGATTTGAACCAGCGACCTAAGGATGTCTGACTTTATGCTACAGTCCTCCGCTCTACCAACTGAGCTATCGAAGGAGTGGCTGAAGTATCTTTCAGCGCTGTAATTATCTCTCGCTCAAGAAAGGTTGTGGGGGTGGGGATCAGGAGCAGATCGATGAAAATCATGAACATTACCTGCAGCTCCCTCTCAAAGTCACCAGTTCTTAGAGCACAATGTAAGGTACGTCTTATCACCCCAAAGGAGGATTTCAGACCAAAGTTCATGTTCTGTCTTGGCTTGGGGATAAGCAGGGGTGCTCCAAATTTCAATTTTACAGAAAGGAAAGGAACTTTGATACAAAGACCTTGGGCAGCATTGGTGGCAAATGGATGGCTGCGCGGAACCATGAAAGAAATGACAGAAAGTTATGGGAGTCATTACTACGCACCCAGCATCAAGAACGTGCATTTTGGATGCATTTTCAAAAGGAAAGAGAACGGAAAAATCTGTAGATTGAAGGTGATTGAGATAAACAAAATATTCCGTTTTTCTAAAAGCTACTGTAAAGAGTCTCTGGTTTAGAAGAAGAACCCTTACCAATGATCAATGAGATGCGACAGATTTCTATCATCAAAGCATTATGGTTGTCAAGATGAATCATCACTTTGATGTCTTCAACAAGTAGGATTCTTTTGATCTATAATCATCAAAAATGAGATAGCCCCATTTCATGGGATTTTTCAAGGCAAACGTCTGACAGATTAAGCGGGGTCCTCATCCCGGTTGGAGGACATATCTCTTCCTTCATCATGATGCCAGCCTAGCTTTCGGCCCAAAATCCAAGGTAAGCATGGCAAAAGTCTGGAGATGCCGGGGATTGAACCCGGGGCCTCATACATGCAAAGCATGCGCTCTACCACTGAGCTACATCCCCACTTCTGCAAGGTTTGACTGTATGATTGGAAACCCTGCATTGAACCGACGGCCACATCACCCCATTCGACTCTGCAGTATACAATGTCAGTCAGGAAAATCCTTCAGCCTTGTACCTGGATGATCTTCATGGTCTTATGTACAGATGCCTATATACAGCCTTCTTAGCGCAGTAGGCAGCGCGTCAGTCTCATAATCTGAAGGTCCTGAGTTCGATCCTCAGAGAGGGCATTTATTTCCTTCTTTTGGAATGCAAAATTCTCCGATTTTCTTGAAATGCGCAAACTATGCCTAGTTCAAAGATTTTTCCAAAGCAAATGTCTGACTATTTAAGTGGGGCTCTCACCCCAACTGCATGACAAACTTCTTCTTTCTGCATGATGGCAGGCTAGCCTTCTGGAAAAAAGCCAAGATAAGGAACAGGGGCTCCTGGAGATGCCGGGGATTGAACCCGGGACCTCATACATGCAAAGCATGCGCTCTACCACTGAGCTACATCCCCACTTTTGCACTCGAGCTGTTTGATGGATGCAAGGAATCCCTGAAACCCAGGGACTGCAAAGTCTCGATCATAATCAATGGAAGGTATTGTTTGAATAAAAGTGAAAGATATGGAAATCGAAGCAAAAAATCCTTCGAGCCGGATTTGAACCAGCGACCTAAGGATGTCTGACTTTATGCTACAGTCCTCCGCTCTACCAACTGAGCTATCGAAGGAGTGGATGAAGTATCTTTCAGCGCTGTAATTATCTCTCGCTCAAGAAAGGTTGTGGGGGTGGGGATCAGGAGCAGATCGATGAAAATCATGAACATTACCTGCAGCTCCCTCTCAAAGTCACCAGTTCTTAGAGCACACTGTAAGGTACGTCTTATCACCCCAAAGGAGGATTTCAGACCAAAGTTCATGTTCTGTCTTGGCTTGGGGATAAGCAGGGGTGCTCCAAATTTCAATTTTACAGAAAGGAAAGGAACTTTGATACAAAGACCTTGGGCAGCATTGGTGGCAAATGGATGGCTGCGCGGAACCATGAAAGAAATGACAGAAAGTTATGGGAGTCATTACTACGCACCCAGCATCAAGAACGTGCATTTTGGATGCATTTTCAAAAGGAAAGAGAACGGAAAAATCTGTAGATTGAAGGTGATTGAGATAAACAAAATATTCCGTTTTTCTAAAAGCTACTGTAAAGAGTCTCTGGTTTAGAAGAAGAACCCTTACCAATGATCAAGAGAGATGCGACAGATTTCTATCATCAAAGCATTATGGTTGTCAAGATGAATCATCACTTTGATGTCTTCAACAAGTAGGATTCTTTTGATCTATAATCATCAAAAATGAGATAGCCCCATTTCATGGGATTTTTCAAGGCAAACGTCTGACAGATTAAGCGGGGTCCTCATCCCGGTTGGAGGACATATCTCTTCCTTCATCATGATGCCAGCCTAGCTTTCGGCCCAAAATCCAAGGTAAGCATGGCAAAAGTCTGGAGATGCCGGGGATTGAACCCGGGGCCTCATACATGCAAAGCATGCGCTCTACCACTGAGCTACATCCCCACTTCTGCAAGGTTTGACTGTATGATTGGAAACCCTGCATTGAACCGACGGCCACATCACCCCATTCGACTCTGCAGTATACAATGTCAGTCAGGAAAATCCTTCAGCCTTGTACCTGGATGATCTTCATGGTCTTATGTACAGATGCCTATATACAGCCTTCTTAGCGCGGTAGGCAGCGCGTCAGTCTCATAATCTGAAGGTCCTGAGTTCGATCCTCAGAGAGGGCATTTATTTCCTTCTTTTGGAATGCAAAATTCTCCGATTTTCTTGAAATGCGCAAACTATGCCTAGTTCAAAGATTTTTCCAAAGCAAATGTCTGACTATTTAAGTGGGGCTCTCACCCCAACTGCATGACAAACTTCTTCTTTCTGCATGATGGCAGGCTAGCCTTCTGGAAAAAAGCCAAGATAAGGAACAGAGGCTCCTGGAGATGCCGGGGATTGAACCCGGGACCTCATACATGCAAAGCATGCGCTCTACCACTGAGCTACATCCCCACTTTTGCACTCGAGCTGTTTGATGGATGCAAGGAATCCCTGAAACCCAGGGACTGCAAAGTCTCGATCATAATCAATGGAAGGTATTGTTTGAATAAAAGTGAAAGATATGGAAATCGAAGCAAAAAATCCTTCGAGCCGGATTTGAACCAGCGACCTAAGGATGTCTGACTTTATGCTACAGTCCTCCGCTCTACCAACTGAGCTATCGAAGGAGTGGCTGAAGTATCTTTCAGCGCTGTAATTATCTCTCGCTCAAGAAAGGTTGTGGGGGTGGGGATCAGGAGCAGATCGATGAAAATCATGAACATTACCTGCAGCTCCCTCTCAAAGTCACCAGTTCTTAGAGCACACTGTAAGGTACGTCTTATCACCCCAAAGGAGGATTTCAGACCAAAGTTCATGTTCTGTCTTGGCTTGGGGATAAGCAGGGGTGCTCCAAATTTCAATTTTACAGAAAGGAAAGGAACTTTGATACAAAGTCCTTGGGCAGCATTGGTGGCAAATGGATGGCTGCGCGGAACCATGAAAGAAATGACAGAAAGTTATGGGAGTCATTACTACGCACCCAGCATCAAGAACGTGCATTTTGGATGCATTTTCAAAAGGAAAGAGAACGGAAAAATCTGTAGATTGAAGGTGATTGAGATAAACAAAATATTCCGTTTTTCTAAAAGCTACTGTAAAGAGTCTCTGGTTTAGAAGAAGAACCCTTACCAATGATCAAGAGAGATGCGACAGATTTCTATCATCAAAGCATTATGGTTGTCAAGATGAATCATCACTTTGATGTCTTCAACAAGTAGGATTCTTTTGATCTATAATCATCAAAAATGAGATAGCCCCATTTCATGGGATTTTTCAAGGCAAACGTCTGACAGATTAAGCGGGGTCCTCATCCCGGTTGGAGGACATATCTCTTCCTTCATCATGATGCCAGCCTAGCTTTCGGCCCAAAATCCAAGGTAAGCATGGCAAAAGTCTGGAGATGCCGGGGATTGAACCCGGGGCCTCATACATGCAAAGCATGCGCTCTACCACTGAGCTACATCCCCACTTCTGCAAGGTTTGACTGTATGATTGGAAACCCTGCATTGAACCGACGGCCACATCACCCCATTCGACTCTGCAGTATACAATGTCAGTCAGGAAAATCCTTCAGCCTTGTACCTGGATGATCTTCATGGTCTTATGTACAGATGCCTATATACAGCCTTCTTAGCGCGGTAGGCAGCGCGTCAGTCTCATAATCTGAAGGTCCTGAGTTCGATCCTCAGAGAGGGCATTTATTTCCTTCTTTTGGAATGCAAAATTCTCCGATTTTCTTGAAATGCGCAAACTATGCCTAGTTCAAAGATTTTTCCAAAGCAAATGTCTGACTATTTAAGTGGGGCTCTCACCCCAACTGCATGACAAACTTCTTCTTTCTGCATGATGGCAGGCTAGCCTTCTGGAAAAAAGCCAAGATAAGGAACAGAGGCTCCTGGAGATGCCGGGGATTGAACCCGGGACCTCATACATGCGAAGCATGCGCTCTACCACTGAGCTACATCCCCACTTTTGCACTCGAGCTGTTTGATGGATGCAAGGAATCCCTGAAACCCAGGGACTGCAAAGTCTCGATCATAATCAATGGAAGGTATTGTTTGAATAAAAGTGAAATATATGGAAATCGAAGCACAAAATCCTTCGAGCCGGATTTGAACCAGCGACCTAAGGATGTCTGACTTTATGCTACAGTCCTCCGCTCTACCAACTGAGCTATCGAAGGAGTGGCTGAAGTATCTTTCAGCGCTGTAATTATCTCTCGCTCAAGAAAGGTTGTGGGGGTGGGGATCAGGAGCAGATCGATGAAAATCATGAACATTACCTGCAGCTCCCTCTCAAAGTCACCAGTTCTTAGAGCACAATGTAAGGTACGTCTTATCACCCCAAAGGAGGATTTCAGACCAAAGTTCATGTTCTGTCTTGGCTTGGGGATAAGCAGGGGTGCTCCAAATTTCAATTTTACAGAAAGGAAAGGAACTTTGATACAAAGACCTTGGGCAGCATTGGTGGCAAATGGATGGCTGCGCGGAACCATGAAAGAAATGACAGAAAGTTATGGGAGTCATTACTACGCACCCAGCATCAAGAACGTGCATTTTGGATGCATTTTCAAAAGGAAAGAGAACGGAAAAATCTGTAGATTGAAGGTGATTGAGATAAACAAAATATTCCGTTTTTCTAAAAGCTACTGTAAAGAGTCTCTGGTTTAGAAGAAGAACCCTTACCAATGATCAATGAGATGCGACAGATTTCTATCATCAAAGCATTATGGTTGTCAAGATGAATCATCACTTTGATGTCTTCAACAAGTAGGATTCTTTTGATCTATAATCATCAAAAATGAGATAGCCCCATTTCATGGGATTTTTCAAGGCAAACGTCTGACAGATTAAGCGGGGTCCTCATCCCGGTTGGAGGACATATCTCTTCCTTCATCATGATGCCAGCCTAGCTTTCGGCCCAAAATCCAAGGTAAGCATGGCAAAAGTCTGGAGATGCCGGGGATTGAACCCGGGGCCTCATACATGCAAAGCATGCGCTCTACCACTGAGCTACATCCCCACTTCTGCAAGGTTTGACTGTATGATTGGAAACCCTGCATTGAACCGACGGCCACATCACCCCATTCGACTCTGCAGTATACAATGTCAGTCAGGAAAATCCTTCAGCCTTGTACCTGGATGATCTTCATGGTCTTATGTACAGATGCCTATATACAGCCTTCTTAGCGCAGTAGGCAGCGCGTCAGTCTCATAATCTGAAGGTCCTGAGTTCGATCCTCAGAGAGGGCATTTATTTCCTTCTTTTGGAATGCAAAATTCTCCGATTTTCTTGAAATGCGCAAACTATGCCTAGTTCAAAGATTTTTCCAAAGCAAATGTCTGACTATTTAAGTGGGGCTCTCACCCCAACTGCATGACAAACTTCTTCTTTCTGCATGATGGCAGGCTAGCCTTCTGGAAAAAAGCCAAGATAAGGAACAGGGGCTCCTGGAGATGCCGGGGATTGAACCCGGGACCTCATACATGCAAAGCATGCGCTCTACCACTGAGCTACATCCCCACTTTTGCACTCGAGCTGTTTGATGGATGCAAGGAATCCCTGAAACCCAGGGACTGCAAAGTCTCGATCATAATCAATGGAAGGTATTGTTTGAATAAAAGTGAAAGATATGGAAATCGAAGCAAAAAATCCTTCGAGCCGGATTTGAACCAGCGACCTAAGGATGTCTGACTTTATGCTACAGTCCTCCGCTCTACCAACTGAGCTATCGAAGGAGTGGCTGAAGTATCTTTCAGCGCTGTAATTATCTCTCGCTCAAGAAAGGTTGTGGGGGTGGGGATCAGGAGCAGATCGATGAAAATCATGAACATTACCTGCAGCTCCCTCTCAAAGTCACCAGTTCTTAGAGCACACTGTAAGGTACGTCTTATCACCCCAAAGGAGGATTTCAGACCAAAGTTCATGTTCTGTCTTGGCTTGGGGATAAGCAGGGGTGCTCCAAATTTCAATTTTACAGAAAGGAAAGGAACTTTGATACAAAGACCTTGGGCAGCATTGGTGGCAAATGGATGGCTGCGCGGAACCATGAAAGAAATGACAGAAAGTTATGGGAGTCATTACTACGCACCCAGCATCAAGAACGTGCATTTTGGATGCATTTTCAAAAGGAAAGAGAACGGAAAAATCTGTAGATTGAAGGTGATTGAGATAAACAAAATATTCCGTTTTTCTAAAAGCTACTGTAAAGAGTCTCTGGTTTAGAAGAAGAACCCTTACCAATGATCAAGAGAGATGCGACAGATTTCTATCATCAAAGCATTATGGTTGTCAAGATGAATCATCACTTTGATGTCTTCAACAAGTAGGATTCTTTTGATCTATAATCATCAAAAATGAGATAGCCCCATTTCATGGGATTTTTCAAGGCAAACGTCTGACAGATTAAGCGGGGTCCTCATCCCGGTTGGAGGACATATCTCTTCCTTCATCATGATGCCAGCCTAGCTTTCGGCCCAAAATCCAAGGTAAGCATGGCAAAAGTCTGGAGATGCCGGGGATTGAACCCGGGGCCTCATACATGCAAAGCATGCGCTCTACCACTGAGCTACATCCCCACTTCTGCAAGGTTTGACTGTATGATTGGAAACCCTGCATTGAACCGACGGCCACATCACCCCATTCGACTCTGCAGTATACAATGTCAGTCAGGAAAATCCTTCAGCCTTGTACCTGGATGATCTTCATGGTCTTATGTACAGATGCCTATATACAGCCTTCTTAGCGCAGTAGGCAGCGCGTCAGTCTCATAATCTGAAGGTCCTGAGTTCGATCCTCAGAGAGGGCATTTATTTCCTTCTTTTGGAATGCAAAATTCTCCGATTTTCTTGAAATGCGCAAACTATGCCTAGTTCAAAGATTTTTCCAAAGCAAATGTCTGACTATTTAAGTGGGGCTCTCACCCCAACTGCATGACAAACTTCTTCTTTCTGCATGATGGCAGGCTAGCCTTCTGGAAAAAAGCCAAGATAAGGAACAGAGGCTCCTGGAGATGCCGGGGATTGAACCCGGGACCTCATACATGCGAAGCATGCGCTCTACCACTGAGCTACATCCCCACTTTTGCACTCGAGCTGTTTGATGGATGCAAGGAATCCCTGAAACCCAGGGACTGCAAAGTCTCGATCATAATCAATGGAAGGTATTGTTTGAATAAAAGTGAAATATATGGAAATCGAAGCACAAAATCCTTCGAGCCGGATTTGAACCAGCGACCTAAGGATGTCTGACTTTATGCTACAGTCCTCCGCTCTACCAACTGAGCTATCGAAGGAGTGGCTGAAGTATCTTTCAGCGCTGTAATTATCTCTCGCTCAAGAAAGGTTGTGGGGGTGGGGATCAGGAGCAGATCGATGAAAATCATGAACATTACCTGCAGCTCCCTCTCAAAGTCACCAGTTCTTAGAGCACACTGTAAGGTACGTCTTATCACCCCAAAGGAGGATTTCAGACCAAAGTTCATGTTCTGTCTTGGCTTGGGGATAAGCAGGGGTGCTCCAAATTTCAATTTTACAGAAAGGAAAGGAACTTTGATACAAAGACCTTGGGCAGCATTGGTGGCAAATGGATGGCTGCGCGGAACCATGAAAGAAATGACAGAAAGTTATGGGAGTCATTACTACGCACCCAGCATCAAGAACGTGCATTTTGGATGCATTTTCAAAAGGAAAGAGAACGGAAAAATCTGTAGATTGAAGGTGATTGAGATAAACAAAATATTCCGTTTTTCTAAAAGCTACTGTAAAGAGTCTCTGGTTTAGAAGAAGAACCCTTACCAATGATCAAGAGAGATGCGACAGATTTCTATCATCAAAGCATTATGGTTGTCAAGATGAATCATCACTTTGATGTCTTCAACAAGTAGGATTCTTTTGATCTATAATCATCAAAAATGAGATAGCCCCATTTCATGGGATTTTTCAAGGCAAACGTCTGACAGATTAAGCGGGGTCCTCATCCCGGTTGGAGGACATATCTCTTCCTTCATCATGATGCCAGCCTAGCTTTCGGCCCAAAATCCAAGGTAAGCATGGCAAAAGTCTGGAGATGCCGGGGATTGAACCCGGGGCCTCATACATGCAAAGCATGCGCTCTACCACTGAGCTACATCCCCACTTCTGCAAGGTTTGACTGTATGATTGGAAACCCTGCATTGAACCGACGGCCACATCACCCCATTCGACTCTGCAGTATACAATGTCAGTCAGGAAAATCCTTCAGCCTTGTACCTGGATGATCTTCATGGTCTTATGTACAGATGCCTATATACAGCCTTCTTAGCGCAGTAGGCAGCGCGTCAGTCTCATAATCTGAAGGTCCTGAGTTCGATCCTCAGAGAGGGCATTTATTTCCTTCTTTTGGAATGCAAAATTCTCCGATTTTCTTGAAATGCGCAAACTATGCCTAGTTCAAAGATTTTTCCAAAGCAAATGTCTGACTATTTAAGTGGGGCTCTCACCCCAACTGCATGACAAACTTCTTCTTTCTGCATGATGGCAGGCTAGCCTTCTGGAAAAAAGCCAAGATAAGGAACAGAGGCTCCTGGAGATGCCGGGGATTGAACCCGGGACCTCATACATGCGAAGCATGCGCTCTACCACTGAGCTACATCCCCACTTTTGCACTCGAGCTGTTTGATGGATGCAAGGAATCCCTGAAACCCAGGGACTGCAAAGTCTCGATCATAATCAATGGAAGGTATTGTTTGAATAAAAGTGAAATATATGGAAATCGAAGCACAAAATCCTTCGAGCCGGATTTGAACCAGCGACCTAAGGATGTCTGACTTTATGCTACAGTCCTCCGCTCTACCAACTGAGCTATCGAAGGAGTGGCTGAAGTATCTTTCAGCGCTGTAATTATCTCTCGCTCAAGAAAGGTTGTGGGGGTGGGGATCAGGAGCAGATCGATGAAAATCATGAACATTACCTGCAGCTCCCTCTCAAAGTCACCAGTTCTTAGAGCACACTGTAAGGTACGTCTTATCACCCCAAAGGAGGATTTCAGACCAAAGTTCATGTTCTGTCTTGGCTTGGGGATAAGCAGGGGTGCTCCAAATTTCAATTTTACAGAAAGGAAAGGAACTTTGATACAAAGACCTTGGGCAGCATTGGTGGCAAATGGATGGCTGCGCGGAACCATGAAAGAAATGACAGAAAGTTATGGGAGTCATTACTACGCACCCAGCATCAAGAACGTGCATTTTGGATGCATTTTCAAAAGGAAAGAGAACGGAAAAATCTGTAGATTGAAGGTGATTGAGATAAACAAAATATTCCGTTTTTCTAAAAGCTACTGTAAAGAGTCTCTGGTTTAGAAGAAGAACCCTTACCAATGATCAAGAGAGATGCGACAGATTTCTATCATCAAAGCATTATGGTTGTCAAGATGAATCATCACTTTGATGTCTTCAACAAGTAGGATTCTTTTGATCTATAATCATCAAAAATGAGATAGCCCCATTTCATGGGATTTTTCAAGGCAAACGTCTGACAGATTAAGCGGGGTCCTCATCCCGGTTGGAGGACATATCTCTTCCTTCATCATGATGCCAGCCTAGCTTTCGGCCCAAAATCCAAGGTAAGCATGGCAAAAGTCTGGAGATGCCGGGGATTGAACCCGGGGCCTCATACATGCAAAGCATGCGCTCTACCACTGAGCTACATCCCCACTTCTGCAAGGTTTGACTGTATGATTGGAAACCCTGCATTGAACCGACGGCCACATCACCCCATTCGACTCTGCAGTATACAATGTCAGTCAGGAAAATCCTTCAGCCTTGTACCTGGATGATCTTCATGGTCTTATGTACAGATGCCTATATACAGCCTTCTTAGCGCAGTAGGCAGCGCGTCAGTCTCATAATCTGAAGGTCCTGAGTTCGATCCTCAGAGAGGGCATTTATTTCCTTCTTTTGGAATGCAAAATTCTCCGATTTTCTTGAAATGCGCAAACTATGCCTAGTTCAAAGATTTTTCCAAAGCAAATGTCTGACTATTTAAGTGGGGCTCTCACCCCAACTGCATGACAAACTTCTTCTTTCTGCATGATGGCAGGCTAGCCTTCTGGAAAAAAGCCAAGATAAGGAACAGAGGCTCCTGGAGATGCCGGGGATTGAACCCGGGACCTCATACATGCAAAGCATGCGCTCTACCACTGAGCTACATCCCCACTTTTGCACTCGAGCTGTTTGATGGATGCAAGGAATCCCTGAAACCCAGGGACTGCAAAGTCTCGATCATAATCAATGGAAGGTATTGTTTGAATAAAAGTGAAAGATATGGAAATCGAAGCAAAAAATCCTTCGAGCCGGATTTGAACCAGCGACCTAAGGATGTCTGACTTTATGCTACAGTCCTCCGCTCTACCAACTGAGCTATCGAAGGAGTGGCTGAAGTATCTTTCAGCGCTGTAATTATCTCTCGCTCAAGAAAGGTTGTGGGGGTGGGGATCAGGAGCAGATCGATGAAAATCATGAACATTACCTGCAGCTCCCTCTCAAAGTCACCAGTTCTTAGAGCACACTGTAAGGTACGTCTTATCACCCCAAAGGAGGATTTCAGACCAAAGTTCATGTTCTGTCTTGGCTTGGGGATAAGCAGGGGTGCTCCAAATTTCAATTTTACAGAAAGGAAAGGAACTTTGATACAAAGACCTTGGGCAGCATTGGTGGCAAATGGATGGCTGCGCGGAACCATGAAAGAAATGACAGAAAGTTATGGGAGTCATTACTACGCACCCAGCATCAAGAACGTGCATTTTGGATGCATTTTCAAAAGGAAAGAGAACGGAAAAATCTGTAGATTGAAGGTGATTGAGATAAACAAAATATTCCGTTTTTCTAAAAGCTACTGTAAAGAGTCTCTGGTTTAGAAGAAGAACCCTTACCAATGATCAAGAGAGATGCGACAGATTTCTATCATCAAAGCATTATGGTTGTCAAGATGAATCATCACTTTGATGTCTTCAACAAGTAGGATTCTTTTGATCTATAATCATCAAAAATGAGATAGCCCCATTTCATGGGATTTTTCAAGGCAAACGTCTGACAGATTAAGCGGGGTCCTCATCCCGGTTGGAGGACATATCTCTTCCTTCATCATGATGCCAGCCTAGCTTTCGGCCCAAAATCCAAGGTAAGCATGGCAAAAGTCTGGAGATGCCGGGGATTGAACCCGGGGCCTCATACATGCAAAGCATGCGCTCTACCACTGAGCTACATCCCCACTTCTGCAAGGTTTGACTGTATGATTGGAAACCCTGCATTGAACCGACGGCCACATCACCCCATTCGACTCTGCAGTATACAATGTCAGTCAGGAAAATCCTTCAGCCTTGTACCTGGATGATCTTCATGGTCTTATGTACAGATGCCTATATACAGCCTTCTTAGCGCAGTAGGCAGCGCGTCAGTCTCATAATCTGAAGGTCCTGAGTTCGATCCTCAGAGAGGGCATTTATTTCCTTCTTTTGGAATGCAAAATTCTCCGATTTTCTTGAAATGCGCAAACTATGCCTAGTTCAAAGATTTTTCCAAAGCAAATGTCTGACTATTTAAGTGGGGCTCTCACCCCAACTGCATGACAAACTTCTTCTTTCTGCATGATGGCAGGCTAGCCTTCTGGAAAAAAGCCAAGATAAGGAACAGAGGCTCCTGGAGATGCCGGGGATTGAACCCGGGACCTCATACATGCGAAGCATGCGCTCTACCACTGAGCTACATCCCCACTTTTGCACTCGAGCTGTTTGATGGATGCAAGGAATCCCTGAAACCCAGGGACTGCAAAGTCTCGATCATAATCAATGGAAGGTATTGTTTGAATAAAAGTGAAATATATGGAAATCGAAGCACAAAATCCTTCGAGCCGGATTTGAACCAGCGACCTAAGGATGTCTGACTTTATGCTACAGTCCTCCGCTCTACCAACTGAGCTATCGAAGGAGTGGCTGAAGTATCTTTCAGCGCTGTAATTATCTCTCGCTCAAGAAAGGTTGTGGGGGTGGGGATCAGGAGCAGATCGATGAAAATCATGAACATTACCTGCAGCTCCCTCTCAAAGTCACCAGTTCTTAGAGCACACTGTAAGGTACGTCTTATCACCCCAAAGGAGGATTTCAGACCAAAGTTCATGTTCTGTCTTGGCTTGGGGATAAGCAGGGGTGCTCCAAATTTCAATTTTACAGAAAGGAAAGGAACTTTGATACAAAGACCTTGGGCAGCATTGGTGGCAAATGGATGGCTGCGCGGAACCATGAAAGAAATGACAGAAAGTTATGGGAGTCATTACTACGCACCCAGCATCAAGAACGTGCATTTTGGATGCATTTTCAAAAGGAAAGAGAACGGAAAAATCTGTAGATTGAAGGTGATTGAGATAAACAAAATATTCCGTTTTTCTAAAAGCTACTGTAAAGAGTCTCTGGTTTAGAAGAAGAACCCTTACCAATGATCAAGAGAGATGCGACAGATTTCTATCATCAAAGCATTATGGTTGTCAAGATGAATCATCACTTTGATGTCTTCAACAAGTAGGATTCTTTTGATCTATAATCATCAAAAATGAGATAGCCCCATTTCATGGGATTTTTCAAGGCAAACGTCTGACAGATTAAGCGGGGTCCTCATCCCGGTTGGAGGACATATCTCTTCCTTCATCATGATGCCAGCCTAGCTTTCGGCCCAAAATCCAAGGTAAGCATGGCAAAAGTCTGGAGATGCCGGGGATTGAACCCGGGGCCTCATACATGCAAAGCATGCGCTCTACCACTGAGCTACATCCCCACTTCTGCAAGGTTTGACTGTATGATTGGAAACCCTGCATTGAACCGACGGCCACATCACCCCATTCGACTCTGCAGTATACAATGTCAGTCAGGAAAATCCTTCAGCCTTGTACCTGGATGATCTTCATGGTCTTATGTACAGATGCCTATATACAGCCTTCTTAGCGCAGTAGGCAGCGCGTCAGTCTCATAATCTGAAGGTCCTGAGTTCGATCCTCAGAGAGGGCATTTATTTCCTTCTTTTGGAATGCAAAATTCTCCGATTTTCTTGAAATGCGCAAACTATGCCTAGTTCAAAGATTTTTCCAAAGCAAATGTCTGACTATTTAAGTGGGGCTCTCACCCCAACTGCATGACAAACTTCTTCTTTCTGCATGATGGCAGGCTAGCCTTCTGGAAAAAAGCCAAGATAAGGAACAGAGGCTCCTGGAGATGCCGGGGATTGAACCCGGGACCTCATACATGCAAAGCATGCGCTCTACCACTGAGCTACATCCCCACTTTTGCACTCGAGCTGTTTGATGGATGCAAGGAATCCCTGAAACCCAGGGACTGCAAAGTCTCGATCATAATCAATGGAAGGTATTGTTTGAATAAAAGTGAAAGATATGGAAATCGAAGCAAAAAATCCTTCGAGCCGGATTTGAACCAGCGACCTAAGGATGTCTGACTTTATGCTACAGTCCTCCGCTCTACCAACTGAGCTATCGAAGGAGTGGCTGAAGTATCTTTCAGCGCTGTAATTATCTCTCGCTCAAGAAAGGTTGTGGGGGTGGGGATCAGGAGCAGATCGATGAAAATCATGAACATTACCTGCAGCTCCCTCTCAAAGTCACCAGTTCTTAGAGCACACTGTAAGGTACGTCTTATCACCCCAAAGGAGGATTTCAGACCAAAGTTCATGTTCTGTCTTGGCTTGGGGATAAGCAGGGGTGCTCCAAATTTCAATTTTACAGAAAGGAAAGGAACTTTGATACAAAGACCTTGGGCAGCATTGGTGGCAAATGGATGGCTGCGCGGAACCATGAAAGAAATGACAGAAAGTTATGGGAGTCATTACTACGCACCCAGCATCAAGAACGTGCATTTTGGATGCATTTTCAAAAGGAAAGAGAACGGAAAAATCTGTAGATTGAAGGTGATTGAGATAAACAAAATATTCCGTTTTTCTAAAAGCTACTGTAAAGAGTCTCTGGTTTAGAAGAAGAACCCTTACCAATGATCAAGAGAGATGCGACAGATTTCTATCATCAAAGCATTATGGTTGTCAAGATGAATCATCACTTTGATGTCTTCAACAAGTAGGATTCTTTTGATCTATAATCATCAAAAATGAGATAGCCCCATTTCATGGGATTTTTCAAGGCAAACGTCTGACAGATTAAGCGGGGTCCTCATCCCGGTTGGAGGACATATCTCTTCCTTCATCATGATGCCAGCCTAGCTTTCGGCCCAAAATCCAAGGTAAGCATGGCAAAAGTCTGGAGATGCCGGGGATTGAACCCGGGGCCTCATACATGCAAAGCATGCGCTCTACCACTGAGCTACATCCCCACTTCTGCAAGGTTTGACTGTATGATTGGAAACCCTGCATTGAACCGACGGCCACATCACCCCATTCGACTCTGCAGTATACAATGTCAGTCAGGAAAATCCTTCAGCCTTGTACCTGGATGATCTTCATGGTCTTATGTACAGATGCCTATATACAGCCTTCTTAGCGCAGTAGGCAGCGCGTCAGTCTCATAATCTGAAGGTCCTGAGTTCGATCCTCAGAGAGGGCATTTATTTCCTTCTTTTGGAATGCAAAATTCTCCGATTTTCTTGAAATGCGCAAACTATGCCTAGTTCAAAGATTTTTCCAAAGCAAATGTCTGACTATTTAAGTGGGGCTCTCACCCCAACTGCATGACAAACTTCTTCTTTCTGCATGATGGCAGGCTAGCCTTCTGGAAAAAAGCCAAGATAAGGAACAGAGGCTCCTGGAGATGCCGGGGATTGAACCCGGGACCTCATACATGCGAAGCATGCGCTCTACCACTGAGCTACATCCCCACTTTTGCACTCGAGCTGTTTGATGGATGCAAGGAATCCCTGAAACCCAGGGACTGCAAAGTCTCGATCATAATCAATGGAAGGTATTGTTTGAATAAAAGTGAAATATATGGAAATCGAAGCACAAAATCCTTCGAGCCGGATTTGAACCAGCGACCTAAGGATGTCTGACTTTATGCTACAGTCCTCCGCTCTACCAACTGAGCTATCGAAGGAGTGGCTGAAGTATCTTTCAGCGCTGTAATTATCTCTCGCTCAAGAAAGGTTGTGGGGGTGGGGATCAGGAGCAGATCGATGAAAATCATGAACATTACCTGCAGCTCCCTCTCAAAGTCACCAGTTCTTAGAGCACACTGTAAGGTACGTCTTATCACCCCAAAGGAGGATTTCAGACCAAAGTTCATGTTCTGTCTTGGCTTGGGGATAAGCAGGGGTGCTCCAAATTTCAATTTTACAGAAAGGAAAGGAACTTTGATACAAAGACCTTGGGCAGCATTGGTGGCAAATGGATGGCTGCGCGGAACCATGAAAGAAATGACAGAAAGTTATGGGAGTCATTACTACGCACCCAGCATCAAGAACGTGCATTTTGGATGCATTTTCAAAAGGAAAGAGAACGGAAAAATCTGTAGATTGAAGGTGATTGAGATAAACAAAATATTCCGTTTTTCTAAAAGCTACTGTAAAGAGTCTCTGGTTTAGAAGAAGAACCCTTACCAATGATCAAGAGAGATGCGACAGATTTCTATCATCAAAGCATTATGGTTGTCAAGATGAATCATCACTTTGATGTCTTCAACAAGTAGGATTCTTTTGATCTATAATCATCAAAAATGAGATAGCCCCATTTCATGGGATTTTTCAAGGCAAACGTCTGACAGATTAAGCGGGGTCCTCATCCCGGTTGGAGGACATATCTCTTCCTTCATCATGATGCCAGCCTAGCTTTCGGCCCAAAATCCAAGGTAAGCATGGCAAAAGTCTGGAGATGCCGGGGATTGAACCCGGGGCCTCATACATGCAAAGCATGCGCTCTACCACTGAGCTACATCCCCACTTCTGCAAGGTTTGACTGTATGATTGGAAACCCTGCATTGAACCGACGGCCACATCACCCCATTCGACTCTGCAGTATACAATGTCAGTCAGGAAAATCCTTCAGCCTTGTACCTGGATGATCTTCATGGTCTTATGTACAGATGCCTATATACAGCCTTCTTAGCGCAGTAGGCAGCGCGTCAGTCTCATAATCTGAAGGTCCTGAGTTCGATCCTCAGAGAGGGCATTTATTTCCTTCTTTTGGAATGCAAAATTCTCCGATTTTCTTGAAATGCGCAAACTATGCCTAGTTCAAAGATTTTTCCAAAGCAAATGTCTGACTATTTAAGTGGGGCTCTCACCCCAACTGCATGACAAACTTCTTCTTTCTGCATGATGGCAGGCTAGCCTTCTGGAAAAAAGCCAAGATAAGGAACAGAGGCTCCTGGAGATGCCGGGGATTGAACCCGGGACCTCATACATGCAAAGCATGCGCTCTACCACTGAGCTACATCCCCACTTTTGCACTCGAGCTGTTTGATGGATGCAAGGAATCCCTGAAACCCAGGGACTGCAAAGTCTCGATCATAATCAATGGAAGGTATTGTTTGAATAAAAGTGAAAGATATGGAAATCGAAGCAAAAAATCCTTCGAGCCGGATTTGAACCAGCGACCTAAGGATGTCTGACTTTATGCTACAGTCCTCCGCTCTACCAACTGAGCTATCGAAGGAGTGGCTGAAGTATCTTTCAGCGCTGTAATTATCTCTCGCTCAAGAAAGGTTGTGGGGGTGGGGATCAGGAGCAGATCGATGAAAATCATGAACATTACCTGCAGCTCCCTCTCAAAGTCACCAGTTCTTAGAGCACACTGTAAGGTACGTCTTATCACCCCAAAGGAGGATTTCAGACCAAAGTTCATGTTCTGTCTTGGCTTGGGGATAAGCAGGGGTGCTCCAAATTTCAATTTTACAGAAAGGAAAGGAACTTTGATACAAAGACCTTGGGCAGCATTGGTGGCAAATGGATGGCTGCGCGGAACCATGAAAGAAATGACAGAAAGTTATGGGAGTCATTACTACGCACCCAGCATCAAGAACGTGCATTTTGGATGCATTTTCAAAAGGAAAGAGAACGGAAAAATCTGTAGATTGAAGGTGATTGAGATAAACAAAATATTCCGTTTTTCTAAAAGCTACTGTAAAGAGTCTCTGGTTTAGAAGAAGAACCCTTACCAATGATCAAGAGAGATGCGACAGATTTCTATCATCAAAGCATTATGGTTGTCAAGATGAATCATCACTTTGATGTCTTCAACAAGTAGGATTCTTTTGATCTATAATCATCAAAAATGAGATAGCCCCATTTCATGGGATTTTTCAAGGCAAACGTCTGACAGATTAAGCGGGGTCCTCATCCCGGTTGGAGGACATATCTCTTCCTTCATCATGATGCCAGCCTAGCTTTCGGCCCAAAATCCAAGGTAAGCATGGCAAAAGTCTGGAGATGCCGGGGATTGAACCCGGGGCCTCATACATGCAAAGCATGCGCTCTACCACTGAGCTACATCCCCACTTCTGCAAGGTTTGACTGTATGATTGGAAACCCTGCATTGAACCGACGGCCACATCACCCCATTCGACTCTGCAGTATACAATGTCAGTCAGGAAAATCCTTCAGCCTTGTACCTGGATGATCTTCATGGTCTTATGTACAGATGCCTATATACAGCCTTCTTAGCGCGGTAGGCAGCACGTCAGTCTCATAATCTGAAGGTCCTGAGTTCGATCCTCAGAGAGGGCATTTATTTCCTTCTTTTGGAATGCAAAATTCTCCGATTTTCTTGAAATGCGCAAACTATGCCTAGTTCAAAGATTTTTCCAAAGCAAATGTCTGACTATTTAAGTGGGGCTCTCACCCCAACTGCATGACAAACTTCTTCTTTCTGCATGATGGCAGGCTAGCCTTCTGGAAAAAAGCCAAGATAAGGAACAGAGGCTCCTGGAGATGCCGGGGATTGAACCCGGGACCTCATACATGCGAAGCATGCGCTCTACCACTGAGCTACATCCCCACTTTTGCACTCGAGCTGTTTGATGGATGCAAGGAATCCCTGAAACCCAGGGACTGCAAAGTCTCGATCATAATCAATGGAAGGTATTGTTTGAATAAAAGTGAAATATATGGAAATCGAAGCACAAAATTCTTCGAGCCGGATTTGAACCAGCGACCTAAGGATGTCTGACTTTATGCTACAGTCCTCCGCTCTACCAACTGAGCTATCGAAGGAGTGGCTGAAGTATCTTTCAGCGCTGTAATTATCTCTCGCTCAAGAAAGGTTGTGGGGGTGGGGATCAGGAGCAGATCGATGAAAATCATGAACATTACCTGCAGCTCCCTCTCAAAGTCACCAGTTCTTAGAGCACACTGTAAGGTACGTCTTATCACCCCAAAGGAGGATTTCAGACCAAAGTTCATGTTCTGTCTTGGCTTGGGGATAAGCAGGGGTGCTCCAAATTTCAATTTTACAGAAAGGAAAGGAACTTTGATACAAAGACCTTGGGCAGCATTGGTGGCAAATGGATGGCTGCGCGGAACCATGAAAGAAATGACAGAAAGTTATGGGAGTCATTACTACGCACCCAGCATCAAGAACGTGCATTTTGGATGCATTTTCAAAAGGAAAGAGAACGGAAAAATCTGTAGATTGAAGGTGATTGAGATAAACAAAATATTCAGTTTTTCTAAAAGCTACTGTAAAGAGTCTCTGGTTTAGAAGAAGAACCCTTACCAATGATCAATGAGATGCGACAGATTTCTATCATCAAAGCATTATGGTTGTCAAGATGAATCATCACTTTGATGTCTTCAACAAGTAGGATTCTTTTGATCTATAATCATCAAAAATGAGATAGCCCCATTTCATGGGATTTTTCAAGGCAAACGTCTGACAGATTAAGCGGGGTCCTCATCCCGGTTGGAGGACATATCTCTTCCTTCATCATGATGCCAGCCTAGCTTTCGGCCCAAAATCCAAGGTAAGCATGGCAAAAGTCTGGAGATGCCGGGGATTGAACCCGGGGCCTCATACATGCAAAGCATGCGCTCTACCACTGAGCTACATCCCCACTTCTGCAAGGTTTGACTGTATGATTGGAAACCCTGCATTGAACCGACGGCCACATCACCCCATTCGACTCTGCAGTATACAATGTCAGTCAGGAAAATCCTTCAGCCTTGTACCTGGATGATCTTCATGGTCTTATGTACAGATGCCTATATACAGCCTTCTTAGCGCAGTAGGCAGCGCGTCAGTCTCATAATCTGAAGGTCCTGAGTTCGATCCTCAGAGAGGGCATTTATTTCCTTCTTTTGGAATGCAAAATTCTCCGATTTTCTTGAAATGCGCAAACTATGCCTAGTTCAAAGATTTTTCCAAAGCAAATGTCTGACTATTTAAGTGGGGCTCTCACCCCAACTGCATGACAAACTTCTTCTTTCTGCATGATGGCAGGCTAGCCTTCTGGAAAAAAGCCAAGATAAGGAACAGAGGCTCCTGGAGATGCCGGGGATTGAACCCGGGACCTCATACATGCGAAGCATGCGCTCTACCACTGAGCTACATCCCCACTTTTGCACTCGAGCTGTTTGATGGATGCAAGGAATCCCTGAAACCCAGGGACTGCAAAGTCTCGATCATAATCAATGGAAGGTATTGTTTGAATAAAAGTGAAATATATGGAAATCGAAGCACAAAATCCTTCGAGCCGGATTTGAACCAGCGACCTAAGGATGTCTGACTTTATGCTACAGTCCTCCGCTCTACCAACTGAGCTATCGAAGGAGTGGCTGAAGTATCTTTCAGCGCTGTAATTATCTCTCGCTCAAGAAAGGTTGTGGGGGTGGGGATCAGGAGCAGATCGATGAAAATCATGAACATTACCTGCAGCTCCCTCTCAAAGTCACCAGTTCTTAGAGCACACTGTAAGGTACGTCTTATCACCCCAAAGGAGGATTTCAGACCAAAGTTCATGTTCTGTCTTGGCTTGGGGATAAGCAGGGGTGCTCCAAATTTCAATTTTACAGAAAGGAAAGGAACTTTGATACAAAGACCTTGGGCAGCATTGGTGGCAAATGGATGGCTGCGCGGAACCATGAAAGAAATGACAGAAAGTTATGGGAGTCATTACTACGCACCCAGCATCAAGAACGTGCATTTTGGATGCATTTTCAAAAGGAAAGAGAACGGAAAAATCTGTAGATTGAAGGTGATTGAGATAAACAAAATATTCCGTTTTTCTAAAAGCTACTGTAAAGAGTCTCTGGTTTAGAAGAAGAACCCTTACCAATGATCAATGAGATGCGACAGATTTCTATCATCAAAGCATTATGGTTGTCAAGATGAATCATCACTTTGATGTCTTCAACAAGTAGGATTCTTTTGATCTATAATCATCAAAAATGAGATAGCCCCATTTCATGGGATTTTTCAAGGCAAACGTCTGACAGATTAAGCGGGGTCCTCATCCCGGTTGGAGGACATATCTCTTCCTTCATCATGATGCCAGCCTAGCTTTCGGCCCAAAATCCAAGGTAAGCATGGCAAAAGTCTGGAGATGCCGGGGATTGAACCCGGGGCCTCATACATGCAAAGCATGCGCTCTACCACTGAGCTACATCCCCACTTCTGCAAGGTTTGACTGTATGATTGGAAACCCTGCATTGAACCGACGGCCACATCACCCCATTCGACTCTGCAGTATACAATGTCAGTCAGGAAAATCCTTCAGCCTTGTACCTGGATGATCTTCATGGTCTTATGTACAGATGCCTATATACAGCCTTCTTAGCGCAGTAGGCAGCGCGTCAGTCTCATAATCTGAAGGTCCTGAGTTCGATCCTCAGAGAGGGCATTTATTTCCTTCTTTTGGAATGCAAAATTCTCCGATTTTCTTGAAATGCGCAAACTATGCCTAGTTCAAAGATTTTTCCAAAGCAAATGTCTGACTATTTAAGTGGGGCTCTCACCCCAACTGCATGACAAACTTCTTCTTTCTGCATGATGGCAGGCTAGCCTTCTGGAAAAAAGCCAAGATAAGGAACAGGGGCTCCTGGAGATGCCGGGGATTGAACCCGGGACCTCATACATGCAAAGCATGCGCTCTACCACTGAGCTACATCCCCACTTTTGCACTCGAGCTGTTTGATGGATGCAAGGAATCCCTGAAACCCAGGGACTGCAAAGTCTCGATCATAATCAATGGAAGGTATTGTTTGAATAAAAGTGAAAGATATGGAAATCGAAGCAAAAAATCCTTCGAGCCGGATTTGAACCAGCGACCTAAGGATGTCTGACTTTATGCTACAGTCCTCCGCTCTACCAACTGAGCTATCGAAGGAGTGGCTGAAGTATCTTTCAGCGCTGTAATTATCTCTCGCTCAAGAAAGGTTGTGGGGGTGGGGATCAGGAGCAGATCGATGAAAATCATGAACATTACCTGCAGCTCCCTCTCAAAGTCACCAGTTCTTAGAGCACACTGTAAGGTACGTCTTATCACCCCAAAGGAGGATTTCAGACCAAAGTTCATGTTCTGTCTTGGCTTGGGGATAAGCAGGGGTGCTCCAAATTTCAATTTTACAGAAAGGAAAGGAACTTTGATACAAAGACCTTGGGCAGCATTGGTGGCAAATGGATGGCTGCGCGGAACCATGAAAGAAATGACAGAAAGTTATGGGAGTCATTACTACGCACCCAGCATCAAGAACGTGCATTTTGGATGCATTTTCAAAAGGAAAGAGAACGGAAAAATCTGTAGATTGAAGGTGATTGAGATAAACAAAATATTCCGTTTTTCTAAAAGCTACTGTAAAGAGTCTCTGGTTTAGAAGAAGAACCCTTACCAATGATCAAGAGAGATGCGACAGATTTCTATCATCAAAGCATTATGGTTGTCAAGATGAATCATCACTTTGATGTCTTCAACAAGTAGGATTCTTTTGATCTATAATCATCAAAAATGAGATAGCCCCATTTCATGGGATTTTTCAAGGCAAACGTCTGACAGATTAAGCGGGGTCCTCATCCCGGTTGGAGGACATATCTCTTCCTTCATCATGATGCCAGCCTAGCTTTCGGCCCAAAATCCAAGGTAAGCATGGCAAAAGTCTGGAGATGCCGGGGATTGAACCCGGGGCCTCATACATGCAAAGCATGCGCTCTACCACTGAGCTACATCCCCACTTCTGCAAGGTTTGACTGTATGATTGGAAACCCTGCATTGAACCGACGGCCACATCACCCCATTCGACTCTGCAGTATACAATGTCAGTCAGGAAAATCCTTCAGCCTTGTACCTGGATGATCTTCATGGTCTTATGTACAGATGCCTATATACAGCCTTCTTAGCGCAGTAGGCAGCGCGTCAGTCTCATAATCTGAAGGTCCTGAGTTCGATCCTCAGAGAGGGCATTTATTTCCTTCTTTTGGAATGCAAAATTCTCCGATTTTCTTGAAATGCGCAAACTATGCCTAGTTCAAAGATTTTTCCAAAGCAAATGTCTGACTATTTAAGTGGGGCTCTCACCCCAACTGCATGACAAACTTCTTCTTTCTGCATGATGGCAGGCTAGCCTTCTGGAAAAAAGCCAAGATAAGGAACAGAGGCTCCTGGAGATGCCGGGGATTGAACCCGGGACCTCATACATGCAAAGCATGCGCTCTACCACTGAGCTACATCCCCACTTTTGCACTCGAGCTGTTTGATGGATGCAAGGAATCCCTGAAACCCAGGGACTGCAAAGTCTCGATCATAATCAATGGAAGGTATTGTTTGAATAAAAGTGAAAGATATGGAAATCGAAGCAAAAAATCCTTCGAGCCGGATTTGAACCAGCGACCTAAGGATGTCTGACTTTATGCTACAGTCCTCCGCTCTACCAACTGAGCTATCGAAGGAGTGGCTGAAGTATCTTTCAGCGCTGTAATTATCTCTCGCTCAAGAAAGGTTGTGGGGGTGGGGATCAGGAGCAGATCGATGAAAATCATGAACATTACCTGCAGCTCCCTCTCAAAGTCACCAGTTCTTAGAGCACACTGTAAGGTACGTCTTATCACCCCAAAGGAGGATTTCAGACCAAAGTTCATGTTCTGTCTTGGCTTGGGGATAAGCAGGGGTGCTCCAAATTTCAATTTTACAGAAAGGAAAGGAACTTTGATACAAAGACCTTGGGCAGCATTGGTGGCAAATGGATGGCTGCGCGGAACCATGAAAGAAATGACAGAAAGTTATGGGAGTCATTACTACGCACCCAGCATCAAGAACGTGCATTTTGGATGCATTTTCAAAAGGAAAGAGAACGGAAAAATCTGTAGATTGAAGGTGATTGAGATAAACAAAATATTCCGTTTTTCTAAAAGCTACTGTAAAGAGTCTCTGGTTTAGAAGAAGAACCCTTACCAATGATCAAGAGAGATGCGACAGATTTCTATCATCAAAGCATTATGGTTGTCAAGATGAATCATCACTTTGATGTCTTCAACAAGTAGGATTCTTTTGATCTATAATCATCAAAAATGAGATAGCCCCATTTCATGGGATTTTTCAAGGCAAACGTCTGACAGATTAAGCGGGGTCCTCATCCCGGTTGGAGGACATATCTCTTCCTTCATCATGATGCCAGCCTAGCTTTCGGCCCAAAATCCAAGGTAAGCATGGCAAAAGTCTGGAGATGCCGGGGATTGAACCCGGGGCCTCATACATGCAAAGCATGCGCTCTACCACTGAGCTACATCCCCACTTCTGCAAGGTTTGACTGTATGATTGGAAACCCTGCATTGAACCGACGGCCACATCACCCCATTCGACTCTGCAGTATACAATGTCAGTCAGGAAAATCCTTCAGCCTTGTACCTGGATGATCTTCATGGTCTTATGTACAGATGCCTATATACAGCCTTCTTAGCGCAGTAGGCAGCGCGTCAGTCTCATAATCTGAAGGTCCTGAGTTCGATCCTCAGAGAGGGCATTTATTTCCTTCTTTTGGAATGCAAAATTCTCCGATTTTCTTGAAATGCGCAAACTATGCCTAGTTCAAAGATTTTTCCAAAGCAAATGTCTGACTATTTAAGTGGGGCTCTCACCCCAACTGCATGACAAACTTCTTCTTTCTGCATGATGGCAGGCTAGCCTTCTGGAAAAAAGCCAAGATAAGGAACAGAGGCTCCTGGAGATGCCGGGGATTGAACCCGGGACCTCATACATGCGAAGCATGCGCTCTACCACTGAGCTACATCCCCACTTTTGCACTCGAGCTGTTTGATGGATGCAAGGAATCCCTGAAACCCAGGGACTGCAAAGTCTCGATCATAATCAATGGAAGGTATTGTTTGAATAAAAGTGAAATATATGGAAATCGAAGCACAAAATCCTTCGAGCCGGATTTGAACCAGCGACCTAAGGATGTCTGACTTTATGCTACAGTCCTCCGCTCTACCAACTGAGCTATCGAAGGAGTGGCTGAAGTATCTTTCAGCGCTGTAATTATCTCTCGCTCAAGAAAGGTTGTGGGGGTGGGGATCAGGAGCAGATCGATGAAAATCATGAACATTACCTGCAGCTCCCTCTCAAAGTCACCAGTTCTTAGAGCACACTGTAAGGTACGTCTTATCACCCCAAAGGAGGATTTCAGACCAAAGTTCATGTTCTGTCTTGGCTTGGGGATAAGCAGGGGTGCTCCAAATTTCAATTTTACAGAAAGGAAAGGAACTTTGATACAAAGACCTTGGGCAGCATTGGTGGCAAATGGATGGCTGCGCGGAACCATGAAAGAAATGACAGAAAGTTATGGGAGTCATTACTACGCACCCAGCATCAAGAACGTGCATTTTGGATGCATTTTCAAAAGGAAAGAGAACGGAAAAATCTGTAGATTGAAGGTGATTGAGATAAACAAAATATTCCGTTTTTCTAAAAGCTACTGTAAAGAGTCTCTGGTTTAGAAGAAGAACCCTTACCAATGATCAAGAGAGATGCGACAGATTTCTATCATCAAAGCATTATGGTTGTCAAGATGAATCATCACTTTGATGTCTTCAACAAGTAGGATTCTTTTGATCTATAATCATCAAAAATGAGATAGCCCCATTTCATGGGATTTTTCAAGGCAAACGTCTGACAGATTAAGCGGGGTCCTCATCCCGGTTGGAGGACATATCTCTTCCTTCATCATGATGCCAGCCTAGCTTTCGGCCCAAAATCCAAGGTAAGCATGGCAAAAGTCTGGAGATGCCGGGGATTGAACCCGGGGCCTCATACATGCAAAGCATGCGCTCTACCACTGAGCTACATCCCCACTTCTGCAAGGTTTGACTGTATGATTGGAAACCCTGCATTGAACCGACGGCCACATCACCCCATTCGACTCTGCAGTATACAATGTCAGTCAGGAAAATCCTTCAGCCTTGTACCTGGATGATCTTCATGGTCTTATGTACAGATGCCTATATACAGCCTTCTTAGCGCAGTAGGCAGCGCGTCAGTCTCATAATCTGAAGGTCCTGAGTTCGATCCTCAGAGAGGGCATTTATTTCCTTCTTTTGGAATGCAAAATTCTCCGATTTTCTTGAAATGCGCAAACTATGCCTAGTTCAAAGATTTTTCCAAAGCAAATGTCTGACTATTTAAGTGGGGCTCTCACCCCAACTGCATGACAAACTTCTTCTTTCTGCATGATGGCAGGCTAGCCTTCTGGAAAAAAGCCAAGATAAGGAACAGAGGCTCCTGGAGATGCCGGGGATTGAACCCGGGACCTCATACATGCAAAGCATGCGCTCTACCACTGAGCTACATCCCCACTTTTGCACTCGAGCTGTTTGATGGATGCAAGGAATCCCTGAAACCCAGGGACTGCAAAGTCTCGATCATAATCAATGGAAGGTATTGTTTGAATAAAAGTGAAAGATATGGAAATCGAAGCAAAAAATCCTTCGAGCCGGATTTGAACCAGCGACCTAAGGATGTCTGACTTTATGCTACAGTCCTCCGCTCTACCAAGTGAGCTATCGAAGGAGTGGCTGAAGTATCTTTCAGCGCTGTAATTATCTCTCGCTCAAGAAAGGTTGTGGGGGTGGGGATCAGGAGCAGATCGATGAAAATCATGAACATTACCTGCAGCTCCCTCTCAAAGTCACCAGTTCTTAGAGCACACTGTAAGGTACGTCTTATCACCCCAAAGGAGGATTTCAGACCAAAGTTCATGTTCTGTCTTGGCTTGGGGATAAGCAGGGGTGCTCCAAATTTCAATTTTACAGAAAGGAAAGGAACTTTGATACAAAGACCTTGGGCAGCATTGGTGGCAAATGGATGGCTGCGCGGAACCATGAAAGAAATGACAGAAAGTTATGGGAGTCATTACTACGCACCCAGCATCAAGAACGTGCATTTTGGATGCATTTTCAAAAGGAAAGAGAACGGAAAAATCTGTAGATTGAAGGTGATTGAGATAAACAAAATATTCCGTTTTTCTAAAAGCTACTGTAAAGAGTCTCTGGTTTAGAAGAAGAACCCTTACCAATGATCAAGAGAGATGCGACAGATTTCTATCATCAAAGCATTATGGTTGTCAAGATGAATCATCACTTTGATGTCTTCAACAAGTAGGATTCTTTTGATCTATAATCATCAAAAATGAGATAGCCCCATTTCATGGGATTTTTCAAGGCAAACGTCTGACAGATTAAGCGGGGTCCTCATCCCGGTTGGAGGACATATCTCTTCCTTCATCATGATGCCAGCCTAGCTTTCGGCCCAAAATCCAAGGTAAGCATGGCAAAAGTCTGGAGATGCCGGGGATTGAACCCGGGGCCTCATACATGCAAAGCATGCGCTCTACCACTGAGCTACATCCCCACTTCTGCAAGGTTTGACTGTATGATTGGAAACCCTGCATTGAACCGACGGCCACATCACCCCATTCGACTCTGCAGTATACAATGTCAGTCAGGAAAATCCTTCAGCCTTGTACCTGGATGATCTTCATGGTCTTATGTACAGATGCCTATATACAGCCTTCTTAGCGCAGTAGGCAGCGCGTCAGTCTCATAATCTGAAGGTCCTGAGTTCGATCCTCAGAGAGGGCATTTATTTCCTTCTTTTGGAATGCAAAATTCTCCGATTTTCTTGAAATGCGCAAACTATGCCTAGTTCAAAGATTTTTCCAAAGCAAATGTCTGACTATTTAAGTGGGGCTCTCACCCCAACTGCATGACAAACTTCTTCTTTCTGCATGATGGCAGGCTAGCCTTCTGGAAAAAAGCCAAGATAAGGAACAGAGGCTCCTGGAGATGCCGGGGATTGAACCCGGGACCTCATACATGCGAAGCATGCGCTCTACCACTGAGCTACATCCCCACTTTTGCACTCGAGCTGTTTGATGGATGCAAGGAATCCCTGAAACCCAGGGACTGCAAAGTCTCGATCATAATCAATGGAAGGTATTGTTTGAATAAAAGTGAAATATATGGAAATCGAAGCACAAAATCCTTCGAGCCGGATTTGAACCAGCGACCTAAGGATGTCTGACTTTATGCTACAGTCCTCCGCTCTACCAACTGAGCTATCGAAGGAGTGGCTGAAGTATCTTTCAGCGCTGTAATTATCTCTCGCTCAAGAAAGGTTGTGGGGGTGGGGATCAGGAGCAGATCGATGAAAATCATGAACATTACCTGCAGCTCCCTCTCAAAGTCACCAGTTCTTAGAGCACACTGTAAGGTACGTCTTATCACCCCAAAGGAGGATTTCAGACCAAAGTTCATGTTCTGTCTTGGCTTGGGGATAAGCAGGGGTGCTCCAAATTTCAATTTTACAGAAAGGAAAGGAACTTTGATACAAAGACCTTGGGCAGCATTGGTGGCAAATGGATGGCTGCGCGGAACCATGAAAGAAATGACAGAAAGTTATGGGAGTCATTACTACGCACCCAGCATCAAGAACGTGCATTTTGGATGCATTTTCAAAAGGAAAGAGAACGGAAAAATCTGTAGATTGAAGGTGATTGAGATAAACAAAATATTCCGTTTTTCTAAAAGCTACTGTAAAGAGTCTCTGGTTTAGAAGAAGAACCCTTACCAATGATCAAGAGAGATGCGACAGATTTCTATCATCAAAGCATTATGGTTGTCAAGATGAATCATCACTTTGATGTCTTCAACAAGTAGGATTCTTTTGATCTATAATCATCAAAAATGAGATAGCCCCATTTCATGGGATTTTTCAAGGCAAACGTCTGACAGATTAAGCGGGGTCCTCATCCCGGTTGGAGGACATATCTCTTCCTTCATCATGATGCCAGCCTAGCTTTCGGCCCAAAATCCAAGGTAAGCATGGCAAAAGTCTGGAGATGCCGGGGATTGAACCCGGGGCCTCATACATGCAAAGCATGCGCTCTACCACTGAGCTACATCCCCACTTCTGCAAGGTTTGACTGTATGATTGGAAACCCTGCATTGAACCGACGGCCACATCACCCCATTCGACTCTGCAGTATACAATGTCAGTCAGGAAAATCCTTCAGCCTTGTACCTGGATGATCTTCATGGTCTTATGTACAGATGCCTATATACAGCCTTCTTAGCGCAGTAGGCAGCGCGTCAGTCTCATAATCTGAAGGTCCTGAGTTCGATCCTCAGAGAGGGCATTTATTTCCTTCTTTTGGAATGCAAAATTCTCCGATTTTCTTGAAATGCGCAAACTATGCCTAGTTCAAAGATTTTTCCAAAGCAAATGTCTGACTATTTAAGTGGGGCTCTCACCCCAACTGCATGACAAACTTCTTCTTTCTGCATGATGGCAGGCTAGCCTTCTGGAAAAAAGCCAAGATAAGGAACAGAGGCTCCTGGAGATGCCGGGGATTGAACCCGGGACCTCATACATGCAAAGCATGCGCTCTACCACTGAGCTACATCCCCACTTTTGCACTCGAGCTGTTTGATGGATGCAAGGAATCCCTGAAACCCAGGGACTGCAAAGTCTCGATCATAATCAATGGAAGGTATTGTTTGAATAAAAGTGAAAGATATGGAAATCGAAGCAAAAAATCCTTCGAGCCGGATTTGAACCAGCGACCTAAGGATGTCTGACTTTATGCTACAGTCCTCCGCTCTACCAACTGAGCTATCGAAGGAGTGGCTGAAGTATCTTTCAGCGCTGTAATTATCTCTCGCTCAAGAAAGGTTGTGGGGGTGGGGATCAGGAGCAGATCGATGAAAATCATGAACATTACCTGCAGCTCCCTCTCAAAGTCACCAGTTCTTAGAGCACACTGTAAGGTACGTCTTATCACCCCAAAGGAGGATTTCAGACCAAAGTTCATGTTCTGTCTTGGCTTGGGGATAAGCAGGGGTGCTCCAAATTTCAATTTTACAGAAAGGAAAGGAACTTTGATACAAAGACCTTGGGCAGCATTGGTGGCAAATGGATGGCTGCGCGGAACCATGAAAGAAATGACAGAAAGTTATGGGAGTCATTACTACGCACCCAGCATCAAGAACGTGCATTTTGGATGCATTTTCAAAAGGAAAGAGAACGGAAAAATCTGTAGATTGAAGGTGATTGAGATAAACAAAATATTCCGTTTTTCTAAAAGCTACTGTAAAGAGTCTCTGGTTTAGAAGAAGAACCCTTACCAATGATCAAGAGAGATGCGACAGATTTCTATCATCAAAGCATTATGGTTGTCAAGATGAATCATCACTTTGATGTCTTCAACAAGTAGGATTCTTTTGATCTATAATCATCAAAAATGAGATAGCCCCATTTCATGGGATTTTTCAAGGCAAACGTCTGACAGATTAAGCGGGGTCCTCATCCCGGTTGGAGGACATATCTCTTCCTTCATCATGATGCCAGCCTAGCTTTCGGCCCAAAATCCAAGGTAAGCATGGCAAAAGTCTGGAGATGCCGGGGATTGAACCCGGGGCCTCATACATGCAAAGCATGCGCTCTACCACTGAGCTACATCCCCACTTCTGCAAGGTTTGACTGTATGATTGGAAACCCTGCATTGAACCGACGGCCACATCACCCCATTCGACTCTGCAGTATACAATGTCAGTCAGGAAAATCCTTCAGCCTTGTACCTGGATGATCTTCATGGTCTTATGTACAGATGCCTATATACAGCCTTCTTAGCGCGGTAGGCAGCACGTCAGTCTCATAATCTGAAGGTCCTGAGTTCGATCCTCAGAGAGGGCATTTATTTCCTTCTTTTGGAATGCAAAATTCTCCGATTTTCTTGAAATGCGCAAACTATGCCTAGTTCAAAGATTTTTCCAAAGCAAATGTCTGACTATTTAAGTGGGGCTCTCACCCCAACTGCATGACAAACTTCTTCTTTCTGCATGATGGCAGGCTAGCCTTCTGGAAAAAAGCCAAGATAAGGAACAGAGGCTCCTGGAGATGCCGGGGATTGAACCCGGGACCTCATACATGCGAAGCATGCGCTCTACCACTGAGCTACATCCCCACTTTTGCACTCGAGCTGTTTGATGGATGCAAGGAATCCCTGAAACCCAGGGACTGCAAAGTCTCGATCATAATCAATGGAAGGTATTGTTTGAATAAAAGTGAAATATATGGAAATCGAAGCACAAAATCCTTCGAGCCGGATTTGAACCAGCGACCTAAGGATGTCTGACTTTATGCTACAGTCCTCCGCTCTACCAACTGAGCTATCGAAGGAGTGGCTGAAGTATCTTTCAGCGCTGTAATTATCTCTCGCTCAAGAAAGGTTGTGGGGGTGGGGATCAGGAGCAGATCGATGAAAATCATGAACATTACCTGCAGCTCCCTCTCAAAGTCACCAGTTCTTAGAGCACACTGTAAGGTACGTCTTATCACCCCAAAGGAGGATTTCAGACCAAAGTTCATGTTCTGTCTTGGCTTGGGGATAAGCAGGGGTGCTCCAAATTTCAATTTTACAGAAAGGAAAGGAACTTTGATACAAAGACCTTGGGCAGCATTGGTGGCAAATGGATGGCTGCGCGGAACCATGAAAGAAATGACAGAAAGTTATGGGAGTCATTACTACGCACCCAGCATCAAGAACGTGCATTTTGGATGCATTTTCAAAAGGAAAGAGAACGGAAAAATCTGTAGATTGAAGGTGATTGAGATAAACAAAATATTCCGTTTTTCTAAAAGCTACTGTAAAGAGTCTCTGGTTTAGAAGAAGAACCCTTACCAATGATCAATGAGATGCGACAGATTTCTATCATCAAAGCATTATGGTTGTCAAGATGAATCATCACTTTGATGTCTTCAACAAGTAGGATTCTTTTGATCTATAATCATCAAAAATGAGATAGCCCCATTTCATGGGATTTTTCAAGGCAAACGTCTGACAGATTAAGCGGGGTCCTCATCCCGGTTGGAGGACATATCTCTTCCTTCATCATGATGCCAGCCTAGCTTTCGGCCCAAAATCCAAGGTAAGCATGGCAAAAGTCTGGAGATGCCGGGGATTGAACCCGGGGCCTCATACATGCAAAGCATGCGCTCTACCACTGAGCTACATCCCCACTTCTGCAAGGTTTGACTGTATGATTGGAAACCCTGCATTGAACCGACGGCCACATCACCCCATTCGACTCTGCAGTATACAATGTCAGTCAGGAAAATCCTTCAGCCTTGTACCTGGATGATCTTCATGGTCTTATGTACAGATGCCTATATACAGCCTTCTTAGCGCAGTAGGCAGCGCGTCAGTCTCATAATCTGAAGGTCCTGAGTTCGATCCTCAGAGAGGGCATTTATTTCCTTCTTTTGGAATGCAAAATTCTCCGATTTTCTTGAAATGCGCAAACTATGCCTAGTTCAAAGATTTTTCCAAAGCAAATGTCTGACTATTTAAGTGGGGCTCTCACCCCAACTGCATGACAAACTTCTTCTTTCTGCATGATGGCAGGCTAGCCTTCTGGAAAAAAGCCAAGATAAGGAACAGAGGCTCCTGGAGATGCCGGGGATTGAACCCGGGACCTCATACATGCGAAGCATGCGCTCTACCACTGAGCTACATCCCCACTTTTGCACTCGAGCTGTTTGATGGATGCAAGGAATCCCTGAAACCCAGGGACTGCAAAGTCTCGATCATAATCAATGGAAGGTATTGTTTGAATAAAAGTGAAATATATGGAAATCGAAGCACAAAATCCTTCGAGCCGGATTTGAACCAGCGACCTAAGGATGTCTGACTTTATGCTACAGTCCTCCGCTCTACCAACTGAGCTATCGAAGGAGTGGCTGAAGTATCTTTCAGCGCTGTAATTATCTCTCGCTCAAGAAAGGTTGTGGGGGTGGGGATCAGGAGCAGATCGATGAAAATCATGAACATTACCTGCAGCTCCCTCTCAAAGTCACCAGTTCTTAGAGCACACTGTAAGGTACGTCTTATCACCCCAAAGGAGGATTTTAGACCAAAGTTCATGTTCTGTCTTGGCTTGGGGATAAGCAGGGGTGCTCCAAATTTCAATTTTACAGAAAGGAAAGGAACTTTGATACAAAGACCTTGGGCAGCATTGGTGGCAAATGGATGGCTGCGCGGAACCATGAAAGAAATGACAGAAAGTTATGGGAGTCATTACTACGCACCCAGCATCAAGAACGTGCATTTTGGATGCATTTTCAAAAGGAAAGAGAACGGAAAAATCTGTAGATTGAAGGTGATTGAGATAAACAAAATATTCCGTTTTTCTAAAAGCTACTGTAAAGAGTCTCTGGTTTAGAAGAAGAACCCTTACCAATGATCAAGAGAGATGCGACAGATTTCTATCATCAAAGCATTATGGTTGTCAAGATGAATCATCACTTTGATGTCTTCAACAAGTAGGATTCTTTTGATCTATAATCATCAAAAATGAGATAGCCCCATTTCATGGGATTTTTCAAGGCAAACGTCTGACAGATTAAGCGGGGTCCTCATCCCGGTTGGAGGACATATCTCTTCCTTCATCATGATGCCAGCCTAGCTTTCGGCCCAAAATCCAAGGTAAGCATGGCAAAAGTCTGGAGATGCCGGGGATTGAACCCGGGGCCTCATACATGCAAAGCATGCGCTCTACCACTGAGCTACATCCCCACTTCTGCAAGGTTTGACTGTATGATTGGAAACCCTGCATTGAACCGACGGCCACATCACCCCATTCGACTCTGCAGTATACAATGTCAGTCAGGAAAATCCTTCAGCCTTGTACCTGGATGATCTTCATGGTCTTATGTACAGATGCCTATATACAGCCTTCTTAGCGCAGTAGGCAGCGCGTCAGTCTCATAATCTGAAGGTCCTGAGTTCGATCCTCAGAGAGGGCATTTATTTCCTTCTTTTGGAATGCAAAATTCTCCGATTTTCTTGAAATGCGCAAACTATGCCTAGTTCAAAGATTTTTCCAAAGCAAATGTCTGACTATTTAAGTGGGGCTCTCACCCCAACTGCATGACAAACTTCTTCTTTCTGCATGATGGCAGGCTAGCCTTCTGGAAAAAAGCCAAGATAAGGAACAGAGGCTCCTGGAGATGCCGGGGATTGAACCCGGGACCTCATACATGCAAAGCATGCGCTCTACCACTGAGCTACATCCCCACTTTTGCACTCGAGCTGTTTGATGGATGCAAGGAATCCCTGAAACCCAGGGACTGCAAAGTCTCGATCATAATCAATGGAAGGTATTGTTTGAATAAAAGTGAAAGATATGGAAATCGAAGCAAAAAATCCTTCGAGCCGGATTTGAACCAGCGACCTAAGGATGTCTGACTTTATGCTACAGTCCTCCGCTCTACCAACTGAGCTATCGAAGGAGTGGCTGAAGTATCTTTCAGCGCTGTAATTATCTCTCGCTCAAGAAAGGTTGTGGGGGTGGGGATCAGGAGCAGATCGATGAAAATCATGAACATTACCTGCAGCTCCCTCTCAAAGTCACCAGTTCTTAGAGCACACTGTAAGGTACGTCTTATCACCCCAAAGGAGGATTTCAGACCAAAGTTCATGTTCTGTCTTGGCTTGGGGATAAGCAGGGGTGCTCCAAATTTCAATTTTACAGAAAGGAAAGGAACTTTGATACAAAGACCTTGGGCAGCATTGGTGGCAAATGGATGGCTGCGCGGAACCATGAAAGAAATGACAGAAAGTTATGGGAGTCATTACTACGCACCCAGCATCAAGAACGTGCATTTTGGATGCATTTTCAAAAGGAAAGAGAACGGAAAAATCTGTAGATTGAAGGTGATTGAGATAAACAAAATATTCCGTTTTTCTAAAAGCTACTGTAAAGAGTCTCTGGTTTAGAAGAAGAACCCTTACCAATGATCAAGAGAGATGCGACAGATTTCTATCATCAAAGCATTATGGTTGTCAAGATGAATCATCACTTTGATGTCTTCAACAAGTAGGATTCTTTTGATCTATAATCATCAAAAATGAGATAGCCCCATTTCATGGGATTTTTCAAGGCAAACGTCTGACAGATTAAGCGGGGTCCTCATCCCGGTTGGAGGACATATCTCTTCCTTCATCATGATGCCAGCCTAGCTTTCGGCCCAAAATCCAAGGTAAGCATGGCAAAAGTCTGGAGATGCCGGGGATTGAACCCGGGGCCTCATACATGCAAAGCATGCGCTCTACCACTGAGCTACATCCCCACTTCTGCAAGGTTTGACTGTATGATTGGAAACCCTGCATTGAACCGACGGCCACATCACCCCATTCGACTCTGCAGTATACAATGTCAGTCAGGAAAATCCTTCAGCCTTGTACCTGGATGATCTTCATGGTCTTATGTACAGATGCCTATATACAGCCTTCTTAGCGCGGTAGGCAGCGCGTCAGTCTCATAATCTGAAGGTCCTGAGTTCGATCCTCAGAGAGGGCATTTATTTCCTTCTTTTGGAATGCAAAATTCTCCGATTTTCTTGAAATGCGCAAACTATGCCTAGTTCAAAGATTTTTCCAAAGCAAATGTCTGACTATTTAAGTGGGGCTCTCACCCCAACTGCATGACAAACTTCTTCTTTCTGCATGATGGCAGGCTAGCCTTCTGGAAAAAAGCCAAGATAAGGAACAGAGGCTCCTGGAGATGCCGGGGATTGAACCCGGGACCTCATACATGCGAAGCATGCGCTCTACCACTGAGCTACATCCCCACTTTTGCACTCGAGCTGTTTGATGGATGCAAGGAATCCCTGAAACCCAGGGACTGCAAAGTCTCGATCATAATCAATGGAAGGTATTGTTTGAATAAAAGTGAAATATATGGAAATCGAAGCACAAAATCCTTCGAGCCGGATTTGAACCAGCGACCTAAGGATGTCTGACTTTATGCTACAGTCCTCCGCTCTACCAACTGAGCTATCGAAGGAGTGGCTGAAGTATCTTTCAGCGCTGTAATTATCTCTCGCTCAAGAAAGGTTGTGGGGGTGGGGATCAGGAGCAGATCGATGAAAATCATGAACATTACCTGCAGCTCCCTCTCAAAGTCACCAGTTCTTAGAGCACACTGTAAGGTACGTCTTATCACCCCAAAGGAGGATTTCAGACCAAAGTTCATGTTCTGTCTTGGCTTGGGGATAAGCAGGGGTGCTCCAAATTTCAATTTTACAGAAAGGAAAGGAACTTTGATACAAAGACCTTGGGCAGCATTGGTGGCAAATGGATGGCTGCGCGGAACCATGAAAGAAATGACAGAAAGTTATGGGAGTCATTACTACGCACCCAGCATCAAGAACGTGCATTTTGGATGCATTTTCAAAAGGAAAGAGAACGGAAAAATCTGTAGATTGAAGGTGATTGAGATAAACAAAATATTCCGTTTTTCTAAAAGCTACTGTAAAGAGTCTCTGGTTTAGAAGAAGAACCCTTACCAATGATCAATGAGATGCGACAGATTTCTATCATCAAAGCATTATGGTTGTCAAGATGAATCATCACTTTGATGTCTTCAACAAGTAGGATTCTTTTGATCTATAATCATCAAAAATGAGATAGCCCCATTTCATGGGATTTTTCAAGGCAAACGTCTGACAGATTAAGCGGGGTCCTCATCCCGGTTGGAGGACATATCTCTTCCTTCATCATGATGCCAGCCTAGCTTTCGGCCCAAAATCCAAGGTAAGCATGGCAAAAGTCTGGAGATGCCGGGGATTGAACCCGGGGCCTCATACATGCAAAGCATGCGCTCTACCACTGAGCTACATCCCCACTTCTGCAAGGTTTGACTGTATGATTGGAAACCCTGCATTGAACCGACGGCCACATCACCCCATTCGACTCTGCAGTATACAATGTCAGTCAGGAAAATCCTTCAGCCTTGTACCTGGATGATCTTCATGGTCTTATGTACAGATGCCTATATACAGCCTTCTTAGCGCAGTAGGCAGCGCGTCAGTCTCATAATCTGAAGGTCCTGAGTTCGATCCTCAGAGAGGGCATTTATTTCCTTCTTTTGGAATGCAAAATTCTCCGATTTTCTTGAAATGCGCAAACTATGCCTAGTTCAAAGATTTTTCCAAAGCAAATGTCTGACTATTTAAGTGGGGCTCTCACCCCAACTGCATGACAAACTTCTTCTTTCTGCATGATGGCAGGCTAGCCTTCTGGAAAAAAGCCAAGATAAGGAACAGAGGCTCCTGGAGATGCCGGGGATTGAACCCGGGACCTCATACATGCAAAGCATGCGCTCTACCACTGAGCTACATCCCCACTTTTGCACTCGAGCTGTTTGATGGATGCAAGGAATCCCTGAAACCCAGGGACTGCAAAGTCTCGATCATAATCAATGGAAGGTATTGTTTGAATAAAAGTGAAAGATATGGAAATCGAAGCAAAAAATCCTTCGAGCCGGATTTGAACCAGCGACCTAAGGATGTCTGACTTTATGCTACAGTCCTCCGCTCTACCAACTGAGCTATCGAAGGAGTGGCTGAAGTATCTTTCAGCGCTGTAATTATCTCTCGCTCAAGAAAGGTTGTGGGGGTGGGGATCAGGAGCAGATCGATGAAAATCATGAACATTACCTGCAGCTCCCTCTCAAAGTCACCAGTTCTTAGAGCACACTGTAAGGTACGTCTTATCACCCCAAAGGAGGATTTCAGACGAAAGTTCATGTTCTGTCTTGGCTTGGGGATAAGCAGGGGTGCTCCAAATTTCAATTTTACAGAAAGGAAAGGAACTTTGATACAAAGACCTTGGGCAGCATTGGTGGCAAATGGATGGCTGCGCGGAACCATGAAAGAAATGACAGAAAGTTATGGGAGTCATTACTACGCACCCAGCATCAAGAACGTGCATTTTGGATGCATTTTCAAAAGGAAAGAGAACGGAAAAATCTGTAGATTGAAGGTGATTGAGATAAACAAAATATTCCGTTTTTCTAAAAGCTACTGTAAAGAGTCTCTGGTTTAGAAGAAGAACCCTTACCAATGATCAAGAGAGATGCGACAGATTTCTATCATCAAAGCATTATGGTTGTCAAGATGAATCATCACTTTGATGTCTTCAACAAGTAGGATTCTTTTGATCTATAATCATCAAAAATGAGATAGCCCCATTTCATGGGATTTTTCAAGGCAAACGTCTGACAGATTAAGCGGGGTCCTCATCCCGGTTGGAGGACATATCTCTTCCTTCATCATGATGCCAGCCTAGCTTTCGGCCCAAAATCCAAGGTAAGCATGGCAAAAGTCTGGAGATGCCGGGGATTGAACCCGGGGCCTCATACATGCAAAGCATGCGCTCTACCACTGAGCTACATCCCCACTTCTGCAAGGTTTGACTGTATGATTGGAAACCCTGCATTGAACCGACGGCCACATCACCCCATTCGACTCTGCAGTATACAATGTCAGTCAGGAAAATCCTTCAGCCTTGTACCTGGATGATCTTCATGGTCTTATGTACAGATGCCTATATACAGCCTTCTTAGCGCGGTAGGCAGCGCGTCAGTCTCATAATCTGAAGGTCCTGAGTTCGATCCTCAGAGAGGGCATTTATTTCCTTCTTTTGGAATGCAAAATTCTCCGATTTTCTTGAAATGCGCAAACTATGCCTAGTTCAAAGATTTTTCCAAAGCAAATGTCTGACTATTTAAGTGGGGCTCTCACCCCAACTGCATGACAAACTTCTTCTTTCTGCATGATGGCAGGCTAGCCTTCTGGAAAAAAGCCAAGATAAGGAACAGAGGCTCCTGGAGATGCCGGGGATTGAACCCGGGACCTCATACATGCGAAGCATGCGCTCTACCACTGAGCTACATCCCCACTTTTGCCCTCGAGCTGTTTGATGGATGCAAGGAATCCCTGAAACCCAGGGACTGCAAAGTCTCGATCATAATCAATGGAAGGTATTGTTTGAATAAAAGTGAAATATATGGAAATCGAAGCACAAAATCCTTCGAGCCGGATTTGAACCAGCGACCTAAGGATGTCTGACTTTATGCTACAGTCCTCCGCTCTACCAACTGAGCTATCGAAGGAGTGGCTGAAGTATCTTTCAGCGCTGTAATTATCTCTCGCTCAAGAAAGGTTGTGGGGGTGGGGATCAGGAGCAGATCGATGAAAATCATGAACATTACCTGCAGCTCCCTCTCAAAGTCACCAGTTCTTAGAGCACACTGTAAGGTACGTCTTATCACCCCAAAGGAGGATTTCAGACCAAAGTTCATGTTCTGTCTTGGCTTGGGGATAAGCAGGGGTGCTCCAAATTTCAATTTTACAGAAAGGAAAGGAACTTTGATACAAAGACCTTGGGCAGCATTGGTGGCAAATGGATGGCTGCGCGGAACCATGAAAGAAATGACAGAAAGTTATGGGAGTCATTACTACGCACCCAGCATCAAGAACGTGCATTTTGGATGCATTTTCAAAAGGAAAGAGAACGGAAAAATCTGTAGATTGAAGGTGATTGAGATAAACAAAATATTCCGTTTTTCTAAAAGCTACTGTAAAGAGTCTCTGGTTTAGAAGAAGAACCCTTACCAATGATCAAGAGAGATGCGACAGATTTCTATCATCAAAGCATTATGGTTGTCAAGATGAATCATCACTTTGATGTCTTCAACAAGTAGGATTCTTTTGATCTATAATCATCAAAAATGAGATAGCCCCATTTCATGGGATTTTTCAAGGCAAACGTCTGACAGATTAAGCGGGGTCCTCATCCCGGTTGGAGGACATATCTCTTCCTTCATCATGATGCCAGCCTAGCTTTCGGCCCAAAATCCAAGGTAAGCATGGCAAAAGTCTGGAGATGCCGGGGATTGAACCCGGGGCCTCATACATGCAAAGCATGCGCTCTACCACTGAGCTACATCCCCACTTCTGCAAGGTTTGACTGTATGATTGGAAACCCTGCATTGCACCGACGGCCACATCACCCCATTCGACTCTGCAGTATACAATGTCAGTCAGGAAAATCCTTCAGCCTTGTACCTGGATGATCTTCATGGTCTTATGTACAGATGCCTATATACAGCCTTCTTAGCGCAGTAGGCAGCGCGTCAGTCTCATAATCTGAAGGTCCTGAGTTCGATCCTCAGAGAGGGCATTTATTTCCTTCTTTTGGAATGCAAAATTCTCCGATTTTCTTGAAATGCGCAAACTATGCCTAGTTCAAAGATTTTTCCAAAGCAAATGTCTGACTATTTAAGTGGGGCTCTCACCCCAACTGCATGACAAACTTCTTCTTTCTGCATGATGGCAGGCTAGCCTTCTGGAAAAAAGCCAAGATAAGGAACAGAGGCTCCTGGAGATGCCGGGGATTGAACCCGGGACCTCATACATGCGAAGCATGCGCTCTACCACTGAGCTACATCCCCACTTTTGCACTCGAGCTGTTTGATGGATGCAAGGAATCCCTGAAACCCAGGGACTGCAAAGTCTCGATCATAATCAATGGAAGGTATTGTTTGAATAAAAGTGAAATATATGGAAATCGAAGCACAAAATCCTTCGAGCCGGATCTGAACCAGCGACCTAAGGATGTCTGACTTTATGCTACAGTCCTCCGCTCTACCAACTGAGCTATCGAAGGAGTGGCTGAAGTATCTTTCAGCGCTGTAATTATCTCTCGCTCAAGAAAGGTTGTGGGGGTGGGGATCAGGAGCAGATCGATGAAAATCATGAACATTACCTGCAGCTCCCTCTCAAAGTCACCAGTTCTTAGAGCACACTGTAAGGTATGTCTTATCACCCCAAAGGAGGATTTCAGACCAAAGTTCATGTTCTGTCTTGGCTTGGGGATAAGCAGGGGTGCTCCAAATTTCAATTTTACAGAAAGGAAAGGAACTTTGATACAAAGACCTTGGGCAGCATTGGTGGCAAATGGATGGCTGCGCGGAACCATGAAAGAAATGACAGAAAGTTATGGGAGTCATTACTACGCACCCAGCATCAAGAACGTGCATTTTGGATGCATTTTCAAAAGGAAAGAGAACGGAAAAATCTGTAGATTGAAGGTGATTGAGATAAACAAAATATTCCGTTTTTCTAAAAGCTACTGTAAAGAGTCTCTGGTTTAGAAGAAGAACCCTTACCAATGATCAAGAGAGATGCGACAGATTTCTATCATCAAAGCATTATGGTTGTCAAGATGAATCATCACTTTGATGTCTTCAACAAGTAGGATTCTTTTGATCTATAATCATCAAAAATGAGATAGCCCCATTTCATGGGATTTTTCAAGGCAAACGTCTGACAGATTAAGCGGGGTCCTCATCCCGGTTGGAGGACATATCTCTTCCTTCATCATGATGCCAGCCTAGCTTTCGGCCCAAAATCCAAGGTAAGCATGGCAAAAGTCTGGAGATGCCGGGGATTGAACCCGGGGCCTCATACATGCAAAGCATGCGCTCTACCACTGAGCTACATCCCCACTTCTGCAAGGTTTGACTGTATGATTGGAAACCCTGCATTGAACCGACGGCCACATCACCCCATTCGACTCTGCAGTATACAATGTCAGTCAGGAAAATCCTTCAGCCTTGTACCTGGATGATCTTCATGGTCTTATGTACAGATGCCTATATACAGCCTTCTTAGCGCAGTAGGCAGCGCGTCAGTCTCATAATCTGAAGGTCCTGAGTTCGATCCTCAGAGAGGGCATTTATTTCCTTCTTTTGGAATGCAAAATTCTCCGATTTTCTTGAAATGCGCAAACTATGCCTAGTTCAAAGATTTTTCCAAAGCAAATGTCTGACTATTTAAGTGGGGCTCTCACCCCAACTGCATGACAAACTTCTTCTTTCTGCATGATGGCAGGCTAGCCTTCTGGAAAAAAGCCAAGATAAGGAACAGAGGCTCCTGGAGATGCCGGGGATTGAACCCGGGACCTCATACATGCAAAGCATGCGCTCTACCACTGAGCTACATCCCCACTTTTGCACTCGAGCTGTTTGATGGATGCAAGGAATCCCTGAAACCCAGGGACTGCAAAGTCTCGATCATAATCAATGGAAGGTATTGTTTGAATAAAAGTGAAAGATATGGAAATCGAAGCAAAAAATCCTTCGAGCCGGATTTGAACCAGCGACCTAAGGATGTCTGACTTTATGCTACAGTCCTCCGCTCTACCAACTGAGCTATCGAAGGAGTGGCTGAAGTATCTTTCAGCGCTGTAATTATCTCTCGCTCAAGAAAGGTTGTGGGGGTGGGGATCAGGAGCAGATCGATGAAAATCATGAACATTACCTGCAGCTCCCTCTCAAAGTCACCAGTTCTTAGAGCACACTGTAAGGTACGTCTTATCACCCCAAAGGAGGATTTCAGACGAAAGTTCATGTTCTGTCTTGGCTTGGGGATAAGCAGGGGTGCTCCAAATTTCAATTTTACAGAAAGGAAAGGAACTTTGATACAAAGACCTTGGGCAGCATTGGTGGCAAATGGATGGCTGCGCGGAACCATGAAAGAAATGACAGAAAGTTATGGGAGTCATTACTACGCACCCAGCATCAAGAACGTGCATTTTGGATGCATTTTCAAAAGGAAAGAGAACGGAAAAATCTGTAGATTGAAGGTGATTGAGATAAACAAAATATTCCGTTTTTCTAAAAGCTACTGTAAAGAGTCTCTGGTTTAGAAGAAGAACCCTTACCAATGATCAAGAGAGATGCGACAGATTTCTATCATCAAAGCATTATGGTTGTCAAGATGAATCATCACTTTGATGTCTTCAACAAGTAGGATTCTTTTGATCTATAATCATCAAAAATGAGATAGCCCCATTTCATGGGATTTTTCAAGGCAAACGTCTGACAGATTAAGCGGGGTCCTCATCCCGGTTGGAGGACATATCTCTTCCTTCATCATGATGCCAGCCTAGCTTTCGGCCCAAAATCCAAGGTAAGCATGGCAAAAGTCTGGAGATGCCGGGGATTGAACCCGGGGCCTCATACATGCAAAGCATGCGCTCTACCACTGAGCTACATCCCCACTTCTGCAAGGTTTGACTGTATGATTGGAAACCCTGCATTGAACCGACGGCCACATCACCCCATTCGACTCTGCAGTATACAATGTCAGTCAGGAAAATCCTTCAGCCTTGTACCTGGATGATCTTCATGGTCTTATGTACAGATGCCTATATACAGCCTTCTTAGCGCGGTAGGCAGCGCGTCAGTCTCATAATCTGAAGGTCCTGAGTTCGATCCTCAGAGAGGGCATTTATTTCCTTCTTTTGGAATGCAAAATTCTCCGATTTTCTTGAAATGCGCAAACTATGCCTAGTTCAAAGATTTTTCCAAAGCAAATGTCTGACTATTTAAGTGGGGCTCTCACCCCAACTGCATGACAAACTTCTTCTTTCTGCATGATGGCAGGCTAGCCTTCTGGAAAAAAGCCAAGATAAGGAACAGAGGCTCCTGGAGATGCCGGGGATTGAACCCAGGACCTCATACATGCGAAGCATGCGCTCTACCACTGAGCTACATCCCCACTTTTGCCCTCGAGCTGTTTGATGGATGCAAGGAATCCCTGAAACCCAGGGACTGCAAAGTCTCGATCATAATCAATGGAAGGTATTGTTTGAATAAAAGTGAAATATATGGAAATCGAAGCACAAAATCCTTCGAGCCGGATTTGAACCAGCGACCTAAGGATGTCTGACTTTATGCTACAGTCCTCCGCTCTACCAACTGAGCTATCGAAGGAGTGGCTGAAGTATCTTTCAGCGCTGTAATTATCTCTCGCTCAAGAAAGGTTGTGGGGGTGGGGATCAGGAGCAGATCGATGAAAATCATGAACATTACCTGCAGCTCCCTCTCAAAGTCACCAGTTCTTAGAGCACACTGTAAGGTACGTCTTATCACCCCAAAGGAGGATTTCAGACCAAAGTTCATGTTCTGTCTTGGCTTGGGGATAAGCAGGGGTGCTCCAAATTTCAATTTTACAGAAAGGAAAGGAACTTTGATACAAAGACCTTGGGCAGCATTGGTGGCAAATGGATGGCTGCGCGGAACCATGAAAGAAATGACAGAAAGTTATGGGAGTCATTACTACGCACCCAGCATCAAGAACGTGCATTTTGGATGCATTTTCAAAAGGAAAGAGAACGGAAAAATCTGTAGATTGAAGGTGATTGAGATAAACAAAATATTCCGTTTTTCTAAAAGCTACTGTAAAGAGTCTCTGGTTTAGAAGAAGAACCCTTACCAATGATCAAGAGAGATGCAACAGATTTCTATCATCAAAGCATTATGGTTGTCAAGATGAATCATCACTTTGATGTCTTCAACAAGTAGGATTCTTTTGATCTATAATCATCAAAAATGAGATAGCCCCATTTCATGGGATTTTTCAAGGCAAACGTCTGACAGATTAAGCGGGGTCCTCATCCCGGTTGGAGGACATATCTCTTCCTTCATCATGATGCCAGCCTAGCTTTCGGCCCAAAATCCAAGGTAAGCATGGCAAAAGTCTGGAGATGCCGGGGATTGAACCCGGGGCCTCATACATGCAAAGCATGCGCTCTACCACTGAGCTACATCCCCACTTCTGCAAGGTTTGACTGTATGATTGGAAACCCTGCATTGAACCGACGGCCACATCACCCCATTCGACTCTGCAGTATACAATGTCAGTCAGGAAAATCCTTCAGCCTTGTACCTGGATGATCTTCATGGTCTTATGTACAGATGCCTATATACAGCCTTCTTAGCGCGGTAGGCAGCGCGTCAGTCTCATAATCTGAAGGTCCTGAGTTCGATCCTCAGAGAGGGCATTTATTTCCTTCTTTTGGAATGTAAAATTCTCCGATTTTCTTGAAATGCGCAAACTATGCCTAGTTCAAAGATTTTTCCAAAGCAAATGTCTGACTATTTAAGTGGGGCTCTCACCCCAACTGCATGACAAACTTCTTCTTTCTGCATGATGGCAGGCTAGCCTTCTGGAAAAAAGCCAAGATAAGGAACAGAGGCTCCTGGAGATGCCGGGGATTGAACCCGGGACCTCATACATGCGAAGCATGCGCTCTACCACTGAGCTACATCCCCACTTTTGCACTCGAGCTGTTTGATGGATGCAAGGAATCCCTGAAACCCAGGGACTGCAAAGTCTCGATCATAATCAATGGAAGGTATTGTTTGAATAAAAGTGAAATATATGGAAATCGAAGCACAAAATCCTTTGAGCCGGATTTGAACCAGCGACCTAAGGATGTCTGACTTTATGCTACAGTCCTCCGCTCTACCAACTGAGCTATCGAAGGAGTGGCTGAAGCATCTTTCAGCGCTGTAATTATCTCTCGCTCAAGAAAGGTTGTGGGGGTGGGGATCAGGAGCAGATCGATGAAAATCATGAACATTACCTGCAGCTCCCTCTCAAAGTCACCAGTTCTTAGAGCACACTGTAAGGTACGTCTTATCACCCCAAAGGAGGATTTCAGACCAAAGTTCATGTTCTGTCTTGGCTTGGGGATAAGCAGGGGTGCTCCAAATTTCAATTTTACAGAAAGGAAAGGAACTTTGATACAAAGACCTTGGGCAGCATTGGTGGCAAATGGATGGCTGCGCGGAACCATGAAAGAAATGACAGAAAGTTATGGGAGTCATTACTACGCACCCAGCATCAAGAACGTGCATTTTGGATGCATTTTCAAAAGGAAAGAGAACGGAAAAATCTGTAGATTGAAGGTGATTGAGATAAACAAAATATTCCGTTTTTCTAAAAGCTACTGTAAAGAGTCTCTGGTTTAGAAGAAGAACCCTTACCAATGATCAATGAGATGCGACAGATTTCTATCATCAAAGCATTATGGTTGTCAAGATGAATCATCACTTTGATGTCTTCAACAAGTAGGATTCTTTTGATCTATAATCATCAAAAATGAGATAGCCCCATTTCATGGGATTTTTCAAGGCAAACGTCTGACAGATTAAGCGGGGTCCTCATCCCGGTTGGAGGACATATCTCTTCCTTCATCATGATGCCAGCCTAGCTTTCGGCCCAAAATCCAAGGTAAGCATGGCAAAAGTCTGGAGATGCCGGGGATTGAACCCGGGGCCTCATACATGCAAAGCATGCGCTCTACCACTGAGCTACATCCCCACTTCTGCAAGGTTTGACTGTATGATTGGAAACCCTGCATTGAACCGACGGCCACATCACCCCATTCGACTCTGCAGTATACAATGTCAGTCAGGAAAATCCTTCAGCCTTGTACCTGGATGATCTTCATGGTCTTATGTACAGATGCCTATATACAGCCTTCTTAGCGCGGTAGGCAGCGCGTCAGTCTCATAATCTGAAGGTCCTGAGTTCGATCCTCAGAGAGGGCATTTATTTCCTTCTTTTGGAATGTAAAATTCTCCGATTTTCTTGAAATGCGCAAACTATGCCTAGTTCAAAGATTTTTCCAAAGCAAATGTCTGACTATTTAAGTGGGGCTCTCACCCCAACTGCATGACAAACTTCTTCTTTCTGCATGATGGCAGGCTAGCCTTCTGGAAAAAAGCCAAGATAAGGAACAGAGGCTCCTGGAGATGCCGGGGATTGAACCCGGGACCTCATACATGCGAAGCATGCGCTCTACCACTGAGCTACATCCCCACTTTTGCACTCGAGCTGTTTGATGGATGCAAGGAATCCCTGAAACCCAGGGACTGCAAAGTCTCGATCATAATCAATGGAAGGTATTGTTTGAATAAAAGTGAAATATATGGAAATCGAAGCACAAAATCCTTTGAGCCGGATTTGAACCAGCGACCTAAGGATGTCTGACTTTATGCTACAGTCCTCCGCTCTACCAACTGAGCTATCGAAGGAGTGGCTGAAGCATCTTTCAGCGCTGTAATTATCTCTCGCTCAAGAAAGGTTGTGGGGGTGGGGATCAGGAGCAGATCGATGAAAATCATGAACATTACCTGCAGCTCCCTCTCAAAGTCACCAGTTCTTAGAGCACACTGTAAGGTACGTCTTATCACCCCAAAGGAGGATTTCAGACCAAAGTTCATGTTCTGTCTTGGCTTGGGGATAAGCAGGGGTGCTCCAAATTTCAATTTTACAGAAAGGAAAGGAACTTTGATACAAAGACCTTGGGCAGCATTGGTGGCAAATGGATGGCTGCGCGGAACCATGAAAGAAATGACAGAAAGTTATGGGAGTCATTACTACGCACCCAGCATCAAGAACGTGCATTTTGGATGCATTTTCAAAAGGAAAGAGAACGGAAAAATCTGTAGATTGAAGGTGATTGAGATAAACAAAATATTCCGTTTTTCTAAAAGCTACTGTAAAGAGTCTCTGGTTTAGAAGAAGAACCCTTACCAATGATCAATGAGATGCGACAGATTTCTATCATCAAAGCATTATGGTTGTCAAGATGAATCATCACTTTGATGTCTTCAACAAGTAGGATTCTTTTGATCTATAATCATCAAAAATGAGATAGCCCCATTTCATGGGATTTTTCAAGGCAAACGTCTGACAGATTAAGCGGGGTCCTCATCCCGGTTGGAGGACATATCTCTTCCTTCATCATGATGCCAGCCTAGCTTTCGGCCCAAAATCCAAGGTAAGCATGGCAAAAGTCTGGAGATGCCGGGGATTGAACCCGGGGCCTCATACATGCAAAGCATGCGCTCTACCACTGAGCTACATCCCCACTTCTGCAAGGTTTGACTGTATGATTGGAAACCCTGCATTGAACCGACGGCCACATCACCCCATTCGACTCTGCAGTATACAATGTCAGTCAGGAAAATCCTTCAGCCTTGTACCTGGATGATCTTCATGGTCTTATGTACAGATGCCTATATACAGCCTTCTTAGCGCAGTAGGCAGCGCGTCAGTCTCATAATCTGAAGGTCCTGAGTTCGATCCTCAGAGAGGGCATTTATTTCCTTCTTTTGGAATGCAAAATTCTCCGATTTTCTTGAAATGCGCAAACTATGCCTAGTTCAAAGATTTTTCCAAAGCAAATGTCTGACTATTTAAGTGGGGCTCTCACCCCAACTGCATGACAAACTTCTTCTTTCTGCATGATGGCAGGCTAGCCTTCTGGAAAAAAGCCAAGATAAGGAACAGAGGCTCCTGGAGATGCCGGGGATTGAACCCGGGACCTCATACATGCAAAGCATGCGCTCTACCACTGAGCTACATCCCCACTTTTGCACTCGAGCTGTTTGATGGATGCAAGGAATCCCTGAAACCCAGGGACTGCAAAGTCTCGATCATAATCAATGGAAGGTATTGTTTGAATAAAAGTGAAAGATATGGAAATCGAAGCAAAAAATCCTTCGAGCCGGATTTGAACCAGCGACCTAAGGATGTCTGACTTTATGCTACAGTCCTCCGCTCTACCAACTGAGCTATCGAAGGAGTGGCTGAAGTATCTTTCAGCGCTGTAATTATCTCTCGCTCAAGAAAGGTTGTGGGGGTGGGGATCAGGAGCAGATCGATGAAAATCATGAACATTACCTGCAGCTCCCTCTCAAAGTCACCAGTTCTTAGAGCACACTGTAAGGTACGTCTTATCACCCCAAAGGAGGATTTCAGACCAAAGTTCATGTTCTGTCTTGGCTTGGGGATAAGCAGGGGTGCTCCAAATTTCAATTTTACAGAAAGGAAAGGAACTTTGATACAAAGACCTTGGGCAGCATTGGTGGCAAATGGATGGCTGCGCGGAACCATGAAAGAAATGACAGAAAGTTATGGGAGTCATTACTACGCACCCAGCATCAAGAACGTGCATTTTGGATGCATTTTCAAAAGGAAAGAGAACGGAAAAATCTGTAGATTGAAGGTGATTGAGATAAACAAAATATTCCGTTTTTCTAAAAGCTACTGTAAAGAGTCTCTGGTTTAGAAGAAGAACCCTTACCAATGATCAATGAGATGCGACAGATTTCTATCATCAAAGCATTATGGTTGTCAAGATGAATCATCACTTTGATGTCTTCAACAAGTAGGATTCTTTTGATCTATAATCATCAAAAATGAGATAGCCCCATTTCATGGGATTTTTCAAGGCAAACGTCTGACAGATTAAGCGGGGTCCTCATCCCGGTTGGAGGACATATCTCTTCCTTCATCATGATGCCAGCCTAGCTTTCGGCCCAAAATCCAAGGTAAGCATGGCAAAAGTCTGGAGATGCCGGGGATTGAACCCGGGGCCTCATACATGCAAAGCATGCGCTCTACCACTGAGCTACATCCCCACTTCTGCAAGGTTTGACTGTATGATTGGAAACCCTGCATTGAACCGACGGCCACATCACCCCATTCGACTCTGCAGTATACAATGTCAGTCAGGAAAATCCTTCAGCCTTGTACCTGGATGATCTTCATGGTCTTATGTACAGATGCCTATATACAGCCTTCTTAGCGCAGTAGGCAGCGCGTCAGTCTCATAATCTGAAGGTCCTGAGTTCGATCCTCAGAGAGGGCATTTATTTCCTTCTTTTGGAATGCAAAATTCTCCGATTTTCTTGAAATGCGCAAACTATGCCTAGTTCAAAGATTTTTCCAAAGCAAATGTCTGACTATTTAAGTGGGGCTCTCACCCCAACTGCATGACAAACTTCTTCTTTCTGCATGATGGCAGGCTAGCCTTCTGGAAAAAAGCCAAGATAAGGAACAGAGGCTCCTGGAGATGCCGGGGATTGAACCCGGGACCTCATACATGCAAAGCATGCGCTCTACCACTGAGCTACATCCCCACTTTTGCACTCGAGCTGTTTGATGGATGCAAGGAATCCCTGAAACCCAGGGACTGCAAAGTCTCGATCATAATCAATGGAAGGTATTGTTTGAATAAAAGTGAAAGATATGGAAATCGAAGCAAAAAATCCTTCGAGCCGGATTTGAACCAGCGACCTAAGGATGTCTGACTTTATGCTACAGTCCTCCGCTCTACCAACTGAGCTATCGAAGGAGTGGCTGAAGTATCTTTCAGCGCTGTAATTATCTCTCGCTCAAGAAAGGTTGTGGGGGTGGGGATCAGGAGCAGATCGATGAAAATCATGAACATTACCTGCAGCTCCCTCTCAAAGTCACCAGTTCTTAGAGCACACTGTAAGGTACGTCTTATCACCCCAAAGGAGGATTTCAGACCAAAGTTCATGTTCTGTCTTGGCTTGGGGATAAGCAGGGGTGCTCCAAATTTCAATTTTACAGAAAGGAAAGGAACTTTGATACAAAGACCTTGGGCAGCATTGGTGGCAAATGGATGGCTGCGCGGAACCATGAAAGAAATGACAGAAAGTTATGGGAGTCATTACTACGCACCCAGCATCAAGAACGTGCATTTTGGATGCATTTTCAAAAGGAAAGAGAACGGAAAAATCTGTAGATTGAAGGTGATTGAGATAAACAAAATATTCCGTTTTTCTAAAAGCTACTGTAAAGAGTCTCTGGTTTAGAAGAAGAACCCTTACCAATGATCAATGAGATGCGACAGATTTCTATCATCAAAGCATTATGGTTGTCAAGATGAATCATCACTTTGATGTCTTCAACAAGTAGGATTCTTTTGATCTATAATCATCAAAAATGAGATAGCCCCATTTCATGGGATTTTTCAAGGCAAACGTCTGACAGATTAAGCGGGGTCCTCATCCCGGTTGGAGGACATATCTCTTCCTTCATCATGATGCCAGCCTAGCTTTCGGCCCAAAATCCAAGGTAAGCATGGCAAAAGTCTGGAGATGCCGGGGATTGAACCCGGGGCCTCATACATGCAAAGCATGCGCTCTACCACTGAGCTACATCCCCACTTCTGCAAGGTTTGACTGTATGATTGGAAACCCTGCATTGAACCGACGGCCACATCACCCCATTCGACTCTGCAGTATACAATGTCAGTCAGGAAAATCCTTCAGCCTTGTACCTGGATGATCTTCATGGTCTTATGTACAGATGCCTATATACAGCCTTCTTAGCGCAGTAGGCAGCGCGTCAGTCTCATAATCTGAAGGTCCTGAGTTCGATCCTCAGAGAGGGCATTTATTTCCTTCTTTTGGAATGCAAAATTCTCCGATTTTCTTGAAATGCGCAAACTATGCCTAGTTCAAAGATTTTTCCAAAGCAAATGTCTGACTATTTAAGTGGGGCTCTCACCCCAACTGCATGACAAACTTCTTCTTTCTGCATGATGGCAGGCTAGCCTTCTGGAAAAAAGCCAAGATAAGGAACAGAGGCTCCTGGAGATGCCGGGGATTGAACCCGGGACCTCATACATGCAAAGCATGCGCTCTACCACTGAGCTACATCCCCACTTTTGCACTCGAGCTGTTTGATGGATGCAAGGAATCCCTGAAACCCAGGGACTGCAAAGTCTCGATCATAATCAATGGAAGGTATTGTTTGAATAAAAGTGAAAGATATGGAAATCGAAGCAAAAAATCCTTCGAGCCGGATTTGAACCAGCGACCTAAGGATGTCTGACTTTATGCTACAGTCCTCCGCTCTACCAACTGAGCTATCGAAGGAGTGGCTGAAGTATCTTTCAGCGCTGTAATTATCTCTCGCTCAAGAAAGGTTGTGGGGGTGGGGATCAGGAGCAGATCGATGAAAATCATGAACATTACCTGCAGCTCCCTCTCAAAGTCACCAGTTCTTAGAGCACACTGTAAGGTACGTCTTATCACCCCAAAGGAGGATTTCAGACCAAAGTTCATGTTCTGTCTTGGCTTGGGGATAAGCAGGGGTGCTCCAAATTTCAATTTTACAGAAAGGAAAGGAACTTTGATACAAAGACCTTGGGCAGCATTGGTGGCAAATGGATGGCTGCGCGGAACCATGAAAGAAATGACAGAAAGTTATGGGAGTCATTACTACGCACCCAGCATCAAGAACGTGCATTTTGGATGCATTTTCAAAAGGAAAGAGAACGGAAAAATCTGTAGATTGAAGGTGATTGAGATAAACAAAATATTCCGTTTTTCTAAAAGCTACTGTAAAGAGTCTCTGGTTTAGAAGAAGAACCCTTACCAATGATCAAGAGAGATGCGACAGATTTCTATCATCAAAGCATTATGGTTGTCAAGATGAATCATCACTTTGATGTCTTCAACAAGTAGGATTCTTTTGATCTATAATCATCAAAAATGAGATAGCCCCATTTCATGGGATTTTTCAAGGCAAACGTCTGACAGATTAAGCGGGGTCCTCATCCCGGTTGGAGGACATATCTCTTCCTTCATCATGATGCCAGCCTAGCTTTCGGCCCAAAATCCAAGGTAAGCATGGCAAAAGTCTGGAGATGCCGGGGATTGAACCCGGGGCCTCATACATGCAAAGCATGCGCTCTACCACTGAGCTACATCCCCACTTCTGCAAGGTTTGACTGTATGATTGGAAACCCTGCATTGAACCGACGGCCACATCACCCCATTCGACTCTGCAGTATACAATGTCAGTCAGGAAAATCCTTCAGCCTTGTACCTGGATGATCTTCATGGTCTTATGTACAGATGCCTATATACAGCCTTCTTAGCGCAGTAGGCAGCGCGTCAGTCTCATAATCTGAAGGTCCTGAGTTCGATCCTCAGAGAGGGCATTTATTTCCTTCTTTTGGAATGCAAAATTCTCCGATTTTCTTGAAATGCGCAAACTATGCCTAGTTCAAAGATTTTTCCAAAGCAAATGTCTGACTATTTAAGTGGGGCTCTCACCCCAACTGCATGACAAACTTCTTCTTTCTGCATGATGGCAGGCTAGCCTTCTGGAAAAAAGCCAAGATAAGGAACAGAGGCTCCTGGAGATGCCGGGGATTGAACCCGGGACCTCATACATGCGAAGCATGCGCTCTACCACTGAGCTACATCCCCACTTTTGCACTCGAGCTGTTTGATGGATGCAAGGAATCCCTGAAACCCAGGGACTGCAAAGTCTCGATCATAATCAATGGAAGGTATTGTTTGAATAAAAGTGAAATATATGGAAATCGAAGCACAAAATCCTTCGAGCCGGATCTGAACCAGCGACCTAAGGATGTCTGACTTTATGCTACAGTCCTCCGCTCTACCAACTGAGCTATCGAAGGAGTGGCTGAAGTATCTTTCAGCGCTGTAATTATCTCTCGCTCAAGAAAGGTTGTGGGGGTGGGGATCAGGAGCAGATCGATGAAAATCATGAACATTACCTGCAGCTCCCTCTCAAAGTCACCAGTTCTTAGAGCACACTGTAAGGTACGTCTTATCACCCCAAAGGAGGATTTCAGACCAAAGTTCATGTTCTGTCTTGGCTTGGGGATAAGCAGGGGTGCTCCAAATTTCAATTTTACAGAAAGGAAAGGAACTTTGATACAAAGACCTTGGGCAGCATTGGTGGCAAATGGATGGCTGCGCGGAACCATGAAAGAAATGACAGAAAGTTATGGGAGTCATTACTACGCACCCAGCATCAAGAACGTGCATTTTGGATGCATTTTCAAAAGGAAAGAGAACGGAAAAATCTGTAGATTGAAGGTGATTGAGATAAACAAAATATTCCGTTTTTCTAAAAGCTACTGTAAAGAGTCTCTGGTTTAGAAGAAGAACCCTTACCAATGATCAAGAGAGATGCGACAGATTTCTATCATCAAAGCATTATGGTTGTCAAGATGAATCATCACTTTGATGTCTTCAACAAGTAGGATTCTTTTGATCTATAATCATCAAAAATGAGATAGCCCCATTTCATGGGATTTTTCAAGGCAAACGTCTGACAGATTAAGCGGGGTCCTCATCCCGGTTGGAGGACATATCTCTTCCTTCATCATGATGCCAGCCTAGCTTTCGGCCCAAAATCCAAGGTAAGCATGGCAAAAGTCTGGAGATGCCGGGGATTGAACCCGGGGCCTCATACATGCAAAGCATGCGCTCTACCACTGAGCTACATCCCCACTTCTGCAAGGTTTGACTGTATGATTGGAAACCCTGCATTGAACCGACGGCCACATCACCCCATTCGACTCTGCAGTATACAATGTCAGTCAGGAAAATCCTTCAGCCTTGTACCTGGATGATCTTCATGGTCTTATGTACAGATGCCTATATACAGCCTTCTTAGCGCGGTAGGCAGCGCGTCAGTCTCATAATCTGAAGGTCCTGAGTTCGATCCTCAGAGAGGGCATTTATTTCCTTCTTTTGGAATGTAAAATTCTCCGATTTTCTTGAAATGCGCAAACTATGCCTAGTTCAAAGATTTTTCCAAAGCAAATGTCTGACTATTTAAGTGGGGCTCTCACCCCAACTGCATGACAAACTTCTTCTTTCTGCATGATGGCAGGCTAGCCTTCTGGAAAAAAGCCAAGATAAGGAACAGAGGCTCCTGGAGATGCCGGGGATTGAACCCGGGACCTCATACATGCGAAGCATGCGCTCTACCACTGAGCTACATCCCCACTTTTGCACTCGAGCTGTTTGATGGATGCAAGGAATCCCTGAAACCCAGGGACTGCAAAGTCTCGATCATAATCAATGGAAGGTATTGTTTGAATAAAAGTGAAATATATGGAAATCGAAGCACAAAATCCTTTGAGCCGGATTTGAACCAGCGACCTAAGGATGTCTGACTTTATGCTACAGTCCTCCGCTCTACCAACTGAGCTATCGAAGGAGTGGCTGAAGCATCTTTCAGCGCTGTAATTATCTCTCGCTCAAGAAAGGTTGTGGGGGTGGGGATCAGGAGCAGATCGATGAAAATCATGAACATTACCTGCAGCTCCCTCTCAAAGTCACCAGTTCTTAGAGCACACTGTAAGGTACGTCTTATCACCCCAAAGGAGGATTTCAGACCAAAGTTCATGTTCTGTCTTGGCTTGGGGATAAGCAGGGGTGCTCCAAATTTCAATTTTACAGAAAGGAAAGGAACTTTGATACAAAGACCTTGGGCAGCATTGGTGGCAAATGGATGGCTGCGCGGAACCATGAAAGAAATGACAGAAAGTTATGGGAGTCATTACTACGCACCCAGCATCAAGAACGTGCATTTTGGATGCATTTTCAAAAGGAAAGAGAACGGAAAAATCTGTAGATTGAAGGTGATTGAGATAAACAAAATATTCCGTTTTTCTAAAAGCTACTGTAAAGAGTCTCTGGTTTAGAAGAAGAACCCTTACCAATGATCAATGAGATGCGACAGATTTCTATCATCAAAGCATTATGGTTGTCAAGATGAATCATCACTTTGATGTCTTCAACAAGTAGGATTCTTTTGATCTATAATCATCAAAAATGAGATAGCCTCATTTCATGGGATTTTTCAAGGCAAACGTCTGACAGATTAAGCGGGGTCCTCATCCCGGTTGGAGGACATATCTCTTCCTTCATCATGATGCCAGCCTAGCTTTCGGACCAAAATCCAAGGTAAGCATGGCAAAAGTCTGGAGATGCCGGGGATTGAACCCGGGGCCTCATACATGCAAAGCATGCGCTCTACCACTGAGCTACATCCCCACTTCTGCAAGGTTTGACTGTATGATTGGAAACCCTGCATTGAACCGACGGCCACATCACCCCATTCGACTCTGCAGTATACAATGTCAGTCAGGAAAATCCTTCAGCCTTGTACCTGGATGATCTTCATGGTCTTATGTACAGATGCCTATATACAGCCTTCTTAGCGCGGTAGGCAGCGCGTCAGTCTCATAATCTGAAGGTCCTGAGTTCGATCCTCAGAGAGGGCATTTATTTCCTTCTTTTGGAATGTAAAATTCTCCGATTTTCTTGAAATGCGCAAACTATGCCTAGTTCAAAGATTTTTCCAAAGCAAATGTCTGACTATTTAAGTGGGGCTCTCACCCCAACTGCATGACAAACTTCTTCTTTCTGCATGATGGCAGGCTAGCCTTCTGGAAAAAAGCCAAGATAAGGAACAGAGGCTCCTGGAGATGCCGGGGATTGAACCCGGGAACTCATACATGCGAAGCATGCGCTCTACCACTGAGCTACATCCCCACTTTTGCACTCGAGCTGTTTGATGGATGCAAGGAATCCCTGAAACCCAGGGACTGCAAAGTCTCGATCATAATCAATGGAAGGTATTGTTTGAATAAAAGTGAAATATATGGAAATCGAAGCACAAAATCCTTTGAGCCGGATTTGAACCAGCGACCTAAGGATGTCTGACTTTATGCTACAGTCCTCCGCTCTACCAACTGAGCTATCGAAGGAGTGGCTGAAGCATCTTTCAGCGCTGTAATTATCTCTCGCTCAAGAAAGGTTGTGGGGGTGGGGATCAGGAGCAGATCGATGAAAATCATGAACATTACCTGCAGCTCCCTCTCAAAGTCACCAGTTCTTAGAGCACACTGTAAGGTACGTCTTATCACCCCAAAGGAGGATTTCAGACCAAAGTTCATGTTCTGTCTTGGCTTGGGGATAAGCAGGGGTGCTCCAAATTTCAATTTTACAGAAAGGAAAGGAACTTTGATACAAAGACCTTGGGCAGCATTGGTGGCAAATGGATGGCTGCGCGGAACCATGAAAGAAATGACAGAAAGTTATGGGAGTCATTACTACGCACCCAGCATCAAGAACGTGCATTTTGGATGCATTTTCAAAAGGAAAGAGAACGGAAAAATCTGTAGATTGAAGGTGATTGAGATAAACAAAATATTCCGTTTTTCTAAAAGCTACTGTAAAGAGTCTCTGGTTTAGAAGAAGAACCCTTACCAATGATCAATGAGATGCGACAGATTTCTATCATCAAAGCATTATGGTTGTCAAGATGAATCATCACTTTGATGTCTTCAACAAGTAGGATTCTTTTGATCTATAATCATCAAAAATGAGATAGCCCCATTTCATGGGATTTTTCAAGGCAAACGTCTGACAGATTAAGCGGGGTCCTCATCCCGGTTGGAGGACATATCTCTTCCTTCATCATGATGCCAGCCTAGCTTTCGGCCCAAAATCCAAGGTAAGCATGGCAAAAGTCTGGAGATGCCGGGGATTGAACCCGGGGCCTCATACATGCAAAGCATGCGCTCTACCACTGAGCTACATCCCCACTTCTGCAAGGTTTGACTGTATGATTGGAAACCCTGCATTGAACCGACGGCCACATCACCCCATTCGACTCTGCAGTATACAATGTCAGTCAGGAAAATCCTTCAGCCTTGTACCTGGATGATCTTCATGGTCTTATGTACAGATGCCTATATACAGCCTTCTTAGCGCAGTAGGCAGCGCGTCAGTCTCATAATCTGAAGGTCCTGAGTTCGATCCTCAGAGAGGGCATTTATTTCCTTCTTTTGGAATGCAAAATTCTCCGATTTTCTTGAAATGCGCAAACTATGCCTAGTTCAAAGATTTTTCCAAAGCAAATGTCTGACTATTTAAGTGGGGCTCTCACCCCAACTGCATGACAAACTTCTTCTTTCTGCATGATGGCAGGCTAGCCTTCTGGAAAAAAGCCAAGATAAGGAACAGAGGCTCCTGGAGATGCCGGGGATTGAACCCGGGACCTCATACATGCAAAGCATGCGCTCTACCACTGAGCTACATCCCCACTTTTGCACTCGAGCTGTTTGATGGATGCAAGGAATCCCTGAAACCCAGGGACTGCAAAGTCTCGATCATAATCAATGGAAGGTATTGTTTGAATAAAAGTGAAAGATATGGAAATCGAAGCAAAAAATCCTTCGAGCCGGATTTGAACCAGCGACCTAAGGATGTCTGACTTTATGCTACAGTCCTCCGCTCTACCAACTGAGCTATCGAAGGAGTGGCTGAAGTATCTTTCAGCGCTGTAATTATCTCTCGCTCAAGAAAGGTTGTGGGGGTGGGGATCAGGAGCAGATCGATGAAAATCATGAACATTACCTGCAGCTCCCTCTCAAAGTCACCAGTTCTTAGAGCACACTGTAAGGTACGTCTTATCACCCCAAAGGAGGATTTCAGACCAAAGTTCATGTTCTGTCTTGGCTTGGGGATAAGCAGGGGTGCTCCAAATTTCAATTTTACAGAAAGGAAAGGAACTTTGATACAAAGACCTTGGGCAGCATTGGTGGCAAATGGATGGCTGCGCGGAACCATGAAAGAAATGACAGAAAGTTATGGGAGTCATTACTACGCACCCAGCATCAAGAACGTGCATTTTGGATGCATTTTCAAAAGGAAAGAGAACGGAAAAATCTGTAGATTGAAGGTGATTGAGATAAACAAAATATTCCGTTTTTCTAAAAGCTACTGTAAAGAGTCTCTGGTTTAGAAGAAGAACCCTTACCAATGATCAATGAGATGCGACAGATTTCTATCATCAAAGCATTATGGTTGTCAAGATGAATCATCACTTTGATGTCTTCAACAAGTAGGATTCTTTTGATCTATAATCATCAAAAATGAGATAGCCCCATTTCATGGGATTTTTCAAGGCAAACGTCTGACAGATTAAGCGGGGTCCTCATCCCGGTTGGAGGACATATCTCTTCCTTCATCATGATGCCAGCCTAGCTTTCGGCCCAAAATCCAAGGTAAGCATGGCAAAAGTCTGGAGATGCCGGGGATTGAACCCGGGGCCTCATACATGCAAAGCATGCGCTCTACCACTGAGCTACATCCCCACTTCTGCAAGGTTTGACTGTATGATTGGAAACCCTGCATTGAACCGACGGCCACATCACCCCATTCGACTCTGCAGTATACAATGTCAGTCAGGAAAATCCTTCAGCCTTGTACCTGGATGATCTTCATGGTCTTATGTACAGATGCCTATATACAGCCTTCTTAGCGCAGTAGGCAGCGCGTCAGTCTCATAATCTGAAGGTCCTGAGTTCGATCCTCAGAGAGGGCATTTATTTCCTTCTTTTGGAATGCAAAATTCTCCGATTTTCTTGAAATGCGCAAACTATGCCTAGTTCAAAGATTTTTCCAAAGCAAATGTCTGACTATTTAAGTGGGGCTCTCACCCCAACTGCATGACAAACTTCTTCTTTCTGCATGATGGCAGGCTAGCCTTCTGGAAAAAAGCCAAGATAAGGAACAGAGGCTCCTGGAGATGCCGGGGATTGAACCCTGGACCTCATACATGCAAAGCATGCGCTCTACCACTGAGCTACATCCCCACTTTTGCACTCGAGCTGTTTGATGGATGCAAGGAATCCCTGAAACCCAGGGACTGCAAAGTCTCGATCATAATCAATGGAAGGTATTGTTTGAATAAAAGTGAAAGATATGGAAATCGAAGCAAAAAATCCTTCGAGCCGGATTTGAACCAGCGACCTAAGGATGTCTGACTTTATGCTACAGTCCTCCGCTCTACCAACTGAGCTATCGAAGGAGTGGCTGAAGTATCTTTCAGCGCTGTAATTATCTCTCGCTCAAGAAAGGTTGTGGGGGTGGGGATCAGGAGCAGATCGATGAAAATCATGAACATTACCTGCAGCTCCCTCTCAAAGTCACCAGTTCTTAGAGCACACTGTAAGGTACGTCTTATCACCCCAAAGGAGGATTTCAGACCAAAGTTCATGTTCTGTCTTGGCTTGGGGATAAGCAGGGGTGCTCCAAATTTCAATTTTACAGAAAGGAAAGGAACTTTGATACAAAGACCTTGGGCAGCATTGGTGGCAAATGGATGGCTGCGCGGAACCATGAAAGAAATGACAGAAAGTTATGGGAGTCATTACTACGCACCCAGCATCAAGAACGTGCATTTTGGATGCATTTTCAAAAGGAAAGAGAACGGAAAAATCTGTAGATTGAAGGTGATTGAGATAAACAAAATATTCCGTTTTTCTAAAAGCTACTGTAAAGAGTCTCTGGTTTAGAAGAAGAACCCTTACCAATGATCAAGAGAGATGCGACAGATTTCTATCATCAAAGCATTATGGTTGTCAAGATGAATCATCACTTTGATGTCTTCAACAAGTAGGATTCTTTTGATCTATAATCATCAAAAATGAGATAGCCTCATTTCATGGGATTTTTCAAGGCAAACGTCTGACAGATTAAGCGGGGTCCTCATCCCGGTTGGAGGACATATCTCTTCCTTCATCATGATGCCAGCCTAGCTTTCGGCCCAAAATCCAAGGTAAGCATGGCAAAAGTCTGGAGATGCCGGGGATTGAACCCGGGGCCTCATACATGCAAAGCATGCGCTCTACCACTGAGCTACATCCCCACTTCTGCAAGGTTTGACTGTATGATTGGAAACCCTGCATTGAACCGACGGCCACATCACCCCATTCGACTCTGCAGTATACAATGTCAGTCAGGAAAATCCTTCAGCCTTGTACCTGGATGATCTTCATGGTCTTATGTACAGATGCCTATATACAGCCTTCTTAGCGCAGTAGGCAGCGCGTCAGTCTCATAATCTGAAGGTCCTGAGTTCGATCCTCAGAGAGGGCATTTATTTCCTTCTTTTGGAATGCAAAATTCTCCGATTTTCTTGAAATGCGCAAACTATGCCTAGTTCAAAGATTTTTCCAAAGCAAATGTCTGACTATTTAAGTGGGGCTCTCACCCCAACTGCATGACAAACTTCTTCTTTCTGCATGATGGCAGGCTAGCCTTCTGGAAAAAAGCCAAGATAAGGAACAGAGGCTCCTGGAGATGCCGGGGATTGAACCCGGGACCTCATACATGCGAAGCATGCGCTCTACCACTGAGCTACATCCCCACTTTTGCACTCGAGCTGTTTGATGGATGCAAGGAATCCCTGAAACCCAGGGACTGCAAAGTCTCGATCATAATCAATGGAAGGTATTGTTTGAATAAAAGTGAAATATATGGAAATCGAAGCACAAAATCCTTCGAGCCGGATCTGAACCAGCGACCTAAGGATGTCTGACTTTATGCTACAGTCCTCCGCTCTACCAACTGAGCTATCGAAGGAGTGGCTGAAGTATCTTTCAGCGCTGTAATTATCTCTCGCTCAAGAAAGGTTGTGGGGGTGGGGATCAGGAGCAGATCGATGAAAATCATGAACATTACCTGCAGCTCCCTCTCAAAGTCACCAGTTCTTAGAGCACACTGTAAGGTACGTCTTATCACCCCAAAGGAGGATTTCAGACCAAAGTTCATGTTCTGTCTTGGCTTGGGGATAAGCAGGGGTGCTCCAAATTTCAATTTTACAGAAAGGAAAGGAACTTTGATACAAAGACCTTGGGCAGCATTGGTGGCAAATGGATGGCTGCGCGGAACCATGAAAGAAATGACAGAAAGTTATGGGAGTCATTACTACGCACCCAGCATCAAGAACGTGCATTTTGGATGCATTTTCAAAAGGAAAGAGAACGGAAAAATCTGTAGATTGAAGGTGATTGAGATAAACAAAATATTCCGTTTTTCTAAAAGCTACTGTAAAGAGTCTCTGGTTTAGAAGAAGAACCCTTACCAATGATCAAGAGAGATGCGACAGATTTCTATCATCAAAGCATTATGGTTGTCAAGATGAATCATCACTTTGATGTCTTCAACAAGTAGGATTCTTTTGATCTATAATCATCAAAAATGAGATAGCCCCATTTCATGGGATTTTTCAAGGCAAACGTCTGACAGATTAAGCGGGGTCCTCATCCCGGTTGGAGGACATATCTCTTCCTTCATCATGATGCCAGCCTAGCTTTCGGCCCAAAATCCAAGGTAAGCATGGCAAAAGTCTGGAGATGCCGGGGATTGAACCCGGGGCCTCATACATGCAAAGCATGCGCTCTACCACTGAGCTACATCCCCACTTCTGCAAGGTTTGACTGTATGATTGGAAACCCTGCATTGAACCGACGGCCACATCACCCCATTCGACTCTGCAGTATACAATGTCAGTCAGGAAAATCCTTCAGCCTTGTACCTGGATGATCTTCATGGTCTTATGTACAGATGCCTATATACAGCCTTCTTAGCGCGGTAGGCAGCGCGTCAGTCTCATAATCTGAAGGTCCTGAGTTCGATCCTCAGAGAGGGCATTTATTTCCTTCTTTTGGAATGTAAAATTCTCCGATTTTCTTGAAATGCGCAAACTATGCCTAGTTCAAAGATTTTTCCAAAGCAAATGTCTGACTATTTAAGTGGGGCTCTCACCCCAACTGCATGACAAACTTCTTCTTTCTGCATGATGGCAGGCTAGCCTTCTGGAAAAAAGCCAAGATAAGGAACAGAGGCTCCTGGAGATGCCGGGGATTGAACCCGGGACCTCATACATGCGAAGCATGCGCTCTACCACTGAGCTACATCCCCACTTTTGCACTCGAGCTGTTTGATGGATGCAAGGAATCCCTGAAACCCAGGGACTGCAAAGTCTCGATCATAATCAATGGAAGGTATTGTTTGAATAAAAGTGAAATATATGGAAATCGAAGCACAAAATCCTTTGAGCCGGATTTGAACCAGCGACCTAAGGATGTCTGACTTTATGCTACAGTCCTCCGCTCTACCAACTGAGCTATCGAAGGAGTGGCTGAAGCATCTTTCAGCGCTGTAATTATCTCTCGCTCAAGAAAGGTTGTGGGGGTGGGGATCAGGAGCAGATCGATGAAAATCATGAACATTACCTGCAGCTCCCTCTCAAAGTCACCAGTTCTTAGAGCACACTGTAAGGTACGTCTTATCACCCCAAAGGAGGATTTCAGACCAAAGTTCATGTTCTGTCTTGGCTTGGGGATAAGCAGGGGTGCTCCAAATTTCAATTTTACAGAAAGGAAAGGAACTTTGATACAAAGACCTTGGGCAGCATTGGTGGCAAATGGATGGCTGCGCGGAACCATGAAAGAAATGACAGAAAGTTATGGGAGTCATTACTACGCACCCAGCATCAAGAACGTGCATTTTGGATGCATTTTCAAAAGGAAAGAGAACGGAAAAATCTGTAGATTGAAGGTGATTGAGATAAACAAAATATTCCGTTTTTCTAAAAGCTACTGTAAAGAGTCTCTGGTTTAGAAGAAGAACCCTTACCAATGATCAATGAGATGCGACAGATTTCTATCATCAAAGCATTATGGTTGTCAAGATGAATCATCACTTTGATGTCTTCAACAAGTAGGATTCTTTTGATCTATAATCATCAAAAATGAGATAGCCTCATTTCATGGGATTTTTCAAGGCAAACGTCTGACAGATTAAGCGGGGTCCTCATCCCGGTTGGAGGACATATCTCTTCCTTCATCATGATGCCAGCCTAGCTTTCGGACCAAAATCCAAGGTAAGCATGGCAAAAGTCTGGAGATGCCGGGGATTGAACCCGGGGCCTCATACATGCAAAGCATGCGCTCTACCACTGAGCTACATCCCCACTTCTGCAAGGTTTGACTGTATGATTGGAAACCCTGCATTGAACCGACGGCCACATCACCCCATTCGACTCTGCAGTATACAATGTCAGTCAGGAAAATCCTTCAGCCTTGTACCTGGATGATCTTCATGGTCTTATGTACAGATGCCTATATACAGCCTTCTTAGCGCGGTAGGCAGCGCGTCAGTCTCATAATCTGAAGGTCCTGAGTTCGATCCTCAGAGAGGGCATTTATTTCCTTCTTTTGGAATGTAAAATTCTCCGATTTTCTTGAAATGCGCAAACTATGCCTAGTTCAAAGATTTTTCCAAAGCAAATGTCTGACTATTTAAGTGGGGCTCTCACCCCAACTGCATGACAAACTTCTTCTTTCTGCATGATGGCAGGCTAGCCTTCTGGAAAAAAGCCAAGATAAGGAACAGAGGCTCCTGGAGATGCCGGGGATTGAACCCGGGAACTCATACATGCGAAGCATGCGCTCTACCACTGAGCTACATCCCCACTTTTGCACTCGAGCTGTTTGATGGATGCAAGGAATCCCTGAAACCCAGGGACTGCAAAGTCTCGATCATAATCAATGGAAGGTATTGTTTGAATAAAAGTGAAATATATGGAAATCGAAGCACAAAATCCTTTGAGCCGGATTTGAACCAGCGACCTAAGGATGTCTGACTTTATGCTACAGTCCTCCGCTCTACCAACTGAGCTATCGAAGGAGTGGCTGAAGCATCTTTCAGCGCTGTAATTATCTCTCGCTCAAGAAAGGTTGTGGGGGTGGGGATCAGGAGCAGATCGATGAAAATCATGAACATTACCTGCAGCTCCCTCTCAAAGTCACCAGTTCTTAGAGCACACTGTAAGGTACGTCTTATCACCCCAAAGGAGGATTTCAGACCAAAGTTCATGTTCTGTCTTGGCTTGGGGATAAGCAGGGGTGCTCCAAATTTCAATTTTACAGAAAGGAAAGGAACTTTGATACAAAGACCTTGGGCAGCATTGGTGGCAAATGGATGGCTGCGCGGAACCATGAAAGAAATGACAGAAAGTTATGGGAGTCATTACTACGCACCCAGCATCAAGAACGTGCATTTTGGATGCATTTTCAAAAGGAAAGAGAACGGAAAAATCTGTAGATTGAAGGTGATTGAGATAAACAAAATATTCCGTTTTTCTAAAAGCTACTGTAAAGAGTCTCTGGTTTAGAAGAAGAACCCTTACCAATGATCAATGAGATGCGACAGATTTCTATCATCAAAGCATTATGGTTGTCAAGATGAATCATCACTTTGATGTCTTCAACAAGTAGGATTCTTTTGATCTATAATCATCAAAAATGAGATAGCCCCATTTCATGGGATTTTTCAAGGCAAACGTCTGACAGATTAAGCGGGGTCCTCATCCCGGTTGGAGGACATATCTCTTCCTTCATCATGATGCCAGCCTAGCTTTCGGCCCAAAATCCAAGGTAAGCATGGCAAAAGTCTGGAGATGCCGGGGATTGAACCCGGGGCCTCATACATGCAAAGCATGCGCTCTACCACTGAGCTACATCCCCACTTCTGCAAGGTTTGACTGTATGATTGGAAACCCTGCATTGAACCGACGGCCACATCACCCCATTCGACTCTGCAGTATACAATGTCAGTCAGGAAAATCCTTCAGCCTTGTACCTGGATGATCTTCATGGTCTTATGTACAGATGCCTATATACAGCCTTCTTAGCGCAGTAGGCAGCGCGTCAGTCTCATAATCTGAAGGTCCTGAGTTCGATCCTCAGAGAGGGCATTTATTTCCTTCTTTTGGAATGCAAAATTCTCCGATTTTCTTGAAATGCGCAAACTATGCCTAGTTCAAAGATTTTTCCAAAGCAAATGTCTGACTATTTAAGTGGGGCTCTCACCCCAACTGCATGACAAACTTCTTCTTTCTGCATGATGGCAGGCTAGCCTTCTGGAAAAAAGCCAAGATAAGGAACAGAGGCTCCTGGAGATGCCGGGGATTGAACCCGGGACCTCATACATGCAAAGCATGCGCTCTACCACTGAGCTACATCCCCACTTTTGCACTCGAGCTGTTTGATGGATGCAAGGAATCCCTGAAACCCAGGGACTGCAAAGTCTCGATCATAATCAATGGAAGGTATTGTTTGAATAAAAGTGAAAGATATGGAAATCGAAGCAAAAAATCCTTCGAGCCGGATTTGAACCAGCGACCTAAGGATGTCTGACTTTATGCTACAGTCCTCCGCTCTACCAACTGAGCTATCGAAGGAGTGGCTGAAGTATCTTTCAGCGCTGTAATTATCTCTCGCTCAAGAAAGGTTGTGGGGGTGGGGATCAGGAGCAGATCGATGAAAATCATGAACATTACCTGCAGCTCCCTCTCAAAGTCACCAGTTCTTAGAGCACACTGTAAGGTACGTCTTATCACCCCAAAGGAGGATTTCAGACCAAAGTTCATGTTCTGTCTTGGCTTGGGGATAAGCAGGGGTGCTCCAAATTTCAATTTTACAGAAAGGAAAGGAACTTTGATACAAAGACCTTGGGCAGCATTGGTGGCAAATGGATGGCTGCGCGGAACCATGAAAGAAATGACAGAAAGTTATGGGAGTCATTACTACGCACCCAGCATCAAGAACGTGCATTTTGGATGCATTTTCAAAAGGAAAGAGAACGGAAAAATCTGTAGATTGAAGGTGATTGAGATAAACAAAATATTCCGTTTTTCTAAAAGCTACTGTAAAGAGTCTCTGGTTTAGAAGAAGAACCCTTACCAATGATCAATGAGATGCGACAGATTTCTATCATCAAAGCATTATGGTTGTCAAGATGAATCATCACTTTGATGTCTTCAACAAGTAGGATTCTTTTGATCTATAATCATCAAAAATGAGATAGCCCCATTTCATGGGATTTTTCAAGGCAAACGTCTGACAGATTAAGCGGGGTCCTCATCCCGGTTGGAGGACATATCTCTTCCTTCATCATGATGCCAGCCTAGCTTTCGGCCCAAAATCCAAGGTAAGCATGGCAAAAGTCTGGAGATGCCGGGGATTGAACCCGGGGCCTCATACATGCAAAGCATGCGCTCTACCACTGAGCTACATCCCCACTTCTGCAAGGTTTGACTGTATGATTGGAAACCCTGCATTGAACCGACGGCCACATCACCCCATTCGACTCTGCAGTATACAATGTCAGTCAGGAAAATCCTTCAGCCTTGTACCTGGATGATCTTCATGGTCTTATGTACAGATGCCTATATACAGCCTTCTTAGCGCAGTAGGCAGCGCGTCAGTCTCATAATCTGAAGGTCCTGAGTTCGATCCTCAGAGAGGGCATTTATTTCCTTCTTTTGGAATGCAAAATTCTCCGATTTTCTTGAAATGCGCAAACTATGCCTAGTTCAAAGATTTTTCCAAAGCAAATGTCTGACTATTTAAGTGGGGCTCTCACCCCAACTGCATGACAAACTTCTTCTTTCTGCATGATGGCAGGCTAGCCTTCTGGAAAAAAGCCAAGATAAGGAACAGAGGCTCCTGGAGATGCCGGGGATTGAACCCGGGACCTCATACATGCAAAGCATGCGCTCTACCACTGAGCTACATCCCCACTTTTGCACTCGAGCTGTTTGATGGATGCAAGGAATCCCTGAAACCCAGGGACTGCAAAGTCTCGATCATAATCAATGGAAGGTATTGTTTGAATAAAAGTGAAAGATATGGAAATCGAAGCAAAAAATCCTTCGAGCCGGATTTGAACCAGCGACCTAAGGATGTCTGACTTTATGCTACAGTCCTCCGCTCTACCAACTGAGCTATCGAAGGAGTGGCTGAAGTATCTTTCAGCGCTGTAATTATCTCTCGCTCAAGAAAGGTTGTGGGGGTGGGGATCAGGAGCAGATCGATGAAAATCATGAACATTACCTGCAGCTCCCTCTCAAAGTCACCAGTTCTTAGAGCACACTGTAAGGTACGTCTTATCACCCCAAAGGAGGATTTCAGACCAAAGTTCATGTTCTGTCTTGGCTTGGGGATAAGCAGGGGTGCTCCAAATTTCAATTTTACAGAAAGGAAAGGAACTTTGATACAAAGACCTTGGGCAGCATTGGTGGCAAATGGATGGCTGCGCGGAACCATGAAAGAAATGACAGAAAGTTATGGGAGTCATTACTACGCACCCAGCATCAAGAACGTGCATTTTGGATGCATTTTCAAAAGGAAAGAGAACGGAAAAATCTGTAGATTGAAGGTGATTGAGATAAACAAAATATTCCGTTTTTCTAAAAGCTACTGTAAAGAGTCTCTGGTTTAGAAGAAGAACCCTTACCAATGATCAAGAGAGATGCGACAGATTTCTATCATCAAAGCATTATGGTTGTCAAGATGAATCATCACTTTGATGTCTTCAACAAGTAGGATTCTTTTGATCTATAATCATCAAAAATGAGATAGCCCCATTTCATGGGATTTTTCAAGGCAAACGTCTGACAGATTAAGCGGGGTCCTCATCCCGGTTGGAGGACATATCTCTTCCTTCATCATGATGCCAGCCTAGCTTTCGGCCCAAAATCCAAGGTAAGCATGGCAAAAGTCTGGAGATGCCGGGGATTGAACCCGGGGCCTCATACATGCAAAGCATGCGCTCTACCACTGAGCTACATCCCCACTTCTGCAAGGTTTGACTGTATGATTGGAAACCCTGCATTGAACCGACGGCCACATCACCCCATTCGACTCTGCAGTATACAATGTCAGTCAGGAAAATCCTTCAGCCTTGTACCTGGATGATCTTCATGGTCTTATGTACAGATGCCTATATACAGCCTTCTTAGCGCAGTAGGCAGCGCGTCAGTCTCATAATCTGAAGGTCCTGAGTTCGATCCTCAGAGAGGGCATTTATTTCCTTCTTTTGGAATGCAAAATTCTCCGATTTTCTTGAAATGCGCAAACTATGCCTAGTTCAAAGATTTTTCCAAAGCAAATGTCTGACTATTTAAGTGGGGCTCTCACCCCAACTGCATGACAAACTTCTTCTTTCTGCATGATGGCAGGCTAGCCTTCTGGAAAAAAGCCAAGATAAGGAACAGAGGCTCCTGGAGATGCCGGGGATTGAACCCGGGACCTCATACATGCGAAGCATGCGCTCTACCACTGAGCTACATCCCCACTTTTGCCCTCGAGCTGTTTGATGGATGCAAGGAATCCCTGAAACCCAGGGACTGCAAAGTCTCGATCATAATCAATGGAAGGTATTGTTTGAATAAAAGTGAAAGATATGGAAATCGAAGCAAAAAATCCTTCGAGCCGGATTTGAACCAGCGACCTAAGGATGTCTGACTTTATGCTACAGTCCTCCGCTCTACCAACTGAGCTATCGAAGGAGTGGCTGAAGTATCTTTCAGCGCTGTAATTATCTCTCGCTCAAGAAAGGTTGTGGGGGTGGGGATCAGGAGCAGATCGATGAAAATCATGAACATTACCTGCAGCTCCCTCTCAAAGTCACCAGTTCTTAGAGCACACTGTAAGGTACATCTTATCACCCCAAAGGAGGATTTCAGACCAAAGTTCATGTTCTGTCTTGGCTTGGGGATAAGCAGGGGTGCTCCAAATTTCAATTTTACAGAAAGGAAAGGAACTTTGATACAAAGACCTTGGGCAGCATTGGTGGCAAATGGATGGCTGCGCGGAACCATGAAAGAAATGACAGAAAGTTATGGGAGTCATTACTACGCACCCAGCATCAAGAACGTGCATTTTGGATGCATTTTCAAAAGGAAAGAGAACGGAAAAATCTGTAGATTGAAGGTGATTGAGATAAACAAAATATTCCGTTTTTCTAAAAGCTACTGTAAAGAGTCTCTGGTTTAGAAGAAGAACCCTTACCAATGATCAAGAGAGATGCGACAGATTTCTATCATCAAAGCATTATGGTTGTCAAGATGAATCATCACTTTGATGTCTTCAACAAGTAGGATTCTTTTGATCTATAATCATCAAAAATGAGATAGCCCCATTTCATGGGATTTTTCAAGGCAAACGTCTGACAGATTAAGCGGGGTCCTCATCCCGGTTGGAGGACATATCTCTTCCTTCATCATGATGCCAGCCTAGCTTTCGGCCCAAAATCCAAGGTAAGCATGGCAAAAGTCTGGAGATGCCGGGGATTGAACCCGGGGCCTCATACATGCAAAGCATGCGCTCTACCACTGAGCTACATCCCCACTTCTGCAAGGTTTGACTGTATGATTGGAAACCCTGCATTGAACCGACGGCCACATCACCCCATTCGACTCTGCAGTATACAATGTCAGTCAGGAAAATCCTTCAGCCTTGTACCTGGATGATCTTCATGGTCTTATGTACAGATGCCTATATACAGCCTTCTTAGCGCAGTAGGCAGCGCGTCAGTCTCATAATCTGAAGGTCCTGAGTTCGATCCTCAGAGAGGGCATTTATTTCCTTCTTTTGGAATGCAAAATTCTCCGATTTTCTTGAAATGCGCAAACTATGCCTAGTTCAAAGATTTTTCCAAAGCAAATGTCTGACTATTTAAGTGGGGCTCTCACCCCAACTGCATGACAAACTTCTTCTTTCTGCATGATGGCAGGCTAGCCTTCTGGAAAAAAGCCAAGATAAGGAACAGAGGCTCCTGGAGATGCCGGGGATTGAACCCGGGACCTCATACATGCAAAGCATGCGCTCTACCACTGAGCTACATCCCCACTTTTGCACTCGAGCTGTTTGATGGATGCAAGGAATCCCTGAAACCCAGGGACTGCAAAGTCTCGATCATAATCAATGGAAGGTATTGTTTGAATAAAAGTGAAAGATATGGAAATCGAAGCAAAAAATCCTTCGAGCCGGATTTGAACCAGCGACCTAAGGATGTCTGACTTTATGCTACAGTCCTCCGCTCTACCAACTGAGCTATCGAAGGAGTGGCTGAAGTATCTTTCAGCGCTGTAATTATCTCTCGCTCAAGAAAGGTTGTGGGGGTGGGGATCAGGAGCAGATCGATGAAAATCATGAACATTACCTGCAGCTCCCTCTCAAAGTCACCAGTTCTTAGAGCACACTGTAAGGTACGTCTTATCACCCCAAAGGAGGATTTCAGACCAAAGTTCATGTTCTGTCTTGGCTTGGGGATAAGCAGGGGTGCTCCAAATTTCAATTTTACAGAAAGGAAAGGAACTTTGATACAAAGACCTTGGGCAGCATTGGTGGCAAATGGATGGCTGCGCGGAACCATGAAAGAAATGACAGAAAGTTATGGGAGTCATTACTACGCACCCAGCATCAAGAACGTGCATTTTGGATGCATTTTCAAAAGGAAAGAGAACGGAAAAATCTGTAGATTGAAGGTGATTGAGATAAACAAAATATTCCGTTTTTCTAAAAGCTACTGTAAAGAGTCTCTGGTTTAGAAGAAGAACCCTTACCAATGATCAAGAGAGATGCGACAGATTTCTATCATCAAAGCATTATGGTTGTCAAGATGAATCATCACTTTGATGTCTTCAACAAGTAGGATTCTTTTGATCTATAATCATCAAAAATGAGATAGCCCCATTTCATGGGATTTTTCAAGGCAAACGTCTGACAGATTAAGCGGGGTCCTCATCCCGGTTGGAGGACATATCTCTTCCTTCATCATGATGCCAGCCTAGCTTTCGGCCCAAAATCCAAGGTAAGCATGGCAAAAGTCTGGAGATGCCGGGGATTGAACCCGGGGCCTCATACATGCAAAGCATGCGCTCTACCACTGAGCTACATCCCCACTTCTGCAAGGTTTGACTGTATGATTGGAAACCCTGCATTGAACCGACGGCCACATCACCCCATTCGACTCTGCAGTATACAATGTCAGTCAGGAAAATCCTTCAGCCTTGTACCTGGATGATCTTCATGGTCTTATGTACAGATGCCTATATACAGCCTTCTTAGCGCGGTAGGCAGCGCGTCAGTCTCATAATCTGAAGGTCCTGAGTTCGATCCTCAGAGAGGGCATTTATTTCCTTCTTTTGGAATGTAAAATTCTCCGATTTTCTTGAAATGCGCAAACTATGCCTAGTTCAAAGATTTTTCCAAAGCAAATGTCTGACTATTTAAGTGGGGCTCTCACCCCAACTGCATGACAAACTTCTTCTTTCTGCATGATGGCAGGCTAGCCTTCTGGAAAAAAGCCAAGATAAGGAACAGAGGCTCCTGGAGATGCCGGGGATTGAACCCGGGACCTCATACATGCGAAGCATGCGCTCTACCACTGAGCTACATCCCCACTTTTGCACTCGAGCTGTTTGATGGATGCAAGGAATCCCTGAAACCCAGGGACTGCAAAGTCTCGATCATAATCAATGGAAGGTATTGTTTGAATAAAAGTGAAATATATGGAAATCGAAGCACAAAATCCTTTGAGCCGGATTTGAACCAGCGACCTAAGGATGTCTGACTTTATGCTACAGTCCTCCGCTCTACCAACTGAGCTATCGAAGGAGTGGCTGAAGCATCTTTCAGCGCTGTAATTATCTCTCGCTCAAGAAAGGTTGTGGGGGTGGGGATCAGGAGCAGATCGATGAAAATCATGAACATTACCTGCAGCTCCCTCTCAAAGTCACCAGTTCTTAGAGCACACTGTAAGGTACGTCTTATCACCCCAAAGGAGGATTTCAGACCAAAGTTCATGTTCTGTCTTGGCTTGGGGATAAGCAGGGGTGCTCCAAATTTCAATTTTACAGAAAGGAAAGGAACTTTGATACAAAGACCTTGGGCAGCATTGGTGGCAAATGGATGGCTGCGCGGAACCATGAAAGAAATGACAGAAAGTTATGGGAGTCATTACTACGCACCCAGCATCAAGAACGTGCATTTTGGATGCATTTTCAAAAGGAAAGAGAACGGAAAAATCTGTAGATTGAAGGTGATTGAGATAAACAAAATATTCCGTTTTTCTAAAAGCTACTGTAAAGAGTCTCTGGTTTAGAAGAAGAACCCTTACCAATGATCAAGAGAGATGCGACAGATTTCTATCATCAAAGCATTATGGTTGTCAAGATGAATCATCACTTTGATGTCTTCAACAAGTAGGATTCTTTTGATCTATAATCATCAAAAATGAGATAGCCCCATTTCATGGGATTTTTCAAGGCAAACGTCTGACAGATTAAGCGGGGTCCTCATCCCGGTTGGAGGACATATCTCTTCCTTCATCATGATGCCAGCCTAGCTTTCGGCCCAAAATCCAAGGTAAGCATGGCAAAAGTCTGGAGATGCCGGGGATTGAACCCGGGGCCTCATACATGCAAAGCATGCGCTCTACCACTGAGCTACATCCCCACTTCTGCAAGGTTTGACTGTATGATTGGAAACCCTGCATTGAACCGACGGCCACATCACCCCATTCGACTCTGCAGTATACAATGTCAGTCAGGAAAATCCTTCAGCCTTGTACCTGGATGATCTTCATGGTCTTATGTACAGATGCCTATATACAGCCTTCTTAGCGCAGTAGGCAGCGCGTCAGTCTCATAATCTGAAGGTCCTGAGTTCGATCCTCAGAGAGGGCATTTATTTCCTTCTTTTGGAATGCAAAATTCTCCGATTTTCTTGAAATGCGCAAACTATGCCTAGTTCAAAGATTTTTCCAAAGCAAATGTCTGACTATTTAAGTGGGGCTCTCACCCCAACTGCATGACAAACTTCTTCTTTCTGCATGATGGCAGGCTAGCCTTCTGGAAAAAAGCCAAGATAAGGAACAGAGGCTCCTGGAGATGCCGGGGATTGAACCCGGGACCTCATACATGCGAAGCATGCGCTCTACCACTGAGCTACATCCCCACTTTTGCCCTCGAGCTGTTTGATGGATGCAAGGAATCCCTGAAACCCAGGGACTGCAAAGTCTCGATCATAATCAATGGAAGGTATTGTTTGAATAAAAGTGAAAGATATGGAAATCGAAGCAAAAAATCCTTCGAGCCGGATTTGAACCAGCGACCTAAGGATGTCTGACTTTATGCTACAGTCCTCCGCTCTACCAACTGAGCTATCGAAGGAGTGGCTGAAGTATCTTTCAGCGCTGTAATTATCTCTCGCTCAAGAAAGGTTGTGGGGGTGGGGATCAGGAGCAGATCGATGAAAATCATGAACATTACCTGCAGCTCCCTCTCAAAGTCACCAGTTCTTAGAGCACACTGTAAGGTACATCTTATCACCCCAAAGGAGGATTTCAGACCAAAGTTCATGTTCTGTCTTGGCTTGGGGATAAGCAGGGGTGCTCCAAATTTCAATTTTACAGAA
>NC_140585.1:107221103-107248603 GCF_964204655.1 Triturus cristatus
AACTGCATGACAAACTTCTTCTTTCTGCATGATGGCAGGCTAGCCTTCTGGAAAAAAGCCAAGATAAGGAACAGAGGCTCCTGGAGATGCCGGGGATTGAACCCGGGACCTCATACATGCAAAGCATGCGCTCTACCACTGAGCTACATCCCCACTTTTGCACTCGAGCTGTTTGATGGATGCAAGGAATCCCTGAAACCCAGGGACTGCAAAGTCTCGATCATAATCAATGGAAGGTATTGTTTGAATAAAAGTGAAAGATATGGAAATCGAAGCAAAAAATCCTTCGAGCCGGATTTGAACCAGCGACCTAAGGATGTCTGACTTTATGCTACAGTCCTCCGCTCTACCAACTGAGCTATCGAAGGAGTGGCTGAAGTATCTTTCAGCGCTGTAATTATCTCTCGCTCAAGAAAGGTTGTGGGGGTGGGGATCAGGAGCAGATCGATGAAAATCATGAACATTACCTGCAGCTCCCTCTCAAAGTCACCAGTTCTTAGAGCACACGGTAAGGTACGTCTTATCACCCCAAAGGAGGATTTCAGACCAAAGTTCATGTTCTGTCTTGGCTTGGGGATAAGCAGGGGTGCTCCAAATTTCAATTTTACAGAAAGGAAAGGAACTTTGATACAAAGACCTTGGGCAGCATTGGTGGCAAATGGATGGCTGCGCGGAACCATGAAAGAAATGACAGAAAGTTATGGGAGTCATTACTACGCACCCAGCATCAAGAACGTGCATTTTGGATGCATTTTCAAAAGGAAAGAGAACGGAAAAATCTGTAGATTGAAGGTGATTGAGATAAACAAAATATTCCGTTTTTCTAAAAGCTACTGTAAAGAGTCTCTGGTTTAGAAGAAGAACCCTTACCAATGATCAAGAGAGATGCGACAGATTTCTATCATCAAAGCATTATGGTTGTCAAGATGAATCATCACTTTGATGTCTTCAACAAGTAGGATTCTTTTGATCTATAATCATCAAAAATGAGATAGCCCCATTTCATGGGATTTTTCAAGGCAAACGTCTGACAGATTAAGCGGGGTCCTCATCCCGGTTGGAGGACATATCTCTTCCTTCATCATGATGCCAGCCTAGCTTTCGGCCCAAAATCCAAGGTAAGCATGGCAAAAGTCTGGAGATGCCGGGGATTGAACCCAGGGCCTCATACATGCAAAGCATGCGCTCTACCACTGAGCTACATCCCCACTTCTGCAAGGTTTGACTGTATGATTGGAAACCCTGCATTGAACCGACGGCCACATCACCCCATTCGACTCTGCAGTATACAATGTCAGTCAGGAAAATCCTTCAGCCTTGTACCTGGATGATCTTCATGGTCTTATGTACAGATGCCTATATACAGCCTTCTTAGCGCAGTAGGCAGCGCGTCAGTCTCATAATCTGAAGGTCCTGAGTTCGATCCTCAGAGAGGGCATTTATTTCCTTCTTTTGGAATGCAAAATTCTCCGATTTTCTTGAAATGCGCAAACTATGCCTAGTTCAAAGATTTTTCCAAAGCAAATGTCTGACTATTTAAGTGGGGCTCTCACCCCAACTGCATGACAAACTTCTTCTTTCTGCATGATGGCAGGCTAGCCTTCTGGAAAAAAGCCAAGATAAGGAACAGAGGCTCCTGGAGATGCCGGGGATTGAACCCGGGACCTCATACATGCAAAGCATGCGCTCTACCACTGAGCTACATCCCCACTTTTGCACTCGAGCTGTTTGATGGATGCAAGGAATCCCTGAAACCCAGGGACTGCAAAGTCTCGATCATAATCAATGGAAGGTATTGTTTGAATAAAAGTGAAAGATATGGAAATCGAAGCAAAAAATCCTTCGAGCCGGATTTGAACCAGCGACCTAAGGATGTCTGACTTTATGCTACAGTCCTCCGCTCTACCAACTGAGCTATCGAAGGAGTGGCTGAAGTATCTTTCAGCGCTGTAATTATCTCTCGCTCAAGAAAGGTTGTGGGGGTGGGGATCAGGAGCAGATCGATGAAAATCATGAACATTACCTGCAGCTCCCTCTCAAAGTCACCAGTTCTTAGAGCACACTGTAAGGTACGTCTTATCACCCCAAAGGAGGATTTCAGACCAAAGTTCATGTTCTGTCTTGGCTTGGGGATAAGCAGGGGTGCTCCAAATTTCAATTTTACAGAAAGGAAAGGAACTTTGATACAAAGACCTTGGGCAGCATTGGTGGCAAATGGATGGCTGCGCGGAACCATGAAAGAAATGACAGAAAGTTATGGGAGTCATTACTACGCACCCAGCATCAAGAACGTGCATTTTGGATGCATTTTCAAAAGGAAAGAGAACGGAAAAATCTGTAGATTGAAGGTGATTGAGATAAACAAAATATTCCGTTTTTCTAAAAGCTACTGTAAAGAGTCTCTGGTTTAGAAGAAGAACCCTTACCAATGATCAAGAGAGATGCGACAGATTTCTATCATCAAAGCATTATGGTTGTCAAGATGAATCATCACTTTGATGTCTTCAACAAGTAGGATTCTTTTGATCTATAATCATCAAAAATGAGATAGCCCCATTTCATGGGATTTTTCAAGGCAAACGTCTGACAGATTAAGCGGGGTCCTCATCCCGGTTGGAGGACATATCTCTTCCTTCATCATGATGCCAGCCTAGCTTTCGGCCCAAAATCCAAGGTAAGCATGGCAAAAGTCTGGAGATGCCGGGGATTGAACCCGGGGCCTCATACATGCAAAGCATGCGCTCTACCACTGAGCTACATCCCCACTTCTGCAAGGTTTGACTGTATGATTGGAAACCCTGCATTGAACCGACGGCCACATCACCCCATTCGACTCTGCGGTATACAATGTCAGTCAGGAAAATCCTTCAGCCTTGTACCTGGATGATCTTCATGGTCTTATGTACAGATGCCTATATACAGTCTTCTTAGCGCAGTAGGCAGCGCGTCAGTCTCATAATCTGAAGGTCCTGAGTTCGATCCTCAGAGAGGGCATTTATTTCCTTCTTTTGGAATGCAAAATTCTCCGATTTTCTTGAAATGCGCAAACTATGCCTAGTTCAAAGATTTTTCCAAAGCAAATGTCTGACTATTTAAGTGGGGCTCTCACCCCAACTGCATGACAAACTTCTTCTTTCTGCATGATGGCAGGCTAGCCTTCTGGAAAAAAGCCAAGATAAGGAACAGAGGCTCCTGGAGATGCCGGGGATTGAACCCGGGACCTCATACATGCGAAGCATGCGCTCTACCACTGAGCTACATCCCCACTTTTGCCCTCGAGCTGTTTGATGGATGCAAGGAATCCCTGAAACCCAGGGACTGCAAAGTCTCGATCATAATCAATGGAAGGTATTGTTTGAATAAAAGTGAAATATATGGAAATCGAAGCAAAAAATCCTTCGAGCCGGATTTGAACCAGCGACCTAAGGATGTCTGACTTTATGCTACAGTCCTCCGCTCTACCAACTGAGCTATCGAAGGAGTGGCTGAAGTATCTTTCAGCGCTGTAATTATCTCTCGCTCAAGAAAGGTTGTGGGGGTGGGGATCAGGAGCAGATCGATGAAAATCATGAACATTACCTGCAGCTCCCTCTCAAAGTCACCAGTTCTTAGAGCACACTGTAAGGTACGTCTTATCACCCCAAAGGAGGATTTCAGACCAAAGTTCATGTTCTGTCTTGGCTTGGGGATAAGCAGGGGTGCTCCAAATTTCAATTTTACAGAAAGGAAAGGAACTTTGATACAAAGACCTTGGGCAGCATTGGTGGCAAATGGATGGCTGCGCGGAACCATGAAAGAAATGACAGAAAGTTATGGGAGTCATTACTACGCACCCAGCATCAAGAACGTGCATTTTGGATGCATTTTCAAAAGGAAAGAGAACGGAAAAATCTGTAGATTGAAGGTGATTGAGATAAACAAAATATTCCGTTTTTCTAAAAGCTACTGTAAAGAGTCTCTGGTTTAGAAGAAGAACCCTTACCAATGATCAAGAGAGATGCGACAGATTTCTATCATCAAAGCATTATGGTTGTCAAGATGAATCATCACTTTGATGTCTTCAACAAGTAGGATTCTTTTGATCTATAATCATCAAAAATGAGATAGCCCCATTTCATGGGATTTTTCAAGGCAAACGTCTGACAGATTAAGCGGGGTCCTCATCCCGGTTGGAGGACATATCTCTTCCTTCATCATGATGCCAGCCTAGCTTTCGGCCCAAAATCCAAGGTAAGCATGGCAAAAGTCTGGAGATGCCGGGGATTGAACCCGGGGCCTCATACATGCAAAGCATGCGCTCTACCACTGAGCTACATCCCCACTTCTGCAAGGTTTGACTGTATGATTGGAAACCCTGCATTGAACCGACGGCCACATCACCCCATTCGACTCTGCAGTATACAATGTCAGTCAGGAAAATCCTTCAGCCTTGTACCTGGATGATCTTCATGGTCTTATGTACAGATGCCTATATACAGCCTTCTTAGCGCAGTAGGCAGCGCGTCAGTCTCATAATCTGAAGGTCCTGAGTTCGATCCTCAGAGAGGGCATTTATTTCCTTCTTTTGGAATGCAAAATTCTCCGATTTTCTTGAAATGCGCAAACTATGCCTAGTTCAAAGATTTTTCCAAAGCAAATGTCTGACTATTTAAGTGGGGCTCTCACCCCAACTGCATGACAAACTTCTTCTTTCTGCATGATGGCAGGCTAGCCTTCTGGAAAAAAGCCAAGATAAGGAACAGAGGCTCCTGGAGATGCCGGGGATTGAACCCGGGACCTCATACATGCAAAGCATGCGCTCTACCACTGAGCTACATCCCCACTTTTGCACTCGAGCTGTTTGATGGATGCAAGGAATCCCTGAAACCCAGGGACTGCAAAGTCTCGATCATAATCAATGGAAGGTATTGTTTGAATAAAAGTGAAAGATATGGAAATCGAAGCAAAAAATCCTTCGAGCCGGATTTGAACCAGCGACCTAAGGATGTCTGACTTTATGCTACAGTCCTCCGCTCTACCAACTGAGCTATCGAAGGAGTGGCTGAAGTATCTTTCAGCGCTGTAATTATCTCTCGCTCAAGAAAGGTTGTGGGGGTGGGGATCAGGAGCAGATCGATGAAAATCATGAACATTACCTGCAGCTCCCTCTCAAAGTCACCAGTTCTTAGAGCACACTGTAAGGTACGTCTTATCACCCCAAAGGAGGATTTCAGACCAAAGTTCATGTTCTGTCTTGGCTTGGGGATAAGCAGGGGTGCTCCAAATTTCAATTTTACAGAAAGGAAAGGAACTTTGATACAAAGACCTTGGGCAGCATTGGTGGCAAATGGATGGCTGCGCGGAACCATGAAAGAAATGACAGAAAGTTATGGGAGTCATTACTACGCACCCAGCATCAAGAACGTGCATTTTGGATGCATTTTCAAAAGGAAAGAGAACGGAAAAATCTGTAGATTGAAGGTGATTGAGATAAACAAAATATTCCGTTTTTCTAAAAGCTACTGTAAAGAGTCTCTGGTTTAGAAGAAGAACCCTTACCAATGATCAAGAGAGATGCGACAGATTTCTATCATCAAAGCATTATGGTTGTCAAGATGAATCATCACTTTGATGTCTTCAACAAGTAGGATTCTTTTGATCTATAATCATCAAAAATGAGATAGCCCCATTTCATGGGATTTTTCAAGGCAAACGTCTGACAGATTAAGCGGGGTCCTCATCCCGGTTGGAGGACATATCTCTTCCTTCATCATGATGCCAGCCTAGCTTTCGGCCCAAAATCCAAGGTAAGCATGGCAAAAGTCTGGAGATGCCGGGGATTGAACCCGGGGCCTCATACATGCAAAGCATGCGCTCTACCACTGAGCTACATCCCCACTTCTGCAAGGTTTGACTGTATGATTGGAAACCCTGCATTGAACCGACGGCCACATCACCCCATTCGACTCTGCAGTATACAATGTCAGTCAGGAAAATCCTTCAGCCTTGTACCTGGATGATCTTCATGGTCTTATGTACAGATGCCTATATACAGTCTTCTTAGCGCAGTAGGCAGCGCGTCAGTCTCATAATCTGAAGGTCCTGAGTTCGATCCTCAGAGAGGGCATTTATTTCCTTCTTTTGGAATGCAAAATTCTCCGATTTTCTTGAAATGCGCAAACTATGCCTAGTTCAAAGATTTTTCCAAAGCAAATGTCTGACTATTTAAGTGGGGCTCTCACCCCAACTGCATGACAAACTTCTTCTTTCTGCATGATGGCAGGCTAGCCTTCTGGAAAAAAGCCAAGATAAGGAACAGAGGCTCCTAGAGATGCCGGGGATTGAACCCGGGACCTCATACATGCGAAGCATGCGCTCTACCACTGAGCTACATCCCCACTTTTGCCCTCGAGCTGTTTGATGGATGCAAGGAATCCCTGAAACCCAGGGACTGCAAAGTCTCGATCATAATCAATGGAAGGTATTGTTTGAATAAAAGTGAAATATATGGAAATCGAAGCAAAAAATCCTTCGAGCCGGATTTGAACCAGCGACCTAAGGATGTCTGACTTTATGCTACAGTCCTCCGCTCTACCAACTGAGCTATCGAAGGAGTGGCTGAAGTATCTTTCAGCGCTGTAATTATCTCTCGCTCAAGAAAGGTTGTGGGGGTGGGGATCAGGAGCAGATCGATGAAAATCATGAACATTACCTGCAGCTCCCTCTCAAAGTCACCAGTTCTTAGAGCACACTGTAAGGTACGTCTTATCACCCCAAAGGAGGATTTCAGACCAAAGTTCATGTTCTGTCTTGGCTTGGGGATAAGCAGGGGTGCTCCAAATTTCAATTTTACAGAAAGGAAAGGAACTTTGATACAAAGACCTTGGGCAGCATTGGTGGCAAATGGATGGCTGCGCGGAACCATGAAAGAAATGACAGAAAGTTATGGGAGTCATTACTACGCACCCAGCATCAAGAACGTGCATTTTGGATGCATTTTCAAAAGGAAAGAGAACGGAAAAATCTGTAGATTGAAGGTGATTGAGATAAACAAAATATTCCGTTTTTCTAAAAGCTACTGTAAAGAGTCTCTGGTTTAGAAGAAGAACCCTTACCAATGATCAAGAGAGATGCGACAGATTTCTATCATCAAAGCATTATGGTTGTCAAGATGAATCATCACTTTGATGTCTTCAACAAGTAGGATTCTTTTGATCTATAATCATCAAAAATGAGATAGCCCCATTTCATGGGATTTTTCAAGGCAAACGTCTGACAGATTAAGCGGGGTCCTCATCCCGGTTGGAGGACATATCTCTTCCTTCATCATGATGCCAGCCTAGCTTTCGGCCCAAAATCCAAGGTAAGCATGGCAAAAGTCTGGAGATGCCGGGGATTGAACCCGGGGCCTCATACATGCAAAGCATGCGCTCTACCACTGAGCTACATCCCCACTTCTGCAAGGTTTGACTGTATGATTGGAAACCCTGCATTGAACCGACGGCCACATCACCCCATTCGACTCTGCAGTATACAATGTCAGTCAGGAAAATCCTTCAGCCTTGTACCTGGATGATCTTCATGGTCTTATGTACAGATGCCTATATACAGCCTTCTTAGCGCAGTAGGCAGCGCGTCAGTCTCATAATCTGAAGGTCCTGAGTTCGATCCTCAGAGAGGGCATTTATTTCCTTCTTTTGGAATGCAAAATTCTCCGATTTTCTTGAAATGCGCAAACTATGCCTAGTTCAAAGATTTTTCCAAAGCAAATGTCTGACTATTTAAGTGGGGCTCTCACCCCAACTGCATGACAAACTTCTTCTTTCTGCATGATGGCAGGCTAGCCTTCTGGAAAAAAGCCAAGATAAGGAACAGAGGCTCCTGGAGATGCCGGGGATTGAACCCGGGACCTCATACATGCAAAGCATGCGCTCTACCACTGAGCTACATCCCCACTTTTGCACTCGAGCTGTTTGATGGATGCAAGGAATCCCTGAAACCCAGGGACTGCAAAGTCTCGATCATAATCAATGGAAGGTATTGTTTGAATAAAAGTGAAAGATATGGAAATCGAAGCAAAAAATCCTTCGAGCCGGATTTGAACCAGCGACCTAAGGATGTCTGACTTTATGCTACAGTCCTCCGCTCTACCAACTGAGCTATCGAAGGAGTGGCTGAAGTATCTTTCAGCGCTGTAATTATCTCTCGCTCAAGAAAGGTTGTGGGGGTGGGGATCAGGAGCAGATCGATGAAAATCATGAACATTACCTGCAGCTCCCTCTCAAAGTCACCAGTTCTTAGAGCACACTGTAAGGTACGTCTTATCACCCCAAAGGAGGATTTCAGACCAAAGTTCATGTTCTGTCTTGGCTTGGGGATAAGCAGGGGTGCTCCAAATTTCAATTTTACAGAAAGGAAAGGAACTTTGATACAAAGACCTTGGGCAGCATTGGTGGCAAATGGATGGCTGCGCGGAACCATGAAAGAAATGACAGAAAGTTATGGGAGTCATTACTACGCACCCAGCATCAAGAACGTGCATTTTGGATGCATTTTCAAAAGGAAAGAGAACGGAAAAATCTGTAGATTGAAGGTGATTGAGATAAACAAAATATTCCGTTTTTCTAAAAGCTACTGTAAAGAGTCTCTGGTTTAGAAGAAGAACCCTTACCAATGATCAAGAGAGATGCGACAGATTTCTATCATCAAAGCATTATGGTTGTCAAGATGAATCATCACTTTGATGTCTTCAACAAGTAGGATTCTTTTGATCTATAATCATCAAAAATGAGATAGCCCCATTTCATGGGATTTTTCAAGGCAAACGTCTGACAGATTAAGCGGGGTCCTCATCCCGGTTGGAGGACATATCTCTTCCTTCATCATGATGCCAGCCTAGCTTTCGGCCCAAAATCCAAGGTAAGCATGGCAAAAGTCTGGAGATGCCGGGGATTGAACCCGGGGCCTCATACATGCAAAGCATGCGCTCTACCACTGAGCTACATCCCCACTTCTGCAAGGTTTGACTGTATGATTGGAAACCCTGCATTGAACCGACGGCCACATCACCCCATTCGACTCTGCAGTATACAATGTCAGTCAGGAAAATCCTTCAGCCTTGTACCTGGATGATCTTCATGGTCTTATGTACAGATGCCTATATACAGTCTTCTTAGCGCAGTAGGCAGCGCGTCAGTCTCATAATCTGAAGGTCCTGAGTTCGATCCTCAGAGAGGGCATTTATTTCCTTCTTTTGGAATGCAAAATTCTCCGATTTTCTTGAAATGCGCAAACTATGCCTAGTTCAAAGATTTTTCCAAAGCAAATGTCTGACTATTTAAGTGGGGCTCTCACCCCAACTGCATGACAAACTTCTTCTTTCTGCATGATGGCAGGCTAGCCTTCTGGAAAAAAGCCAAGATAAGGAACAGAGGCTCCTAGAGATGCCGGGGATTGAACCCGGGACCTCATACATGCGAAGCATGCGCTCTACCACTGAGCTACATCCCCACTTTTGCCCTCGAGCTGTTTGATGGATGCAAGGAATCCCTGAAACCCAGGGACTGCAAAGTCTCGATCATAATCAATGGAAGGTATTGTTTGAATAAAAGTGAAATATATGGAAATCGAAGCAAAAAATCCTTCGAGCCGGATTTGAACCAGCGACCTAAGGATGTCTGACTTTATGCTACAGTCCTCCGCTCTACCAACTGAGCTATCGAAGGAGTGGCTGAAGTATCTTTCAGCGCTGTAATTATCTCTCGCTCAAGAAAGGTTGTGGGGGTGGGGATCAGGAGCAGATCGATGAAAATCATGAACATTACCTGCAGCTCCCTCTCAAAGTCACCAGTTCTTAGAGCACACTGTAAGGTACGTCTTATCACCCCAAAGGAGGATTTCAGACCAAAGTTCATGTTCTGTCTTGGCTTGGGGATAAGCAGGGGTGCTCCAAATTTCAATTTTACAGAAAGGAAAGGAACTTTGATACAAAGACCTTGGGCAGCATTGGTGGCAAATGGATGGCTGCGCGGAACCATGAAAGAAATGACAGAAAGTTATGGGAGTCATTACTACGCACCCAGCATCAAGAACGTGCATTTTGGATGCATTTTCAAAAGGAAAGAGAACGGAAAAATCTGTAGATTGAAGGTGATTGAGATAAACAAAATATTCCGTTTTTCTAAAAGCTACTGTAAAGAGTCTCTGGTTTAGAAGAAGAACCCTTACCAATGATCAAGAGAGATGCGACAGATTTCTATCATCAAAGCATTATGGTTGTCAAGATGAATCATCACTTTGATGTCTTCAACAAGTAGGATTCTTTTGATCTATAATCATCAAAAATGAGATAGCCCCATTTCATGGGATTTTTCAAGGCAAACGTCTGACAGATTAAGCGGGGTCCTCATCCCGGTTGGAGGACATATCTCTTCCTTCATCATGATGCCAGCCTAGCTTTCGGCCCAAAATCCAAGGTAAGCATGGCAAAAGTCTGGAGATGCCGGGGATTGAACCCGGGGCCTCATACATGCAAAGCATGCGCTCTACCACTGAGCTACATCCCCACTTCTGCAAGGTTTGACTGTATGATTGGAAACCCTGCATTGAACCGACGGCCACATCACCCCATTCGACTCTGCAGTATACAATGTCAGTCAGGAAAATCCTTCAGCCTTGTACCTGGATGATCTTCATGGTCTTATGTACAGATGCCTATATACAGCCTTCTTAGCGCAGTAGGCAGCGCGTCAGTCTCATAATCTGAAGGTCCTGAGTTCGATCCTCAGAGAGGGCATTTATTTCCTTCTTTTGGAATGCAAAATTCTCCGATTTTCTTGAAATGCGCAAACTATGCCTAGTTCAAAGATTTTTCCAAAGCAAATGTCTGACTATTTAAGTGGGGCTCTCACCCCAACTGCATGACAAACTTCTTCTTTCTGCATGATGGCAGGCTAGCCTTCTGGAAAAAAGCCAAGATAAGGAACAGAGGCTCCTGGAGATGCCGGGGATTGAACCCGGGACCTCATACATGCAAAGCATGCGCTCTACCACTGAGCTACATCCCCACTTTTGCACTCGAGCTGTTTGATGGATGCAAGGAATCCCTGAAACCCAGGGACTGCAAAGTCTCGATCATAATCAATGGAAGGTATTGTTTGAATAAAAGTGAAAGATATGGAAATCGAAGCAAAAAATCCTTCGAGCCGGATTTGAACCAGCGACCTAAGGATGTCTGACTTTATGCTACAGTCCTCCGCTCTACCAACTGAGCTATCGAAGGAGTGGCTGAAGTATCTTTCAGCGCTGTAATTATCTCTCGCTCAAGAAAGGTTGTGGGGGTGGGGATCAGGAGCAGATCGATGAAAATCATGAACATTACCTGCAGCTCCCTCTCAAAGTCACCAGTTCTTAGAGCACACTGTAAGGTACGTCTTATCACCCCAAAGGAGGATTTCAGACCAAAGTTCATGTTCTGTCTTGGCTTGGGGATAAGCAGGGGTGCTCCAAATTTCAATTTTACAGAAAGGAAAGGAACTTTGATACAAAGACCTTGGGCAGCATTGGTGGCAAATGGATGGCTGCGCGGAACCATGAAAGAAATGACAGAAAGTTATGGGAGTCATTACTACGCACCCAGCATCAAGAACGTGCATTTTGGATGCATTTTCAAAAGGAAAGAGAACGGAAAAATCTGTAGATTGAAGGTGATTGAGATAAACAAAATATTCCGTTTTTCTAAAAGCTACTGAAAAGAGTCTCTGGTTTAGAAGAAGAACCCTTACCAATGATCAAGAGAGATGCGACAGATTTCTATCATCAAAGCATTATGGTTGTCAAGATGAATCATCACTTTGATGTCTTCAACAAGTAGGATTCTTTTGATCTATAATCATCAAAAATGAGATAGCCCCATTTCATGGGATTTTTCAAGGCAAACGTCTGACAGATTAAGCGGGGTCCTCATCCCGGTTGGAGGACATATCTCTTCCTTCATCATGATGCCAGCCTAGCTTTCGGCCCAAAATCCAAGGTAAGCATGGCAAAAGTCTGGAGATGCCGGGGATTGAACCCGGGGCCTCATACATGCAAAGCATGCGCTCTACCACTGAGCTACATCCCCACTTCTGCAAGGTTTGACTGTATGATTGGAAACCCTGCATTGAACCGACGGCCACATCACCCCATTCGACTCTGCAGTATACAATGTCAGTCAGGAAAATCCTTCAGCCTTGTACCTGGATGATCTTCATGGTCTTATGTACAGATGCCTATATACAGCCTTCTTAGCGCAGTAGGCAGCGCGTCAGTCTCATAATCTGAAGGTCCTGAGTTCGATCCTCAGAGAGGGCATTTATTTCCTTCTTTTGGAATGCAAAATTCTCCGATTTTCTTGAAATGCGCAAACTATGCCTAGTTCAAAGATTTTTCCAAAGCAAATGTCTGACTATTTAAGTGGGGCTCTCACCCCAACTGCATGACAAACTTCTTCTTTCTGCATGATGGCAGGCTAGCCTTCTGGAAAAAAGCCAAGATAAGGAACAGAGGCTCCTGGAGATGCCGGGGATTGAACCCGGGACCTCATACATGCGAAGCATGCGCTCTACCACTGAGCTACATCCCCACTTTTGCACTCGAGCTGTTTGATGGATGCAAGGAATCCCTGAAACCCAGGGACTGCAAAGTCTCGATCATAATCAATGGAAGGTATTGTTTGAATAAAAGTGAAAGATATGGAAATCGAAGCAAAAAATCCTTCGAGCCGGATTTGAACCAGCGACCTAAGGATGTCTGACTTTATGCTACAGTCCTCCGCTCTACCAACTGAGCTATCGAAGGAGTGGCTGAAGTATCTTTCAGCGCTGTAATTATCTCTCGCTCAAGAAAGGTTGTGGGGGTGGGGATCAGGAGCAGATCGATGAAAATCATGAACATTACCTGCAGCTCCCTCTCAAAGTCACCAGTTCTTAGAGCACACTGTAAGGTACGTCTTATCACCCCAAAGGAGGATTTCAGACCAAAGTTCATGTTCTGTCTTGGCTTGGGGATAAGCAGGGGTGCTCCAAATTTCAATTTTACAGAAAGGAAAGGAACTTTGATACAAAGACCTTGGGCAGCATTGGTGGCAAATGGATGGCTGCGCGGAACCATGAAAGAAATGACAGAAAGTTATGGGAGTCATTACTACGCACCCAGCATCAAGAACGTGCATTTTGGATGCATTTTCAAAAGGAAAGAGAACGGAAAAATCTGTAGATTGAAGGTGATTGAGATAAACAAAATATTCCGTTTTTCTAAAAGCTACTGTAAAGAGTCTCTGGTTTAGAAGAAGAACCCTTACCAATGATCAAGAGAGATGCGACAGATTTCTATCATCAAAGCATTATGGTTGTCAAGATGAATCATCACTTTGATGTCTTCAACAAGTAGGATTCTTTTGATCTATAATCATCAAAAATGAGATAGCCCCATTTCATGGGATTTTTCAAGGCAAACGTCTGACAGATTAAGCGGGGTCCTCATCCCGGTTGGAGGACATATCTCTTCCTTCATCATGATGCCAGCCTAGCTTTCGGCCCAAAATCCAAGGTAAGCATGGCAAAAGTCTGGAGATGCCGGGGATTGAACCCGGGGCCTCATACATGCAAAGCATGCGCTCTACCACTGAGCTACATCCCCACTTCTGCAAGGTTTGACTGTATGATTGGAAACCCTGCATTGAACCGACGGCCACATCACCCCATTCGACTCTGCAGTATACAATGTCAGTCAGGAAAATCCTTCAGCCTTGTACCTGGATGATCTTCATGGTCTTATGTACAGATGCCTATATACAGCCTTCTTAGCGCAGTAGGCAGCGCGTCAGTCTCATAATCTGAAGGTCCTGAGTTCGATCCTCAGAGAGGGCATTTATTTCCTTCTTTTGGAATGCAAAATTCTCCGATTTTCTTGAAATGCGCAAACTATGCCTAGTTCAAAGATTTTTCCAAAGCAAATGTCTGACTATTTAAGTGGGGCTCTCACCCCAACTGCATGACAAACTTCTTCTTTCTGCATGATGGCAGGCTAGCCTTCTGGAAAAAAGCCAAGATAAGGAACAGAGGCTCCTGGAGATGCCGGGGATTGAACCCGGGACCTCATACATGCAAAGCATGCGCTCTACCACTGAGCTACATCCCCACTTTTGCACTCGAGCTGTTTGATGGATGCAAGGAATCCCTGAAACCCAGGGACTGCAAAGTCTCGATCATAATCAATGGAAGGTATTGTTTGAATAAAAGTGAAAGATATGGAAATCGAAGCAAAAAATCCTTCGAGCCGGATTTGAACCAGCGACCTAAGGATGTCTGACTTTATGCTACAGTCCTCCGCTCTACCAACTGAGCTATCGAAGGAGTGGCTGAAGTATCTTTCAGCGCTGTAATTATCTCTCGCTCAAGAAAGGTTGTGGGGGTGGGGATCAGGAGCAGATCGATGAAAATCATGAACATTACCTGCAGCTCCCTCTCAAAGTCACCAGTTCTTAGAGCACACTGTAAGGTACGTCTTATCACCCCAAAGGAGGATTTCAGACCAAAGTTCATGTTCTGTCTTGGCTTGGGGATAAGCAGGGGTGCTCCAAATTTCAATTTTACAGAAAGGAAAGGAACTTTGATACAAAGACCTTGGGCAGCATTGGTGGCAAATGGATGGCTGCGCGGAACCATGAAAGAAATGACAGAAAGTTATGGGAGTCATTACTACGCACCCAGCATCAAGAACGTGCATTTTGGATGCATTTTCAAAAGGAAAGAGAACGGAAAAATCTGTAGATTGAAGGTGATTGAGATAAACAAAATATTCCGTTTTTCTAAAAGCTACTGTAAAGAGTCTCTGGTTTAGAAGAAGAACCCTTACCAATGATCAAGAGAGATGCGACAGATTTCTATCATCAAAGCATTATGGTTGTCAAGATGAATCATCACTTTGATGTCTTCAACAAGTAGGATTCTTTTGATCTATAATCATCAAAAATGAGATAGCCCCATTTCATGGGATTTTTCAAGGCAAACGTCTGACAGATTAAGCGGGGTCCTCATCCCGGTTGGAGGACATATCTCTTCCTTCATCATGATGCCAGCCTAGCTTTCGGCCCAAAATCCAAGGTAAGCATGGCAAAAGTCTGGAGATGCCGGGGATTGAACCCGGGGCCTCATACATGCAAAGCATGCGCTCTACCACTGAGCTACATCCCCACTTCTGCAAGGTTTGACTGTATGATTGGAAACCCTGCATTGAACCGACGGCCACATCACCCCATTCGACTCTGCAGTATACAATGTCAGTCAGGAAAATCCTTCAGCCTTGTACCTGGATGATCTTCATGGTCTTATGTACAGATGCCTATATACAGCCTTCTTAGCGCAGTAGGCAGCGCGTCAGTCTCATAATCTGAAGGTCCTGAGTTCGATCCTCAGAGAGGGCATTTATTTCCTTCTTTTGGAATGCAAAATTCTCCGATTTTCTTGAAATGCGCAAACTATGCCTAGTTCAAAGATTTTTCCAAAGCAAATGTCTGACTATTTAAGTGGGGCTCTCACCCCAACTGCATGACAAACTTCTTCTTTCTGCATGATGGCAGGCTAGCCTTCTGGAAAAAAGCCAAGATAAGGAACAGAGGCTCCTGGAGATGCCGGGGATTGAACCCGGGACCTCATACATGCAAAGCATGCGCTCTACCACTGAGCTACATCCCCACTTTTGCACTCGAGCTGTTTGATGGATGCAAGGAATCCCTGAAACCCAGGGACTGCAAAGTCTCGATCATAATCAATGGAAGGTATTGTTTGAATAAAAGTGAAAGATATGGAAATCGAAGCAAAAAATCCTTCGAGCCGGATTTGAACCAGCGACCTAAGGATGTCTGACTTTATGCTACAGTCCTCCGCTCTACCAACTGAGCTATCGAAGGAGTGGCTGAAGTATCTTTCAGCGCTGTAATTATCTCTCGCTCAAGAAAGGTTGTGGGGGTGGGGATCAGGAGCAGATCGATGAAAATCATGAACATTACCTGCAGCTCCCTCTCAAAGTCACCAGTTCTTAGAGCACACTGTAAGGTACGTCTTATCACCCCAAAGGAGGATTTCAGACCAAAGTTCATGTTCTGTCTTGGCTTGGGGATAAGCAGGGGTGCTCCAAATTTCAATTTTACAGAAAGGAAAGGAACTTTGATACAAAGACCTTGGGCAGCATTGGTGGCAAATGGATGGCTGCGCGGAACCATGAAAGAAATGACAGAAAGTTATGGGAGTCATTACTACGCACCCAGCATCAAGAACGTGCATTTTGGATGCATTTTCAAAAGGAAAGAGAACGGAAAAATCTGTAGATTGAAGGTGATTGAGATAAACAAAATATTCCGTTTTTCTAAAAGCTACTGTAAAGAGTCTCTGGTTTAGAAGAAGAACCCTTACCAATGATCAAGAGAGATGCGACAGATTTCTATCATCAAAGCATTATGGTTGTCAAGATGAATCATCACTTTGATGTCTTCAACAAGTAGGATTCTTTTGATCTATAATCATCAAAAATGAGATAGCCCCATTTCATGGGATTTTTCAAGGCAAACGTCTGACAGATTAAGCGGGGTCCTCATCCCGGTTGGAGGACATATCTCTTCCTTCATCATGATGCCAGCCTAGCTTTCGGCCCAAAATCCAAGGTAAGCATGGCAAAAGTCTGGAGATGCCGGGGATTGAACCCGGGGCCTCATACATGCAAAGCATGCGCTCTACCACTGAGCTACATCCCCACTTCTGCAAGGTTTGACTGTATGATTGGAAACCCTGCATTGAACCGACGGCCACATCACCCCATTCGACTCTGCAGTATACAATGTCAGTCAGGAAAATCCTTCAGCCTTGTACCTGGATGATCTTCATGGTCTTATGTACAGATGCCTATATACAGCCTTCTTAGCGCAGTAGGCAGCGCGTCAGTCTCATAATCTGAAGGTCCTGAGTTCGATCCTCAGAGAGGGCATTTATTTCCTTCTTTTGGAATGCAAAATTCTCCGATTTTCTTGAAATGCGCAAACTATGCCTAGTTCAAAGATTTTTCCAAAGCAAATGTCTGACTATTTAAGTGGGGCTCTCACCCCAACTGCATGACAAACTTCTTCTTTCTGCATGATGGCAGGCTAGCCTTCTGGAAAAAAGCCAAGATAAGGAACAGAGGCTCCTGGAGATGCCGGGGATTGAACCCGGGACCTCATACATGCAAAGCATGCGCTCTACCACTGAGCTACATCCCCACTTTTGCACTCGAGCTGTTTGATGGATGCAAGGAATCCCTGAAACCCAGGGACTGCAAAGTCTCGATCATAATCAATGGAAGGTATTGTTTGAATAAAAGTGAAAGATATGGAAATCGAAGCAAAAAATCCTTCGAGCCGGATTTGAACCAGCGACCTAAGGATGTCTGACTTTATGCTACAGTCCTCCGCTCTACCAACTGAGCTATCGAAGGAGTGGCTGAAGTATCTTTCAGCGCTGTAATTATCTCTCGCTCAAGAAAGGTTGTGGGGGTGGGGATCAGGAGCAGATCGATGAAAATCATGAACATTACCTGCAGCTCCCTCTCAAAGTCACCAGTTCTTAGAGCACACTGTAAGGTACGTCTTATCACCCCAAAGGAGGATTTCAGACCAAAGTTCATGTTCTGTCTTGGCTTGGGGATAAGCAGGGGTGCTCCAAATTTCAATTTTACAGAAAGGAAAGGAACTTTGATACAAAGACCTTGGGCAGCATTGGTGGCAAATGGATGGCTGCGCGGAACCATGAAAGAAATGACAGAAAGTTATGGGAGTCATTACTACGCACCCAGCATCAAGAACGTGCATTTTGGATGCATTTTCAAAAGGAAAGAGAACGGAAAAATCTGTAGATTGAAGGTGATTGAGATAAACAAAATATTCCGTTTTTCTAAAAGCTACTGTAAAGAGTCTCTGGTTTAGAAGAAGAACCCTTACCAATGATCAAGAGAGATGCAACAGATTTCTATCATCAAAGCATTATGGTTGTCAAGATGAATCATCACTTTGATGTCTTCAACAAGTAGGATTCTTTTGATCTATAATCATCAAAAATGAGATAGCCCCATTTCATGGGATTTTTCAAGGCAAACGTCTGACAGATTAAGCGGGGTCCTCATCCCGGTTGGAGGACATATCTCTTCCTTCATCATGATGCCAGCCTAGCTTTCGGCCCAAAATCCAAGGTAAGCATGGCAAAAGTCTGGAGATGCCGGGGATTGAACCCGGGGCCTCATACATGCAAAGCATGCGCTCTACCACTGAGCTACATCCCCACTTCTGCAAGGTTTGACTGTATGATTGGAAACCCTGCATTGAACCGACGGCCACATCACCCCATTCGACTCTGCAGTATACAATGTCAGTCAGGAAAATCCTTCAGCCTTGTACCTGGATGATCTTCATGGTCTTATGTACAGATGCCTATATACAGCCTTCTTAGCGCAGTAGGCAGCGCGTCAGTCTCATAATCTGAAGGTCCTGAGTTCGATCCTCAGAGAGGGCATTTATTTCCTTCTTTTGGAATGCAAAATTCTCCGATTTTCTTGAAATGCGCAAACTATGCCTAGTTCAAAGATTTTTCCAAAGCAAATGTCTGACTATTTAAGTGGGGCTCTCACCCCAACTGCATGACAAACTTCTTCTTTCTGCATGATGGCAGGCTAGCCTTCTGGAAAAAAGCCAAGATAAGGAACAGAGGCTCCTGGAGATGCCGGGGATTGAACCCGGGACCTCATACATGCAAAGCATGCGCTCTACCACTGAGCTACATCCCCACTTTTGCACTCGAGCTGTTTGATGGATGCAAGGAATCCCTGAAACCCAGGGACTGCAAAGTCTCGATCATAATCAATGGAAGGTATTGTTTGAATAAAAGTGAAAGATATGGAAATCGAAGCAAAAAATCCTTCGAGCCGGATTTGAACCAGCGACCTAAGGATGTCTGACTTTATGCTACAGTCCTCCGCTCTACCAACTGAGCTATCGAAGGAGTGGCTGAAGTATCTTTCAGCGCTGTAATTATCTCTCGCTCAAGAAAGGTTGTGGGGGTGGGGATCAGGAGCAGATCGATGAAAATCATGAACATTACCTGCAGCTCCCTCTCAAAGTCACCAGTTCTTAGAGCACACTGTAAGGTACGTCTTATCACCCCAAAGGAGGATTTCAGACCAAAGTTCATGTTCTGTCTTGGCTTGGGGATAAGCAGGGGTGCTCCAAATTTCAATTTTACAGAAAGGAAAGGAACTTTGATACAAAGACCTTGGGCAGCATTGGTGGCAAATGGATGGCTGCGCGGAACCATGAAAGAAATGACAGAAAGTTATGGGAGTCATTACTACGCACCCAGCATCAAGAACGTGCATTTTGGATGCATTTTCAAAAGGAAAGAGAACGGAAAAATCTGTAGATTGAAGGTGATTGAGATAAACAAAATATTCCGTTTTTCTAAAAGCTACTGTAAAGAGTCTCTGGTTTAGAAGAAGAACCCTTACCAATGATCAATGAGATGCGACAGATTTCTATCATCAAAGCATTATGGTTGTCAAGATGAATCATCACTTTGATGTCTTCAACAAGTAGGATTCTTTTGATCTATAATCATCAAAAATGAGATAGCCCCATTTCATGGGATTTTTCAAGGCAAACGTCTGACAGATTAAGCGGGGTCCTCATCCCGGTTGGAGGACATATCTCTTCCTTCATCATGATGCCAGCCTAGCTTTCGGCCCAAAATCCAAGGTAAGCATGGCAAAAGTCTGGAGATGCCGGGGATTGAACCCGGGGCCTCATACATGCAAAGCATGCGCTCTACCACTGAGCTACATCCCCACTTCTGCAAGGTTTGACTGTATGATTGGAAACCCTGCATTGAACCGACGGCCACATCACCCCATTCGACTCTGCAGTATACAATGTCAGTCAGGAAAATCCTTCAGCCTTGTACCTGGATGATCTTCATGGTCTTATGTACAGATGCCTATATACAGCCTTCTTAGCGCAGTAGGCAGCGCGTCAGTCTCATAATCTGAAGGTCCTGAGTTCGATCCTCAGAGAGGGCATTTATTTCCTTCTTTTGGAATGCAAAATTCTCCGATTTTCTTGAAATGCGCAAACTATGCCTAGTTCAAAGATTTTTCCAAAGCAAATGTCTGACTATTTAAGTGGGGCTCTCACCCCAACTGCATGACAAACTTCTTCTTTCTGCATGATGGCAGGCTAGCCTTCTGGAAAAAAGCCAAGATAAGGAACAGAGGCTCCTGGAGATGCCGGGGATTGAACCCGGGACCTCATACATGCAAAGCATGCGCTCTACCACTGAGCTACATCCCCACTTTTGCACTCGAGCTGTTTGATGGATGCAAGGAATCCCTGAAACCCAGGGACTGCAAAGTCTCGATCATAATCAATGGAAGGTATTGTTTGAATAAAAGTGAAAGATATGGAAATCGAAGCAAAAAATCCTTCGAGCCGGATTTGAACCAGCGACCTAAGGATGTCTGACTTTATGCTACATTCCTCCGCTCTACCAACTGAGCTATCGAAGGAGTGGCTGAAGTATCTTTCAGCGCTGTAATTATCTCTCGCTCAAGAAAGGTTGTGGGGGTGGGGATCAGGAGCAGATCGATGAAAATCATGAACATTACCTGCAGCTCCCTCTCAAAGTCACCAGTTCTTAGAGCACACTGTAAGGTACGTCTTATCACCCCAAAGGAGGATTTCAGACCAAAGTTCATGTTCTGTCTTGGCTTGGGGATAAGCAGGGGTGCTCCAAATTTCAATTTTACAGAAAGGAAAGGAACTTTGATACAAAGACCTTGGGCAGCATTGGTGGCAAATGGATGGCTGCGCGGAACCATGAAAGAAATGACAGAAAGTTATGGGAGTCATTACTACGCACCCAGCATCAAGAACGTGCATTTTGGATGCATTTTCAAAAGGAAAGAGAACGGAAAAATCTGTAGATTGAAGGTGATTGAGATAAACAAAATATTCCGTTTTTCTAAAAGCTACTGTAAAGAGTCTCTGGTTTAGAAGAAGAACCCTTACCAATGATCAAGAGAGATGCGACAGATTTCTATCATCAAAGCATTATGGTTGTCAAGATGAATCATCACTTTGATGTCTTCAACAAGTAGGATTCTTTTGATCTATAATCATCAAAAATGAGATAGCCCCATTTCATGGGATTTTTCAAGGCAAACGTCTGACAGATTAAGCGGGGTCCTCATCCCGGTTGGAGGACATATCTCTTCCTTCATCATGATGCCAGCCTAGCTTTCGGCCCAAAATCCAAGGTAAGCATGGCAAAAGTCTGGAGATGCCGGGGATTGAACCCGGGGCCTCATACATGCAAAGCATGCGCTCTACCACTGAGCTACATCCCCACTTCTGCAAGGTTTGACTGTATGATTGGAAACCCTGCATTGAACCGACGGCCACATCACCCCATTCGACTCTGCAGTATACAATGTCAGTCAGGAAAATCCTTCAGCCTTGTACCTGGATGATCTTCATGGTCTTATGTACAGATGCCTATATACAGCCTTCTTAGCGCAGTAGGCAGCGCGTCAGTCTCATAATCAGAAGGTCCTGAGTTCGATCCTCAGAGAGGGCATTTATTTCCTTCTTTTGGAATGCAAAATTCTCCGATTTTCTTGAAATGCGCAAACTATGCCTAGTTCAAAGATTTTTCCAAAGCAAATGTCTGACTATTTAAGTGGGGCTCTCACCCCAACTGCATGACAAACTTCTTCTTTCTGCATGATGGCAGGCTAGCCTTCTGGAAAAAAGCCAAGATAAGGAACAGAGGCTCCTGGAGATGCCGGGGATTGAACCCGGGACCTCATACATGCGAAGCATGCGCTCTACCACTGAGCTACATCCCCACTTTTGCCCTCGAGCTGTTTGATGGATGCAAGGAATCCCTGAAACCCAGGGACTGCAAAGTCTCGATCATAATCAATGGAAGGTATTGTTTGAATAAAAGTGAAAGATATGGAAATCGAAGCAAAAAATCCTTCGAGCCGGATTTGAACCAGCGACCTAAGGATGTCTGACTTTATGCTACAGTCCTCCGCTCTACCAACTGAGCTATCGAAGGAGTGGCTGAAGTATCTTTCAGCGCTGTAATTATCTCTCGCTCAAGAAAGGTTGTGGGGGTGGGGATCAGGAGCAGATCGATGAAAATCATGAACATTACCTGCAGCTCCCTCTCAAAGTCACCAGTTCTTAGAGCACACTGTAAGGTACATCTTATCACCCCAAAGGAGGATTTCAGACCAAAGTTCATGTTCTGTCTTGGCTTGGGGATAAGCAGGGGTGCTCCAAATTTCAATTTTACAGAAAGGAAAGGAACTTTGATACAAAGACCTTGGGCAGCATTGGTGGCAAATGGATGGCTGCGCGGAACCATGAAAGAAATGACAGAAAGTTATGGGAGTCATTACTACGCACCCAGCATCAAGAACGTGCATTTTGGATGCATTTTCAAAAGGAAAGAGAACGGAAAAATCTGTAGATTGAAGGTGATTGAGATAAACAAAATATTCCGTTTTTCTAAAAGCTACTGTAAAGAGTCTCTGGTTTAGAAGAAGAACCCTTACCAATGATCAAGAGAGATGCGACAGATTTCTATCATCAAAGCATTATGGTTGTCAAGATGAATCATCACTTTGATGTCTTCAACAAGTAGGATTCTTTTGATCTATAATCATCAAAAATGAGATAGCCCCATTTCATGGGATTTTTCAAGGCAAACGTCTGACAGATTAAGCGGGGTCCTCATCCCGGTTGGAGGACATATCTCTTCCTTCATCATGATGCCAGCCTAGCTTTCGGCCCAAAATCCAAGGTAAGCATGGCAAAAGTCTGGAGATGCCGGGGATTGAACCCGGGGCCTCATACATGCAATGCATGTGCTCTACCACTGAGCTACATCCCCACTTCTGCAAGGTTTGACTGTATGATTGGAAACCCTGCATTGAACCGACGGCCACATCACCCCATTCGACTCTGCAGTATACAATGTCAGTCAGGAAAATCCTTCAGCCTTGTACCTGGATGATCTTCATGGTCTTATGTACAGATGCCTATATACAGCCTTCTTAGCGCAGTAGGCAGCGCGTCAGTCTCATAATCTGAAGGTCCTGAGTTCGATCCTCAGAGAGGGCATTTATTTCCTTCTTTTGGAATGCAAAATTCTCCGATTTTCTTGAAATGCGCAAACTATGCCTAGTTCAAAGATTTTTCCAAAGCAAATGTCTGACTATTTAAGTGGGGCTCTCACCCCAACTGCATGACAAACTTCTTCTTTCTGCATGATGGCAGGCTAGCCTTCTGGAAAAAAGCCAAGATAAGGAACAGAGGCTCCTGGAGATGCCGGGGATTGAACCCGGGACCTCATACATGCGAAGCATGCGCTCTACCACTGAGCTACATCCCCACTTTTGCACTCGAGCTGTTTGATGGATGCAAGGAATCCCTGAAACCCAGGGACTGCAAAGTCTCGATCATAATCAATGGAAGGTATTGTTTGAATAAAAGTGAAAGATATGGAAATCGAAGCAAAAAATCCTTCGAGCCGGATTTGAACCAGCGACCTAAGGATGTCTGACTTTATGCTACATTCCTCCGCTCTACCAACTGAGCTATCGAAGGAGTGGCTGAAGTATCTTTCAGCGCTGTAATTATCTCTCGCTCAAGAAAGGTTGTGGGGGTGGGGATCAGGAGCAGATCGATGAAAATCATGAACATTACCTGCAGCTCCCTCTCAAAGTCACCAGTTCTTAGAGCACACTGTAAGGTACGTCTTATCACCCCAAAGGAGGATTTCAGACCAAAGTTCATGTTCTGTCTTGGCTTGGGGATAAGCAGGGGTGCTCCAAATTTCAATTTTACAGAAAGGAAAGGAACTTTGATACAAAGACCTTGGGCAGCATTGGTGGCAAATGGATGGCTGCGCGGAACCATGAAAGAAATGACAGAAAGTTATGGGAGTCATTACTACGCACCCAGCATCAAGAACGTGCATTTTGGATGCATTTTCAAAAGGAAAGAGAACGGAAAAATCTGTAGATTGAAGGTGATTGAGATAAACAAAATATTCCGTTTTTCTAAAAGCTACTGTAAAGAGTCTCTGGTTTAGAAGAAGAACCCTTACCAATGATCAAGAGAGATGCAACAGATTTCTATCATCAAAGCATTATGGTTGTCAAGATGAATCATCACTTTGATGTCTTCAACAAGTAGGATTCTTTTGATCTATAATCATCAAAAATGAGATAGCCCCATTTCATGGGATTTTTCAAGGCAAACGTCTGACAGATTAAGCGGGGTCCTCATCCCGGTTGGAGGACATATCTCTTCCTTCATCATGATGCCAGCCTAGCTTTCGGCCCAAAATCCAAGGTAAGCATGGCAAAAGTCTGGAGATGCCGGGGATTGAACCCGGGGCCTCATACATGCAAAGCATGCGCTCTACCACTGAGCTACATCCCCACTTCTGCAAGGTTTGACTGTATGATTGGAAACCCTGCATTGAACCGACGGCCACATCACCCCATTCGACTCTGCAGTATACAATGTCAGTCAGGAAAATCCTTCAGCCTTGTACCTGGATGATCTTCATGGTCTTATGTACAGATGCCTATATACAGCCTTCTTAGCGCAGTAGGCAGCGCGTCAGTCTCATAATCTGAAGGTCCTGAGTTCGATCCTCAGAGAGGGCATTTATTTCCTTCTTTTGGAATGCAAAATTCTCCGATTTTCTTGAAATGCGCAAACTATGCCTAGTTCAAAGATTTTTCCAAAGCAAATGTCTGACTATTTAAGTGGGGCTCTCACCCCAACTGCATGACAAACTTCTTCTTTCTGCATGATGGCAGGCTAGCCTTCTGGAAAAAAGCCAAGATAAGGAACAGAGGCTCCTGGAGATGCCGGGGATTGAACCCGGGACCTCATACATGCAAAGCATGCGCTCTACCACTGAGCTACATCCCCACTTTTGCACTCGAGCTGTTTGATGGATGCAAGGAATCCCTGAAACCCAGGGACTGCAAAGTCTCGATCATAATCAATGGAAGGTATTGTTTGAATAAAAGTGAAAGATATGGAAATCGAAGCAAAAAATCCTTCGAGCCGGATTTGAACCAGCGACCTAAGGATGTCTGACTTTATGCTACAGTCCTCCGCTCTACCAACTGAGCTATCGAAGGAGTGGCTGAAGTATCTTTCAGCGCTGTAATTATCTCTCGCTCAAGAAAGGTTGTGGGGGTGGGGATCAGGAGCAGATCGATGAAAATCATGAACATTACCTGCAGCTCCCTCTCAAAGTCACCAGTTCTTAGAGCACACTGTAAGGTACGTCTTATCACCCCAAAGGAGGATTTCAGACCAAAGTTCATGTTCTGTCTTGGCTTGGGGATAAGCAGGGGTGCTCCAAATTTCAATTTTACAGAAAGGAAAGGAACTTTGATACAAAGACCTTGGGCAGCATTGGTGGCAAATGGATGGCTGCGCGGAACCATGAAAGAAATGACAGAAAGTTATGGGAGTCATTACTACGCACCCAGCATCAAGAACGTGCATTTTGGATGCATTTTCAAAAGGAAAGAGAACGGAAAAATCTGTAGATTGAAGGTGATTGAGATAAACAAAATATTCCGTTTTTCTAAAAGCTACTGTAAAGAGTCTCTGGTTTAGAAGAAGAACCCTTACCAATGATCAATGAGATGCGACAGATTTCTATCATCAAAGCATTATGGTTGTCAAGATGAATCATCACTTTGATGTCTTCAACAAGTAGGATTCTTTTGATCTATAATCATCAAAAATGAGATAGCCCCATTTCATGGGATTTTTCAAGGCAAACGTCTGACAGATTAAGCGGGGTCCTCATCCCGGTTGGAGGACATATCTCTTCCTTCATCATGATGCCAGCCTAGCTTTCGGCCCAAAATCCAAGGTAAGCATGGCAAAAGTCTGGAGATGCCGGGGATTGAACCCGGGGCCTCATACATGCAAAGCATGCGCTCTACCACTGAGCTACATCCCCACTTCTGCAAGGTTTGACTGTATGATTGGAAACCCTGCATTGAACCGACGGCCACATCACCCCATTCGACTCTGCAGTATACAATGTCAGTCAGGAAAATCCTTCAGCCTTGTACCTGGATGATCTTCATGGTCTTATGTACAGATGCCTATATACAGCCTTCTTAGCGCAGTAGGCAGCGCGTCAGTCTCATAATCTGAAGGTCCTGAGTTCGATCCTCAGAGAGGGCATTTATTTCCTTCTTTTGGAATGCAAAATTCTCCGATTTTCTTGAAATGCGCAAACTATGCCTAGTTCAAAGATTTTTCCAAAGCAAATGTCTGACTATTTAAGTGGGGCTCTCACCCCAACTGCATGACAAACTTCTTCTTTCTGCATGATGGCAGGCTAGCCTTCTGGAAAAAAGCCAAGATAAGGAACAGAGGCTCCTGGAGATGCCGGGGATTGAACCCGGGACCTCATACATGCAAAGCATGCGCTCTACCACTGAGCTACATCCCCACTTTTGCACTCGAGCTGTTTGATGGATGCAAGGAATCCCTGAAACCCAGGGACTGCAAAGTCTCGATCATAATCAATGGAAGGTATTGTTTGAATAAAAGTGAAAGATATGGAAATCGAAGCAAAAAATCCTTCGAGCCGGATTTGAACCAGCGACCTAAGGATGTCTGACTTTATGCTACATTCCTCCGCTCTACCAACTGAGCTATCGAAGGAGTGGCTGAAGTATCTTTCAGCGCTGTAATTATCTCTCGCTCAAGAAAGGTTGTGGGGGTGGGGATCAGGAGCAGATCGATGAAAATCATGAACATTACCTGCAGCTCCCTCTCAAAGTCACCAGTTCTTAGAGCACACTGTAAGGTACGTCTTATCACCCCAAAGGAGGATTTCAGACCAAAGTTCATGTTCTGTCTTGGCTTGGGGATAAGCAGGGGTGCTCCAAATTTCAATTTTACAGAAAGGAAAGGAACTTTGATACAAAGACCTTGGGCAGCATTGGTGGCAAATGGATGGCTGCGCGGAACCATGAAAGAAATGACAGAAAGTTATGGGAGTCATTACTACGCACCCAGCATCAAGAACGTGCATTTTGGATGCATTTTCAAAAGGAAAGAGAACGGAAAAATCTGTAGATTGAAGGTGATTGAGATAAACAAAATATTCCGTTTTTCTAAAAGCTACTGTAAAGAGTCTCTGGTTTAGAAGAAGAACCCTTACCAATGATCAAGAGAGATGCGACAGATTTCTATCATCAAAGCATTATGGTTGTCAAGATGAATCATCACTTTGATGTCTTCAACAAGTAGGATTCTTTTGATCTATAATCATCAAAAATGAGATAGCCCCATTTCATGGGATTTTTCAAGGCAAACGTCTGACAGATTAAGCGGGGTCCTC
>NC_140585.1:107253603-107323603 GCF_964204655.1 Triturus cristatus
GGCAGCGCGTCAGTCTCATAATCTGAAGGTCCTGAGTTCGATCCTCAGAGAGGGCATTTATTTCCTTCTTTTGGAATGCAAAATTCTCCGATTTTCTTGAAATGCGCAAACTATGCCTAGTTCAAAGATTTTTCCAAAGCAAATGTCTGACTATTTAAGTGGGGCTCTCACCCCAACTGCATGACAAACTTCTTCTTTCTGCATGATGGCAGGCTAGCCTTCTGGAAAAAAGCCAAGATAAGGAACAGAGGCTCCTGGAGATGCCGGGGATTGAACCCGGGACCTCATACATGCAAAGCATGCGCTCTACCACTGAGCTACATCCCCACTTTTGCACTCGAGCTGTTTGATGGATGCAAGGAATCCCTGAAACCCAGGGACTGCAAAGTCTCGATCATAATCAATGGAAGGTATTGTTTGAATAAAAGTGAAAGATATGGAAATCGAAGCAAAAAATCCTTCGAGCCGGATTTGAACCAGCGACCTAAGGATGTCTGACTTTATGCTACATTCCTCCGCTCTACCAACTGAGCTATCGAAGGAGTGGCTGAAGTATCTTTCAGCGCTGTAATTATCTCTCGCTCAAGAAAGGTTGTGGGGGTGGGGATCAGGAGCAGATCGATGAAAATCATGAACATTACCTGCAGCTCCCTCTCAAAGTCACCAGTTCTTAGAGCACACTGTAAGGTACGTCTTATCACCCCAAAGGAGGATTTCAGACCAAAGTTCATGTTCTGTCTTGGCTTGGGGATAAGCAGGGGTGCTCCAAATTTCAATTTTACAGAAAGGAAAGGAACTTTGATACAAAGACCTTGGGCAGCATTGGTGGCAAATGGATGGCTGCGCGGAACCATGAAAGAAATGACAGAAAGTTATGGGAGTCATTACTACGCACCCAGCATCAAGAACGTGCATTTTGGATGCATTTTCAAAAGGAAAGAGAACGGAAAAATCTGTAGATTGAAGGTGATTGAGATAAACAAAATATTCCGTTTTTCTAAAAGCTACTGTAAAGAGTCTCTGGTTTAGAAGAAGAACCCTTACCAATGATCAAGAGAGATGCGACAGATTTCTATCATCAAAGCATTATGGTTGTCAAGATGAATCATCACTTTGATGTCTTCAACAAGTAGGATTCTTTTGATCTATAATCATCAAAAATGAGATAGCCCCATTTCATGGGATTTTTCAAGGCAAACGTCTGACAGATTAAGCGGGGTCCTCATCCCGGTTGGAGGACATATCTCTTCCTTCATCATGATGCCAGCCTAGCTTTCGGCCCAAAATCCAAGGTAAGCATGGCAAAAGTCTGGAGATGCCGGGGATTGAACCCGGGGCCTCATACATGCAAAGCATGCGCTCTACCACTGAGCTACATCCCCACTTCTGCAAGGTTTGACTGTATGATTGGAAACCCTGCATTGAACCGACGGCCACATCACCCCATTCGACTCTGCAGTATACAATGTCAGTCAGGAAAATCCTTCAGCCTTGTACCTGGATGATCTTCATGGTCTTATGTACAGATGCCTATATACAGCCTTCTTAGCGCAGTAGGCAGCGCGTCAGTCTCATAATCAGAAGGTCCTGAGTTCGATCCTCAGAGAGGGCATTTATTTCCTTCTTTTGGAATGCAAAATTCTCCGATTTTCTTGAAATGCGCAAACTATGCCTAGTTCAAAGATTTTTCCAAAGCAAATGTCTGACTATTTAAGTGGGGCTCTCACCCCAACTGCATGACAAACTTCTTCTTTCTGCATGATGGCAGGCTAGCCTTCTGGAAAAAAGCCAAGATAAGGAACAGAGGCTCCTGGAGATGCCGGGGATTGAACCCGGGACCTCATACATGCGAAGCATGCGCTCTACCACTGAGCTACATCCCCACTTTTGCCCTCGAGCTGTTTGATGGATGCAAGGAATCCCTGAAACCCAGGGACTGCAAAGTCTCGATCATAATCAATGGAAGGTATTGTTTGAATAAAAGTGAAAGATATGGAAATCGAAGCAAAAAATCCTTCGAGCCGGATTTGAACCAGCGACCTAAGGATGTCTGACTTTATGCTACAGTCCTCCGCTCTACCAACTGAGCTATCGAAGGAGTGGCTGAAGTATCTTTCAGCGCTGTAATTATCTCTCGCTCAAGAAAGGTTGTGGGGGTGGGGATCAGGAGCAGATCGATGAAAATCATGAACATTACCTGCAGCTCCCTCTCAAAGTCACCAGTTCTTAGAGCACACTGTAAGGTACATCTTATCACCCCAAAGGAGGATTTCAGACCAAAGTTCATGTTCTGTCTTGGCTTGGGGATAAGCAGGGGTGCTCCAAATTTCAATTTTACAGAAAGGAAAGGAACTTTGATACAAAGACCTTGGGCAGCATTGGTGGCAAATGGATGGCTGCGCGGAACCATGAAAGAAATGACAGAAAGTTATGGGAGTCATTACTACGCACCCAGCATCAAGAACGTGCATTTTGGATGCATTTTCAAAAGGAAAGAGAACGGAAAAATCTGTAGATTGAAGGTGATTGAGATAAACAAAATATTCCGTTTTTCTAAAAGCTACTGTAAAGAGTCTCTGGTTTAGAAGAAGAACCCTTACCAATGATCAAGAGAGATGCGACAGATTTCTATCATCAAAGCATTATGGTTGTCAAGATGAATCATCACTTTGATGTCTTCAACAAGTAGGATTCTTTTGATCTATAATCATCAAAAATGAGATAGCCCCATTTCATGGGATTTTTCAAGGCAAACGTCTGACAGATTAAGCGGGGTCCTCATCCCGGTTGGAGGACATATCTCTTCCTTCATCATGATGCCAGCCTAGCTTTCGGCCCAAAATCCAAGGTAAGCATGGCAAAAGTCTGGAGATGCCGGGGATTGAACCCGGGGCCTCATACATGCAAAGCATGCGCTCTACCACTGAGCTACATCCCCACTTCTGCAAGGTTTGACTGTATGATTGGAAACCCTGCATTGAACCGACGGCCACATCACCCCATTCGACTCTGCAGTATACAATGTCAGTCAGGAAAATCCTTCAGCCTTGTACCTGGATGATCTTCATGGTCTTATGTACAGATGCCTATATACAGCCTTCTTAGCGCAGTAGGCAGCGCGTCAGTCTCATAATCTGAAGGTCCTGAGTTCGATCCTCAGAGAGGGCATTTATTTCCTTCTTTTGGAATGCAAAATTCTCCGATTTTCTTGAAATGCGCAAACTATGCCTAGTTCAAAGATTTTTCCAAAGCAAATGTCTGACTATTTAAGTGGGGCTCTCACCCCAACTGCATGACAAACTTCTTCTTTCTGCATGATGGCAGGCTAGCCTTCTGGAAAAAAGCCAAGATAAGGAACAGAGGCTCCTGGAGATGCCGGGGATTGAACCCGGGACCTCATACATGCGAAGCATGCGCTCTACCACTGAGCTACATCCCCACTTTTGCACTCGAGCTGTTTGATGGATGCAAGGAATCCCTGAAACCCAGGGACTGCAAAGTCTCGATCATAATCAATGGAAGGTATTGTTTGAATAAAAGTGAAAGATATGGAAATCGAAGCAAAAAATCCTTCGAGCCGGATTTGAACCAGCGACCTAAGGATGTCTGACTTTATGCTACAGTCCTCCGCTCTACCAACTGAGCTATCGAAGGAGTGGCTGAAGTATCTTTCAGCGCTGTAATTATCTCTCGCTCAAGAAAGGTTGTGGGGGTGGGGATCAGGAGCAGATCGATGAAAATCATGAACATTACCTGCAGCTCCCTCTCAAAGTCACCAGTTCTTAGAGCACACTGTAAGGTACGTCTTATCACCCCAAAGGAGGATTTCAGACCAAAGTTCATGTTCTGTCTTGGCTTGGGGATAAGCAGGGGTGCTCCAAATTTCAATTTTACAGAAAGGAAAGGAACTTTGATACAAAGACCTTGGGCAGCATTGGTGGCAAATGGATGGCTGCGCGGAACCATGAAAGAAATGACAGAAAGTTATGGGAGTCATTACTACGCACCCAGCATCAAGAACGTGCATTTTGGATGCATTTTCAAAAGGAAAGAGAACGGAAAAATCTGTAGATTGAAGGTGATTGAGATAAACAAAATATTCCGTTTTTCTAAAAGCTACTGTAAAGAGTCTCTGGTTTAGAAGAAGAACCCTTACCAATGATCAAGAGAGATGCGACAGATTTCTATCATCAAAGCATTATGGTTGTCAAGATGAATCATCACTTTGATGTCTTCAACAAGTAGGATTCTTTTGATCTATAATCATCAAAAATGAGATAGCCCCATTTCATGGGATTTTTCAAGGCAAACGTCTGACAGATTAAGCGGGGTCCTCATCCCGGTTGGAGGACATATCTCTTCCTTCATCATGATGCCAGCCTAGCTTTCGGCCCAAAATCCAAGGTAAGCATGGCAAAAGTCTGGAGATGCCGGGGATTGAACCCGGGGCCTCATACATGCAAAGCATGCGCTCTACCACTGAGCTACATCCCCACTTCTGCAAGGTTTGACTGTATGATTGGAAACCCTGCATTGAACCGACGGCCACATCACCCCATTCGACTCTGCAGTATACAATGTCAGTCAGGAAAATCCTTCAGCCTTGTACCTGGATGATCTTCATGGTCTTATGTACAGATGCCTATATACAGCCTTCTTAGCGCAGTAGGCAGCGCGTCAGTCTCATAATCTGAAGGTCCTGAGTTCGATCCTCAGAGAGGGCATTTATTTCCTTCTTTTGGAATGCAAAATTCTCCGATTTTCTTGAAATGCGCAAACTATGCCTAGTTCAAAGATTTTTCCAAAGCAAATGTCTGACTATTTAAGTGGGGCTCTCACCCCAACTGCATGACAAACTTCTTCTTTCTGCATGATGGCAGGCTAGCCTTCTGGAAAAAAGCCAAGATAAGGAACAGAGGCTCCTGGAGATGCCGGGGATTGAACCCGGGACCTCATACATGCGAAGCATGCGCTCTACCACTGAGCTACATCCCCACTTTTGCACTCGAGCTGTTTGATGGATGCAAGGAATCCCTGAAACCCAGGGACTGCAAAGTCTCGATCATAATCAATGGAAGGTATTGTTTGAATAAAAGTGAAAGATATGGAAATCGAAGCAAAAAATCCTTCGAGCCGGATTTGAACCAGCGACCTAAGGATGTCTGACTTTATGCTACAGTCCTCCGCTCTACCAACTGAGCTATCGAAGGAGTGGCTGAAGTATCTTTCAGCGCTGTAATTATCTCTCGCTCAAGAAAGGTTGTGGGGGTGGGGATCAGGAGCAGATCGATGAAAATCATGAACATTACCTGCAGCTCCCTCTCAAAGTCACCAGTTCTTAGAGCACACTGTAAGGTACGTCTTATCACCCCAAAGGAGGATTTCAGACCAAAGTTCATGTTCTGTCTTGGCTTGGGGATAAGCAGGGGTGCTCCAAATTTCAATTTTACAGAAAGGAAAGGAACTTTGATACAAAGACCTTGGGCAGCATTGGTGGCAAATGGATGGCTGCGCGGAACCATGAAAGAAATGACAGAAAGTTATGGGAGTCATTACTACGCACCCAGCATCAAGAACGTGCATTTTGGATGCATTTTCAAAAGGAAAGAGAACGGAAAAATCTGTAGATTGAAGGTGATTGAGATAAACAAAATATTCCGTTTTTCTAAAAGCTACTGTAAAGAGTCTCTGGTTTAGAAGAAGACTCCTTACCAATGATCAAGAGAGATGCGACAGATTTCTATCATCAAAGCATTATGGTTGTCAAGATGAATCATCACTTTGATGTCTTCAACAAGTAGGATTCTTTTGATCTATAATCATCAAAAATGAGATAGCCCCATTTCATGGGATTTTTCAAGGCAAACGTCTGACAGATTAAGCGGGGTCCTCATCCCGGTTGGAGGACATATCTCTTCCTTCATCATGATGCCAGCCTAGCTTTCGGCCCAAAATCCAAGGTAAGCATGGCAAAAGTCTGGAGATGCCGGGGATTGAACCCGGGGCCTCATACATGCAAAGCATGCGCTCTACCACTGAGCTACATCCCCACTTCTGCAAGGTTTGACTGTATGATTGGAAACCCTGCATTGAACCGACGGCCACATCACCCCATTCGACTCTGCAGTATACAATGTCAGTCAGGAAAATCCTTCAGCCTTGTACCTGGATGATCTTCATGGTCTTATGTACAGATGCCTATATACAGCCTTCTTAGCGCAGTAGGCAGCGCGTCAGTCTCATAATCTGAAGGTCCTGAGTTCGATCCTCAGAGAGGGCATTTATTTCCTTCTTTTGGAATGCAAAATTCTCCGATTTTCTTGAAATGCGCAAACTATGCCTAGTTCAAAGATTTTTCCAAAGCAAATGTCTGACTATTTAAGTGGGGCTCTCACCCCAACTGCATGACAAACTTCTTCTTTCTGCATGATGGCAGGCTAGCCTTCTGGAAAAAAGCCAAGATAAGGAACAGAGGCTCCTGGAGATGCCGGGGATTGAACCCGGGACCTCATACATGCGAAGCATGCGCTCTACCACTGAGCTACATCCCCACTTTTGCACTCGAGCTGTTTGATGGATGCAAGGAATCCCTGAAACCCAGGGACTGCAAAGTCTCGATCATAATCAATGGAAGGTATTGTTTGAATAAAAGTGAAAGATATGGAAATCGAAGCAAAAAATCCTTCGAGCCGGATTTGAACCAGCGACCTAAGGATGTCTGACTTTATGCTACAGTCCTCCGCTCTACCAACTGAGCTATCGAAGGAGTGGCTGAAGTATCTTTCAGCGCTGTAATTATCTCTCGCTCAAGAAAGGTTGTGGGGGTGGGGATCAGGAGCAGATCGATGAAAATCATGAACATTACCTGCAGCTCCCTCTCAAAGTCACCAGTTCTTAGAGCACACTGTAAGGTACGTCTTATCACCCCAAAGGAGGATTTCAGACCAAAGTTCATGTTCTGTCTTGGCTTGGGGATAAGCAGGGGTGCTCCAAATTTCAATTTTACAGAAAGGAAAGGAACTTTGATACAAAGACCTTGGGCAGCATTGGTGGCAAATGGATGGCTGCGCGGAACCATGAAAGAAATGACAGAAAGTTATGGGAGTCATTACTACGCACCCAGCATCAAGAACGTGCATTTTGGATGCATTTTCAAAAGGAAAGAGAACGGAAAAATCTGTAGATTGAAGGTGATTGAGATAAACAAAATATTCCGTTTTTCTAAAAGCTACTGTAAAGAGTCTCTGGTTTAGAAGAAGAACCCTTACCAATGATCAAGAGAGATGCGACAGATTTCTATCATCAAAGCATTATGGTTGTCAAGATGAATCATCACTTTGATGTCTTCAACAAGTAGGATTCTTTTGATCTATAATCATCAAAAATGAGATAGCCCCATTTCATGGGATTTTTCAAGGCAAACGTCTGACAGATTAAGCGGGGTCCTCATCCCGGTTGGAGGACATATCTCTTCCTTCATCATGATGCCAGCCTAGCTTTCGGCCCAAAATCCAAGGTAAGCATGGCAAAAGTCTGGAGATGCCGGGGATTGAACCCGGGGCCTCATACATGCAAAGCATGCGCTCTACCACTGAGCTACATCCCCACTTCTGCAAGGTTTGACTGTATGATTGGAAACCCTGCATTGAACCGACGGCCACATCACCCCATTCGACTCTGCAGTATACAATGTCAGTCAGGAAAATCCTTCAGCCTTGTACCTGGATGATCTTCATGGTCTTATGTACAGATGCCTATATACAGCCTTCTTAGCGCAGTAGGCAGCGCGTCAGTCTCATAATCTGAAGGTCCTGAGTTCGATCCTCAGAGAGGGCATTTATTTCCTTCTTTTGGAATGCAAAATTCTCCGATTTTCTTGAAATGCGCAAACTATGCCTAGTTCAAAGATTTTTCCAAAGCAAATGTCTGACTATTTAAGTGGGGCTCTCACCCCAACTGCATGACAAACTTCTTCTTTCTGCATGATGGCAGGCTAGCCTTCTGGAAAAAAGCCAAGATAAGGAACAGAGGCTCCTGGAGATGCCGGGGATTGAACCCGGGACCTCATACATGCAAAGCATGCGCTCTACCACTGAGCTACATCCCCACTTTTGCACTCGAGCTGTTTGATGGATGCAAGGAATCCCTGAAACCCAGGGACTGCAAAGTCTCGATCATAATCAATGGAAGGTATTGTTTGAATAAAAGTGAAAGATATGGAAATCGAAGCAAAAAATCCTTCGAGCCGGATTTGAACCAGCGACCTAAGGATGTCTGACTTTATGCTACATTCCTCCGCTCTACCAACTGAGCTATCGAAGGAGTGGCTGAAGTATCTTTCAGCGCTGTAATTATCTCTCGCTCAAGAAAGGTTGTGGGGGTGGGGATCAGGAGCAGATCGATGAAAATCATGAACATTACCTGCAGCTCCCTCTCAAAGTCACCAGTTCTTAGAGCACACTGTAAGGTACGTCTTATCACCCCAAAGGAGGATTTCAGACCAAAGTTCATGTTCTGTCTTGGCTTGGGGATAAGCAGGGGTGCTCCAAATTTCAATTTTACAGAAAGGAAAGGAACTTTGATACAAAGACCTTGGGCAGCATTGGTGGCAAATGGATGGCTGCGCGGAACCATGAAAGAAATGACAGAAAGTTATGGGAGTCATTACTACGCACCCAGCATCAAGAACGTGCATTTTGGATGCATTTTCAAAAGGAAAGAGAACGGAAAAATCTGTAGATTGAAGGTGATTGAGATAAACAAAATATTCCGTTTTTCTAAAAGCTACTGTAAAGAGTCTCTGGTTTAGAAGAAGAACCCTTACCAATGATCAAGAGAGATGCGACAGATTTCTATCATCAAAGCATTATGGTTGTCAAGATGAATCATCACTTTGATGTCTTCAACAAGTAGGATTCTTTTGATCTATAATCATCAAAAATGAGATAGCCCCATTTCATGGGATTTTTCAAGGCAAACGTCTGACAGATTAAGCGGGGTCCTCATCCCGGTTGGAGGACATATCTCTTCCTTCATCATGATGCCAGCCTAGCTTTCGGCCCAAAATCCAAGGTAAGCATGGCAAAAGTCTGGAGATGCCGGGGATTGAACCCGGGGCCTCATACATGCAAAGCATGCGCTCTACCACTGAGCTACATCCCCACTTCTGCAAGGTTTGACTGTATGATTGGAAACCCTGCATTGAACCGACGGCCACATCACCCCATTCGACTCTGCAGTATACAATGTCAGTCAGGAAAATCCTTCAGCCTTGTACCTGGATGATCTTCATGGTCTTATGTACAGATGCCTATATACAGCCTTCTTAGCGCAGTAGGCAGCGCGTCAGTCTCATAATCAGAAGGTCCTGAGTTCGATCCTCAGAGAGGGCATTTATTTCCTTCTTTTGGAATGCAAAATTCTCCGATTTTCTTGAAATGCGCAAACTATGCCTAGTTCAAAGATTTTTCCAAAGCAAATGTCTGACTATTTAAGTGGGGCTCTCACCCCAACTGCATGACAAACTTCTTCTTTCTGCATGATGGCAGGCTAGCCTTCTGGAAAAAAGCCAAGATAAGGAACAGAGGCTCCTGGAGATGCCGGGGATTGAACCCGGGACCTCATACATGCGAAGCATGCGCTCTACCACTGAGCTACATCCCCACTTTTGCCCTCGAGCTGTTTGATGGATGCAAGGAATCCCTGAAACCCAGGGACTGCAAAGTCTCGATCATAATCAATGGAAGGTATTGTTTGAATAAAAGTGAAAGATATGGAAATCGAAGCAAAAAATCCTTCGAGCCGGATTTGAACCAGCGACCTAAGGATGTCTGACTTTATGCTACAGTCCTCCGCTCTACCAACTGAGCTATCGAAGGAGTGGCTGAAGTATCTTTCAGCGCTGTAATTATCTCTCGCTCAAGAAAGGTTGTGGGGGTGGGGATCAGGAGCAGATCGATGAAAATCATGAACATTACCTGCAGCTCCCTCTCAAAGTCACCAGTTCTTAGAGCACACTGTAAGGTACATCTTATCACCCCAAAGGAGGATTTCAGACCAAAGTTCATGTTCTGTCTTGGCTTGGGGATAAGCAGGGGTGCTCCAAATTTCAATTTTACAGAAAGGAAAGGAACTTTGATACAAAGACCTTGGGCAGCATTGGTGGCAAATGGATGGCTGCGCGGAACCATGAAAGAAATGACAGAAAGTTATGGGAGTCATTACTACGCACCCAGCATCAAGAACGTGCATTTTGGATGCATTTTCAAAAGGAAAGAGAACGGAAAAATCTGTAGATTGAAGGTGATTGAGATAAACAAAATATTCCGTTTTTCTAAAAGCTACTGTAAAGAGTCTCTGGTTTAGAAGAAGAACCCTTACCAATGATCAAGAGAGATGCGACAGATTTCTATCATCAAAGCATTATGGTTGTCAAGATGAATCATCACTTTGATGTCTTCAACAAGTAGGATTCTTTTGATCTATAATCATCAAAAATGAGATAGCCCCATTTCATGGGATTTTTCAAGGCAAACGTCTGACAGATTAAGCGGGGTCCTCATCCCGGTTGGAGGACATATCTCTTCCTTCATCATGATGCCAGCCTAGCTTTCGGCCCAAAATCCAAGGTAAGCATGGCAAAAGTCTGGAGATGCCGGGGATTGAACCCGGGGCCTCATACATGCAAAGCATGCGCTCTACCACTGAGCTACATCCCCACTTCTGCAAGGTTTGACTGTATGATTGGAAACCCTGCATTGAACCGACGGCCACATCACCCCATTCGACTCTGCAGTATACAATGTCAGTCAGGAAAATCCTTCAGCCTTGTACCTGGATGATCTTCATGGTCTTATGTACAGATGCCTATATACAGCCTTCTTAGCGCGGTAGGCAGCGCGTCAGTCTCATAATCTGAAGGTCCTGAGTTCGATCCTCAGAGAGGGCATTTATTTCCTTCTTTTGGAATGCAAAATTCTCCGATTTTCTTGAAATGCGCAAACTATGCCTAGTTCAAAGATTTTTCCAAAGCAAATGTCTGACTATTTAAGTGGGGCTCTCACCCCAACTGCATGACAAACTTCTTCTTTCTGCATGATGGCAGGCTAGCCTTCTGGAAAAAAGCCAAGATAAGGAACAGAGGCTCCTGGAGATGCCGGGGATTGAACCCGGGACCTCATACATGCAAAGCATGCGCTCTACCACTGAGCTACATCCCCACTTTTGCACTCGAGCTGTTTGATGGATGCAAGGAATCCCTGAAACCCAGGGACTGCAAAGTCTCGATCATAATCAATGGAAGGTATTGTTTGAATAAAAGTGAAAGATATGGAAATCGAAGCAAAAAATCCTTCGAGCCGGATTTGAACCAGCGACCTAAGGATGTCTGACTTTATGCTACATTCCTCCGCTCTACCAACTGAGCTATCGAAGGAGTGGCTGAAGTATCTTTCAGCGCTGTAATTATCTCTCGCTCAAGAAAGGTTGTGGGGGTGGGGATCAGGAGCAGATCGATGAAAATCATGAACATTACCTGCAGCTCCCTCTCAAAGTCACCAGTTCTTAGAGCACACTGTAAGGTACATCTTATCACCCCAAAGGAGGATTTCAGACCAAAGTTCATGTTCTGTCTTGGCTTGGGGATAAGCAGGGGTGCTCCAAATTTCAATTTTACAGAAAGGAAAGGAACTTTGATACAAAGACCTTGGGCAGCATTGGTGGCAAATGGATGGCTGCGCGGAACCATGAAAGAAATGACAGAAAGTTATGGGAGTCATTACTACGCACCCAGCATCAAGAACGTGCATTTTGGATGCATTTTCAAAAGGAAAGAGAACGGAAAAATCTGTAGATTGAAGGTGATTGAGATAAACAAAATATTCCGTTTTTCTAAAAGCTACTGTAAAGAGTCTCTGGTTTAGAAGAAGAACCCTTACCAATGATCAAGAGAGATGCGACAGATTTCTATCATCAAAGCATTATGGTTGTCAAGATGAATCATCACTTTGATGTCTTCAACAAGTAGGATTCTTTTGATCTATAATCATCAAAAATGAGATAGCCCCATTTCATGGGATTTTTCAAGGCAAACGTCTGACAGATTAAGCGGGGTCCTCATCCCGGTTGGAGGACATATCTCTTCCTTCATCATGATGCCAGCCTAGCTTTCGGCCCAAAATCCAAGGTAAGCATGGCAAAAGTCTGGAGATGCCGGGGATTGAACCCGGGGCCTCATACATGCAAAGCATGCGCTCTACCACTGAGCTACATCCCCACTTCTGCAAGGTTTGACTGTATGATTGGAAACCCTGCATTGAACCGACGGCCACATCACCCCATTCGACTCTGCAGTATACAATGTCAGTCAGGAAAATCCTTCAGCCTTGTACCTGGATGATCTTCATGGTCTTATGTACAGATGCCTATATACAGCCTTCTTAGCGCAGTAGGCAGCGCGTCAGTCTCATAATCTGAAGGTCCTGAGTTCGATCCTCAGAGAGGGCATTTATTTCCTTCTTTTGGAATGCAAAATTCTCCGATTTTCTTGAAATGCGCAAACTATGCCTAGTTCAAAGATTTTTCCAAAGCAAATGTCTGACTATTTAAGTGGGGCTCTCACCCCAACTGCATGACAAACTTCTTCTTTCTGCATGATGGCAGGCTAGCCTTCTGGAAAAAAGCCAAGATAAGGAACAGAGGCTCCTGGAGATGCCGGGGATTGAACCCGGGACCTCATACATGCGAAGCATGCGCTCTACCACTGAGCTACATCCCCACTTTTGCACTCGAGCTGTTTGATGGATGCAAGGAATCCCTGAAACCCAGGGACTGCAAAGTCTCGATCATAATCAATGGAAGGTATTGTTTGAATAAAAGTGAAAGATATGGAAATCGAAGCAAAAAATCCTTCGAGCCGGATTTGAACCAGCGACCTAAGGATGTCTGACTTTATGCTACAGTCCTCCGCTCTACCAACTGAGCTATCGAAGGAGTGGCTGAAGTATCTTTCAGCGCTGTAATTATCTCTCGCTCAAGAAAGGTTGTGGGGGTGGGGATCAGGAGCAGATCGATGAAAATCATGAACATTACCTGCAGCTCCCTCTCAAAGTCACCAGTTCTTAGAGCACACTGTAAGGTACGTCTTATCACCCCAAAGGAGGATTTCAGACCAAAGTTCATGTTCTGTCTTGGCTTGGGGATAAGCAGGGGTGCTCCAAATTTCAATTTTACAGAAAGGAAAGGAACTTTGATACAAAGACCTTGGGCAGCATTGGTGGCAAATGGATGGCTGCGCGGAACCATGAAAGAAATGACAGAAAGTTATGGGAGTCATTACTACGCACCCAGCATCAAGAACGTGCATTTTGGATGCATTTTCAAAAGGAAAGAGAACGGAAAAATCTGTAGATTGAAGGTGATTGAGATAAACAAAATATTCCGTTTTTCTAAAAGCTACTGTAAAGAGTCTCTGGTTTAGAAGAAGAACCCTTACCAATGATCAAGAGAGATGCGACAGATTTCTATCATCAAAGCATTATGGTTGTCAAGATGAATCATCACTTTGATGTCTTCAACAAGTAGGATTCTTTTGATCTATAATCATCAAAAATGAGATAGCCCCATTTCATGGGATTTTTCAAGGCAAACGTCTGACAGATTAAGCGGGGTCCTCATCCCGGTTGGAGGACATATCTCTTCCTTCATCATGATGCCAGCCTAGCTTTCGGCCCAAAATCCAAGGTAAGCATGGCAAAAGTCTGGAGATGCCGGGGATTGAACCCGGGGCCTCATACATGCAAAGCATGCGCTCTACCACTGAGCTACATCCCCACTTCTGCAAGGTTTGACTGTATGATTGGAAACCCTGCATTGAACCGACGGCCACATCACCCCATTCGACTCTGCAGTATACAATGTCAGTCAGGAAAATCCTTCAGCCTTGTACCTGGATGATCTTCATGGTCTTATGTACAGATGCCTATATACAGCCTTCTTAGCGCAGTAGGCAGCGCGTCAGTCTCATAATCTGAAGGTCCTGAGTTCGATCCTCAGAGAGGGCATTTATTTCCTTCTTTTGGAATGCAAAATTCTCCGATTTTCTTGAAATGCGCAAACTATGCCTAGTTCAAAGATTTTTCCAAAGCAAATGTCTGACTATTTAAGTGGGGCTCTCACCCCAACTGCATGACAAACTTCTTCTTTCTGCATGATGGCAGGCTAGCCTTCTGGAAAAAAGCCAAGATAAGGAACAGAGGCTCCTGGAGATGCCGGGGATTGAACCCGGGACCTCATACATGCAAAGCATGCGCTCTACCACTGAGCTACATCCCCACTTTTGCACTCGAGCTGTTTGATGGATGCAAGGAATCCCTGAAACCCAGGGACTGCAAAGTCTCGATCATAATCAATGGAAGGTATTGTTTGAATAAAAGTGAAAGATATGGAAATCGAAGCAAAAAATCCTTCGAGCCGGATTTGAACCAGCGACCTAAGGATGTCTGACTTTATGCTACAGTCCTCCGCTCTACCAACTGAGCTATCGAAGGAGTGGCTGAAGTATCTTTCAGCGCTGTAATTATCTCTCGCTCAAGAAAGGTTGTGGGGGTGGGGATCAGGAGCAGATCGATGAAAATCATGAACATTACCTGCAGCTCCCTCTCAAAGTCACCAGTTCTTAGAGCACACTGTAAGGTACGTCTTATCACCCCAAAGGAGGATTTCAGACCAAAGTTCATGTTCTGTCTTGGCTTGGGGATAAGCAGGGGTGCTCCAAATTTCAATTTTACAGAAAGGAAAGGAACTTTGATACAAAGACCTTGGGCAGCATTGGTGGCAAATGGATGGCTGCGCGGAACCATGAAAGAAATGACAGAAAGTTATGGGAGTCATTACTACGCACCCAGCATCAAGAACGTGCATTTTGGATGCATTTTCAAAAGGAAAGAGAACGGAAAAATCTGTAGATTGAAGGTGATTGAGATAAACAAAATATTCCGTTTTTCTAAAAGCTACTGTAAAGAGTCTCTGGTTTAGAAGAAGAACCCTTACCAATGATCAAGAGAGATGCGACAGATTTCTATCATCAAAGCATTATGGTTGTCAAGATGAATCATCACTTTGATGTCTTCAACAAGTAGGATTCTTTTGATCTATAATCATCAAAAATGAGATAGCCCCATTTCATGGGATTTTTCAAGGCAAACGTCTGACAGATTAAGCGGGGTCCTCATCCCGGTTGGAGGACATATCTCTTCCTTCATCATGATGCCAGCCTAGCTTTCGGCCCAAAATCCAAGGTAAGCATGGCAAAAGTCTGGAGATGCCGGGGATTGAACCCGGGGCCTCATACATGCAAAGCATGCGCTCTACCACTGAGCTACATCCCCACTTCTGCAAGGTTTGACTGTATGATTGGAAACCCTGCATTGAACCGACGGCCACATCACCCCATTCGACTCTGCAGTATACAATGTCAGTCAGGAAAATCCTTCAGCCTTGTACCTGGATGATCTTCATGGTCTTATGTACAGATGCCTATATACAGCCTTCTTAGCGCAGTAGGCAGCGCGTCAGTCTCATAATCTGAAGGTCCTGAGTTCGATCCTCAGAGAGGGCATTTATTTCCTTCTTTTGGAATGCAAAATTCTCCGATTTTCTTGAAATGCGCAAACTATGCCTAGTTCAAAGATTTTTCCAAAGCAAATGTCTGACTATTTAAGTGGGGCTCTCACCCCAACTGCATGACAAACTTCTTCTTTCTGCATGATGGCAGGCTAGCCTTCTGGAAAAAAGCCAAGATAAGGAACAGAGGCTCCTGGAGATGCCGGGGATTGAACCCAGGACCTCATACATGCGAAGCATGCGCTCTACCACTGAGCTACATCCCCACTTTTGCACTCGAGCTGTTTGATGGATGCAAGGAATCCCTGAAACCCAGGGACTGCAAAGTCTCGATCATAATCAATGGAAGGTATTGTTTGAATAAAAGTGAAATATATGGAAATCGAAGCACAAAATCCTTCGAGCCGGATCTGAACCAGCGACCTAATGATGTCTGACTTTATGCTACAGTCCTCCGCTCTACCAACTGAGCTATCGAAGGAGTGGCTGAAGTATCTTTCAGCGCTGTAATTATCTCTCGCTCAAGAAAGGTTGTGGGGGTGGGGATCAGGAGCAGATCGATGAAAATCATGAACATTACCTGCAGCTCCCTCTCAAAGTCACCAGTTCTTAGAGCACACTGTAAGGTACGTCTTATCACCCCAAAGGAGGATTTCAGACCAAAGTTCATGTTCTGTCTTGGCTTGGGGATAAGCAGGGGTGCTCCAAATTTCAATTTTACAGAAAGGAAAGGAACTTTGATACAAAGACCTTGGGCAGCATTGGTGGCAAATGGATGGCTGCGCGGAACCATGAAAGAAATGACAGAAAGTTATGGGAGTCATTACTACGCACCCAGCATCAAGAACGTGCATTTTGGATGCATTTTCAAAAGGAAAGAGAACGGAAAAATCTGTAGATTGAAGGTGATTGAGATAAACAAAATATTCCGTTTTTCTAAAAGCTACTGTAAAGAGTCTCTGGTTTAGAAGAAGAACCCTTACCAATGATCAAGAGAGATGCGACAGATTTCTATCATCAAAGCATTATGGTTGTCAAGATGAATCATCACTTTGATGTCTTCAACAAGTAGGATTCTTTTGATCTATAATCATCAAAAATGAGATAGCCCCATTTCATGGGATTTTTCAAGGCAAACGTCTGACAGATTAAGCGGGGTCCTCATCCCGGTTGGAGGACATATCTCTTCCTTCATCATGATGCCAGCCTAGCTTTCGGCCCAAAATCCAAGGTAAGCATGGCAAAAGTCTGGAGATGCCGGGGATTGAACCCGGGGCCTCATACATGCAAAGCATGCGCTCTACCACTGAGCTACATCCCCACTTCTGCAAGGTTTGACTGTATGATTGGAAACCCTGCATTGAACCGACGGCCACATCACCCCATTCGACTCTGCAGTATACAATGTCAGTCAGGAAAATCCTTCAGCCTTGTACCTGGATGATCTTCATGGTCTTATGTACAGATGCCTATATACAGCCTTCTTAGCGCAGTAGGCAGCGCGTCAGTCTCATAATCTGAAGGTCCTGAGTTCGATCCTCAGAGAGGGCATTTATTTCCTTCTTTTGGAATGCAAAATTCTCCGATTTTCTTGAAATGCGCAAACTATGCCTAGTTCAAAGATTTTTCCAAAGCAAATGTCTGACTATTTAAGTGGGGCTCTCACCCCAACTGCATGACAAACTTCTTCTTTCTGCATGATGGCAGGCTAGCCTTCTGGAAAAAAGCCAAGATAAGGAACAGAGGCTCCTGGAGATGCCGGGGATTGAACCCGGGACCTCATACATGCAAAGCATGCGCTCTACCACTGAGCTACATCCCCACTTTTGCACTCGAGCTGTTTGATGGATGCAAGGAATCCCTGAAACCCAGGGACTGCAAAGTCTCGATCATAATCAATGGAAGGTATTGTTTGAATAAAAGTGAAAGATATGGAAATCGAAGCAAAAAATCCTTCGAGCCGGATTTGAACCAGCGACCTAAGGATGTCTGACTTTATGCTACAGTCCTCCGCTCTACCAACTGAGCTATCGAAGGAGTGGCTGAAGTATCTTTCAGCGCTGTAATTATCTCTCGCTCAAGAAAGGTTGTGGGGGTGGGGATCAGGAGCAGATCGATGAAAATCATGAACATTACCTGCAGCTCCCTCTCAAAGTCACCAGTTCTTAGAGCACACTGTAAGGTACGTCTTATCACCCCAAAGGAGGATTTCAGACCAAAGTTCATGTTCTGTCTTGGCTTGGGGATAAGCAGGGGTGCTCCAAATTTCAATTTTACAGAAAGGAAAGGAACTTTGATACAAAGACCTTGGGCAGCATTGGTGGCAAATGGATGGCTGCGCGGAACCATGAAAGAAATGACAGAAAGTTATGGGAGTCATTACTACGCACCCAGCATCAAGAACGTGCATTTTGGATGCATTTTCAAAAGGAAAGAGAACGGAAAAATCTGTAGATTGAAGGTGATTGAGATAAACAAAATATTCCGTTTTTCTAAAAGCTACTGTAAAGAGTCTCTGGTTTAGAAGAAGAACCCTTACCAATGATCAAGAGAGATGCGACAGATTTCTATCATCAAAGCATTATGGTTGTCAAGATGAATCATCACTTTGATGTCTTCAACAAGTAGGATTCTTTTGATCTATAATCATCAAAAATGAGATAGCCCCATTTCATGGGATTTTTCAAGGCAAACGTCTGACAGATTAAGCGGGGTCCTCATCCCGGTTGGAGGACATATCTCTTCCTTCATCATGATGCCAGCCTAGCTTTCGGCCCAAAATCCAAGGTAAGCATGGCAAAAGTCTGGAGATGCCGGGGATTGAACCCGGGGCCTCATACATGCAAAGCATGCGCTCTACCACTGAGCTACATCCCCACTTCTGCAAGGTTTGACTGTATGATTGGAAACCCTGCATTGAACCGACGGCCACATCACCCCATTCGACTCTGCAGTATACAATGTCAGTCAGGAAAATCCTTCAGCCTTGTACCTGGATGATCTTCATGGTCTTATGTACAGATGCCTATATACAGTCTTCTTAGCGCAGTAGGCAGCGCGTCAGTCTCATAATCTGAAGGTCCTGAGTTCGATCCTCAGAGAGGGCATTTATTTCCTTCTTTTGGAATGCAAAATTCTCCGATTTTCTTGAAATGCGCAAACTATGCCTAGTTCAAAGATTTTTCCAAAGCAAATGTCTGACTATTTAAGTGGGGCTCTCACCCCAACTGCATGACAAACTTCTTCTTTCTGCATGATGGCAGGCTAGCCTTCTGGAAAAAAGCCAAGATAAGGAACAGAGGCTCCTGGAGATGCCGGGGATTGAACCCGGGACCTCATACATGCGAAGCATGCGCTCTACCACTGAGCTACATCCCCACTTTTGCACTCGAGCTGTTTGATGGATGCAAGGAATCCCTGAAACCCAGGGACTGCAAAGTCTCGATCATAATCAATGGAAGGTATTGTTTGAATAAAAGTGAAATATATGGAAATCGAAGCACAAAATCCTTCGAGCCGGATCTGAACCAGCGACCTAAGGATGTCTGACTTTATGCTACAGTCCTCCGCTCTACCAACTGAGCTATCGAAGGAGTGGCTGAAGTATCTTTCAGCGCTGTAATTATCTCTCGCTCAAGAAAGGTTGTGGGGGTGGGGATCAGGAGCAGATCGATGAAAATCATGAACATTACCTGCAGCTCCCTCTCAAAGTCACCAGTTCTTAGAGCACACTGTAAGGTACGTCTTATCACCCCAAAGGAGGATTTCAGACCAAAGTTCATGTTCTGTCTTGGCTTGGGGATAAGCAGGGGTGCTCCAAATTTCAATTTTACAGAAAGGAAAGGAACTTTGATACAAAGACCTTGGGCAGCATTGGTGGCAAATGGATGGCTGCGCGGAACCATGAAAGAAATGACAGAAAGTTATGGGAGTCATTACTACGCACCCAGCATCAAGAACGTGCATTTTGGATGCATTTTCAAAAGGAAAGAGAACGGAAAAATCTGTAGATTGAAGGTGATTGAGATAAACAAAATATTCCGTTTTTCTAAAAGCTACTGTAAAGAGTCTCTGGTTTAGAAGAAGAACCCTTACCAATGATCAAGAGAGATGCGACAGATTTCTATCATCAAAGCATTATGGTTGTCAAGATGAATCATCACTTTGATGTCTTCAACAAGTAGGATTCTTTTGATCTATAATCATCAAAAATGAGATAGCCCCATTTCATGGGATTTTTCAAGGCAAACGTCTGACAGATTAAGCGGGGTCCTCATCCCGGTTGGAGGACATATCTCTTCCTTCATCATGATGCCAGCCTAGCTTTCGGCCCAAAATCCAAGGTAAGCATGGCAAAAGTCTGGAGATGCCGGGGATTGAACCCGGGGCCTCATACATGCAAAGCATGCGCTCTACCACTGAGCTACATCCCCACTTCTGCAAGGTTTGACTGTATGATTGGAAACCCTGCATTGAACCGACGGCCACATCACCCCATTCGACTCTGCAGTATACAATGTCAGTCAGGAAAATCCTTCAGCCTTGTACCTGGATGATCTTCATGGTCTTATGTACAGATGCCTATATACAGCCTTCTTAGCGCAGTAGGCAGCGCGTCAGTCTCATAATCTGAAGGTCCTGAGTTCGATCCTCAGAGAGGGCATTTATTTCCTTCTTTTGGAATGCAAAATTCTCCGATTTTCTTGAAATGCGCAAACTATGCCTAGTTCAAAGATTTTTCCAAAGCAAATGTCTGACTATTTAAGTGGGGCTCTCACCCCAACTGCATGACAAACTTCTTCTTTCTGCATGATGGCAGGCTAGCCTTCTGGAAAAAAGCCAAGATAAGGAACAGAGGCTCCTGGAGATGCCGGGGATTGAACCCGGGACCTCATACATGCAAAGCATGCGCTCTACCACTGAGCTACATCCCCACTTTTGCACTCGAGCTGTTTGATGGATGCAAGGAATCCCTGAAACCCAGGGACTGCAAAGTCTCGATCATAATCAATGGAAGGTATTGTTTGAATAAAAGTGAAAGATATGGAAATCGAAGCAAAAAATCCTTCGAGCCGGATTTGAACCAGCGACCTAAGGATGTCTGACTTTATGCTACAGTCCTCCGCTCTACCAACTGAGCTATCGAAGGAGTGGCTGAAGTATCTTTCAGCGCTGTAATTATCTCTCGCTCAAGAAAGGTTGTGGGGGTGGGGATCAGGAGCAGATCGATGAAAATCATGAACATTACCTGCAGCTCCCTCTCAAAGTCACCAGTTCTTAGAGCACACTGTAAGGTACGTCTTATCACCCCAAAGGAGGATTTCAGACCAAAGTTCATGTTCTGTCTTGGCTTGGGGATAAGCAGGGGTGCTCCAAATTTCAATTTTACAGAAAGGAAAGGAACTTTGATACAAAGACCTTGGGCAGCATTGGTGGCAAATGGATGGCTGCGCGGAACCATGAAAGAAATGACAGAAAGTTATGGGAGTCATTACTACGCACCCAGCATCAAGAACGTGCATTTTGGATGCATTTTCAAAAGGAAAGAGAACGGAAAAATCTGTAGATTGAAGGTGATTGAGATAAACAAAATATTCCGTTTTTCTAAAAGCTACTGTAAAGAGTCTCTGGTTTAGAAGAAGAACCCTTACCAATGATCAAGAGAGATGCGACAGATTTCTATCATCAAAGCATTATGGTTGTCAAGATGAATCATCACTTTGATGTCTTCAACAAGTAGGATTCTTTTGATCTATAATCATCAAAAATGAGATAGCCCCATTTCATGGGATTTTTCAAGGCAAACGTCTGACAGATTAAGCGGGGTCCTCATCCCGGTTGGAGGACATATCTCTTCCTTCATCATGATGCCAGCCTAGCTTTCGGCCCAAAATCCAAGGTAAGCATGGCAAAAGTCTGGAGATGCCGGGGATTGAACCCGGGGCCTCATACATGCAAAGCATGCGCTCTACCACTGAGCTACATCCCCACTTCTGCAAGGTTTGACTGTATGATTGGAAACCCTGCATTGAACCGACGGCCACATCACCCCATTCGACTCTGCAGTATACAATGTCAGTCAGGAAAATCCTTCAGCCTTGTACCTGGATGATCTTCATGGTCTTATGTACAGATGCCTATATACAGCCTTCTTAGCGCAGTAGGCAGCGCGTCAGTCTCATAATCTGAAGGTCCTGAGTTCGATCCTCAGAGAGGGCATTTATTTCCTTCTTTTGGAATGCAAAATTCTCCGATTTTCTTGAAATGCGCAAACTATGCCTAGTTCAAAGATTTTTCCAAAGCAAATGTCTGACTATTTAAGTGGGGCTCTCACCCCAACTGCATGACAAACTTCTTCTTTCTGCATGATGGCAGGCTAGCCTTCTGGAAAAAAGCCAAGATAAGGAACAGAGGCTCCTGGAGATGCCGGGGATTGAACCCGGGACCTCATACATGCAAAGCATGCGCTCTACCACTGAGCTACATCCCCACTTTTGCACTCGAGCTGTTTGATGGATGCAAGGAATCCCTGAAACCCAGGGACTGCAAAGTCTCGATCATAATCAATGGAAGGTATTGTTTGAATAAAAGTGAAAGATATGGAAATCGAAGCAAAAAATCCTTCGAGCCGGATTTGAACCAGCGACCTAAGGATGTCTGACTTTATGCTACAGTCCTCCGCTCTACCAACTGAGCTATCGAAGGAGTGGCTGAAGTATCTTTCAGCGCTGTAATTATCTCTCGCTCAAGAAAGGTTGTGGGGGTGGGGATCAGGAGCAGATCGATGAAAATCATGAACATTACCTGCAGCTCCCTCTCAAAGTCACCAGTTCTTAGAGCACACTGTAAGGTACGTCTTATCACCCCAAAGGAGGATTTCAGACCAAAGTTCATGTTCTGTCTTGGCTTGGGGATAAGCAGGGGTGCTCCAAATTTCAATTTTACAGAAAGGAAAGGAACTTTGATACAAAGACCTTGGGCAGCATTGGTGGCAAATGGATGGCTGCGCGGAACCATGAAAGAAATGACAGAAAGTTATGGGAGTCATTACTACGCACCCAGCATCAAGAACGTGCATTTTGGATGCATTTTCAAAAGGAAAGAGAACGGAAAAATCTGTAGATTGAAGGTGATTGAGATAAACAAAATATTCCGTTTTTCTAAAAGCTACTGTAAAGAGTCTCTGGTTTAGAAGAAGAACCCTTACCAATGATCAAGAGAGATGCGACAGATTTCTATCATCAAAGCATTATGGTTGTCAAGATGAATCATCACTTTGATGTCTTCAACAAGTAGGATTCTTTTGATCTATAATCATCAAAAATGAGATAGCCCCATTTCATGGGATTTTTCAAGGCAAACGTCTGACAGATTAAGCGGGGTCCTCATCCCGGTTGGAGGACATATCTCTTCCTTCATCATGATGCCAGCCTAGCTTTCGGCCCAAAATCCAAGGTAAGCATGGCAAAAGTCTGGAGATGCCGGGGATTGAACCCGGGGCCTCATACATGCAAAGCATGCGCTCTACCACTGAGCTACATCCCCACTTCTGCAAGGTTTGACTGTATGATTGGAAACCCTGCATTGAACCGACGGCCACATCACCCCATTCGACTCTGCAGTATACAATGTCAGTCAGGAAAATCCTTCAGCCTTGTACCTGGATGATCTTCATGGTCTTATGTACAGATGCCTATATACAGTCTTCTTAGCGCAGTAGGCAGCGCGTCAGTCTCATAATCTGAAGGTCCTGAGTTCGATCCTCAGAGAGGGCATTTATTTCCTTCTTTTGGAATGCAAAATTCTCCGATTTTCTTGAAATGCGCAAACTATGCCTAGTTCAAAGATTTTTCCAAAGCAAATGTCTGACTATTTAAGTGGGGCTCTCACCCCAACTGCATGACAAACTTCTTCTTTCTGCATGATGGCAGGCTAGCCTTCTGGAAAAAAGCCAAGATAAGGAACAGAGGCTCCTGGAGATGCCGGGGATTGAACCCGGGACCTCATACATGCGAAGCATGCGCTCTACCACTGAGCTACATCCCCACTTTTGCACTCGAGCTGTTTGATGGATGCAAGGAATCCCTGAAACCCAGGGACTGCAAAGTCTCGATCATAATCAATGGAAGGTATTGTTTGAATAAAAGTGAAATATATGGAAATCGAAGCACAAAATCCTTCGAGCCGGATCTGAACCAGCGACCTAAGGATGTCTGACTTTATGCTACAGTCCTCCGCTCTACCAACTGAGCTATCGAAGGAGTGGCTGAAGTATCTTTCAGCGCTGTAATTATCTCTCGCTCAAGAAAGGTTGTGGGGGTGGGGATCAGGAGCAGATCAATGAAAATCATGAACATTACCTGCAGCTCCCTCTCAAAGTCACCAGTTCTTAGAGCACACTGTAAGGTACGTCTTATCACCCCAAAGGAGGATTTCAGACCAAAGTTCATGTTCTGTCTTGGCTTGGGGATAAGCAGGGGTGCTCCAAATTTCAATTTTACAGAAAGGAAAGGAACTTTGATACAAAGACCTTGGGCAGCATTGGTGGCAAATGGATGGCTGCGCGGAACCATGAAAGAAATGACAGAAAGTTATGGGAGTCATTACTACGCACCCAGCATCAAGAACGTGCATTTTGGATGCATTTTCAAAAGGAAAGAGAACGGAAAAATCTGTAGATTGAAGGTGATTGAGATAAACAAAATATTCCGTTTTTCTAAAAGCTACTGTAAAGAGTCTCTGGTTTAGAAGAAGAACCCTTACCAATGATCAAGAGAGATGCGACAGATTTCTATCATCAAAGCATTATGGTTGTCAAGATGAATCATCACTTTGATGTCTTCAACAAGTAGGATTCTTTTGATCTATAATCATCAAAAATGAGATAGCCCCATTTCATGGGATTTTTCAAGGCAAACGTCTGACAGATTAAGCGGGGTCCTCATCCCGGTTGGAGGACATATCTCTTCCTTCATCATGATGCCAGCCTAGCTTTCGGCCCAAAATCCAAGGTAAGCATGGCAAAAGTCTGGAGATGCCGGGGATTGAACCCGGGGCCTCATACATGCAAAGCATGCGCTCTACCACTGAGCTACATCCCCACTTCTGCAAGGTTTGACTGTATGATTGGAAACCCTGCATTGAACCGACGGCCACATCACCCCATTCGACTCTGCAGTATACAATGTCAGTCAGGAAAATCCTTCAGCCTTGTACCTGGATGATCTTCATGGTCTTATGTACAGATGCCTATATACAGTCTTCTTAGCGCAGTAGGCAGCGCGTCAGTCTCATAATCTGAAGGTCCTGAGTTCGATCCTCAGAGAGGGCATTTATTTCCTTCTTTTGGAATGCAAAATTCTCCGATTTTCTTGAAATGCGCAAACTATGCCTAGTTCAAAGATTTTTCCAAAGCAAATGTCTGACTATTTAAGTGGGGCTCTCACCCCAACTGCATGACAAACTTCTTCTTTCTGCATGATGGCAGGCTAGCCTTCTGGAAAAAAGCCAAGATAAGGAACAGAGGCTCCTGGAGATGCCGGGGATTGAACCCGGGACCTCATACATGCGAAGCATGCGCTCTACCACTGAGCTACATCCCCACTTTTGCACTCGAGCTGTTTGATGGATGCAAGGAATCCCTGAAACCCAGGGACTGCAAAGTCTCGATCATAATCAATGGAAGGTATTGTTTGAATAAAAGTGAAATATATGGAAATCGAAGCACAAAATCCTTCGAGCCGGATCTGAACCAGCGACCTAAGGATGTCTGACTTTATGCTACAGTCCTCCGCTCTACCAACTGAGCTATCGAAGGAGTGGCTGAAGTATCTTTCAGCGCTGTAATTATCTCTCGCTCAAGAAAGGTTGTGGGGGTGGGGATCAGGAGCAGATCGATGAAAATCATGAACATTACCTGCAGCTCCCTCTCAAAGTCACCAGTTCTTAGAGCACACTGTAAGGTACGTCTTATCACCCCAAAGGAGGATTTCAGACCAAAGTTCATGTTCTGTCTTGGCTTGGGGATAAGCAGGGGTGCTCCAAATTTCAATTTTACAGAAAGGAAAGGAACTTTGATACAAAGACCTTGGGCAGCATTGGTGGCAAATGGATGGCTGCGCGGAACCATGAAAGAAATGACAGAAAGTTATGGGAGTCATTACTACGCACCCAGCATCAAGAACGTGCATTTTGGATGCATTTTCAAAAGGAAAGAGAACGGAAAAATCTGTAGATTGAAGGTGATTGAGATAAACAAAATATTCCGTTTTTCTAAAAGCTACTGTAAAGAGTCTCTGGTTTAGAAGAAGAACCCTTACCAATGATCAAGAGAGATGCGACAGATTTCTATCATCAAAGCATTATGGTTGTCAAGATGAATCATCACTTTGATGTCTTCAACAAGTAGGATTCTTTTGATCTATAATCATCAAAAATGAGATAGCCCCATTTCATGGGATTTTTCAAGGCAAACGTCTGACAGATTAAGCGGGGTCCTCATCCCGGTTGGAGGACATATCTCTTCCTTCATCATGATGCCAGCCTAGCTTTCGGCCCAAAATCCAAGGTAAGCATGGCAAAAGTCTGGAGATGCCGGGGATTGAACCCGGGGCCTCATACATGCAAAGCATGCGCTCTACCACTGAGCTACATCCCCACTTCTGCAAGGTTTGACTGTATGATTGGAAACCCTGCATTGAACCGACGGCCACATCACCCCATTCGACTCTGCAGTATACAATGTCAGTCAGGAAAATCCTTCAGCCTTGTACCTGGATGATCTTCATGGTCTTATGTACAGATGCCTATATACAGTCTTCTTAGCGCAGTAGGCAGCGCGTCAGTCTCATAATCTGAAGGTCCTGAGTTCGATCCTCAGAGAGGGCATTTATTTCCTTCTTTTGGAATGCAAAATTCTCCGATTTTCTTGAAATGCGCAAACTATGCCTAGTTCAAAGATTTTTCCAAAGCAAATGTCTGACTATTTAAGTGGGGCTCTCACCCCAACTGCATGACAAACTTCTTCTTTCTGCATGATGGCAGGCTAGCCTTCTGGAAAAAAGCCAAGATAAGGAACAGATGCTCCTGGAGATGCCGGGGATTGAACCCGGGACCTCATACATGCGAAGCATGCGCTCTACCACTGAGCTACATCCCCACTTTTGCACTCGAGCTGTTTGATGGATGCAAGGAATCCCTGAAACCCAGGGACTGCAAAGTCTCGATCATAATCAATGGAAGGTATTGTTTGAATAAAAGTGAAATATATGGAAATCGAAGCACAAAATCCTTCGAGCCGGATCTGAACCAGCGACCTAAGGATGTCTGACTTTATGCTACAGTCCTCCGCTCTACCAACTGAGCTATCGAAGGAGTGGCTGAAGTATCTTTCAGCGCTGTAATTATCTCTCGCTCAAGAAAGGTTGTGGGGGTGGGGATCAGGAGCAGATCGATGAAAATCATGAACATTACCTGCAGCTCCCTCTCAAAGTCACCAGTTCTTAGAGCACACTGTAAGGTACGTCTTATCACCCCAAAGGAGGATTTCAGACCAAAGTTCATGTTCTGTCTTGGCTTGGGGATAAGCAGGGGTGCTCCAAATTTCAATTTTACAGAAAGGAAAGGAACTTTGATACAAAGACCTTGGGCAGCATTGGTGGCAAATGGATGGCTGCGCGGAACCATGAAAGAAATGACAGAAAGTTATGGGAGTCATTACTACGCACCCAGCATCAAGAACGTGCATTTTGGATGCATTTTCAAAAGGAAAGAGAACGGAAAAATCTGTAGATTGAAGGTGATTGAGATAAACAAAATATTCCGTTTTTCTAAAAGCTACTGTAAAGAGTCTCTGGTTTAGAAGAAGAACCCTTACCAATGATCAAGAGAGATGCGACAGATTTCTATCATCAAAGCATTATGGTTGTCAAGATGAATCATCACTTTGATGTCTTCAACAAGTAGGATTCTTTTGATCTATAATCATCAAAAATGAGATAGCCCCATTTCATGGGATTTTTCAAGGCAAACGTCTGACAGATTAAGCGGGGTCCTCATCCCGGTTGGAGGACATATCTCTTCCTTCATCATGATGCCAGCCTAGCTTTCGGCCCAAAATCCAAGGTAAGCATGGCAAAAGTCTGGAGATGCCGGGGATTGAACCCGGGGCCTCATACATGCAAAGCATGCGCTCTACCACTGAGCTACATCCCCACTTCTGCAAGGTTTGACTGTATGATTGGAAACCCTGCATTGAACCGACGGCCACATCACCCCATTCGACTCTGCAGTATACAATGTCAGTCAGGAAAATCCTTCAGCCTTGTACCTGGATGATCTTCATGGTCTTATGTACAGATGCCTATATACAGCCTTCTTAGCGCAGTAGGCAGCGCGTCAGTCTCATAATCTGAAGGTCCTGAGTTCGATCCTCAGAGAGGGCATTTATTTCCTTCTTTTGGAATGCAAAATTCTCCGATTTTCTTGAAATGCGCAAACTATGCCTAGTTCAAAGATTTTTCCAAAGCAAATGTCTGACTATTTAAGTGGGGCTCTCACCCCAACTGCATGACAAACTTCTTCTTTCTGCATGATGGCAGGCTAGCCTTCTGGAAAAAAGCCAAGATAAGGAACAGAGGCTCCTGGAGATGCCGGGGATTGAACCCGGGACCTCATACATGCAAAGCATGCGCTCTACCACTGAGCTACATCCCCACTTTTGCACTCGAGCTGTTTGATGGATGCAAGGAATCCCTGAAACCCAGGGACTGCAAAGTCTCGATCATAATCAATGGAAGGTATTGTTTGAATAAAAGTGAAAGATATGGAAATCGAAGCAAAAAATCCTTCGAGCCGGATTTGAACCAGCGACCTAAGGATGTCTGACTTTATGCTACAGTCCTCCGCTCTACCAACTGAGCTATCGAAGGAGTGGCTGAAGTATCTTTCAGCGCTGTAATTATCTCTCGCTCAAGAAAGGTTGTGGGGGTGGGGATCAGGAGCAGATCGATGAAAATCATGAACATTACCTGCAGCTCCCTCTCAAAGTCACCAGTTCTTAGAGCACACTGTAAGGTACGTCTTATCACCCCAAAGGAGGATTTCAGACCAAAGTTCATGTTCTGTCTTGGCTTGGGGATAAGCAGGGGTGCTCCAAATTTCAATTTTACAGAAAGGAAAGGAACTTTGATACAAAGACCTTGGGCAGCATTGGTGGCAAATGGATGGCTGCGCGGAACCATGAAAGAAATGACAGAAAGTTATGGGAGTCATTACTACGCACCCAGCATCAAGAACGTGCATTTTGGATGCATTTTCAAAAGGAAAGAGAACGGAAAAATCTGTAGATTGAAGGTGATTGAGATAAACAAAATATTCCGTTTTTCTAAAAGCTACTGTAAAGAGTCTCTGGTTTAGAAGAAGAACCCTTACCAATGATCAAGAGAGATGCGACAGATTTCTATCATCAAAGCATTATGGTTGTCAAGATGAATCATCACTTTGATGTCTTCAACAAGTAGGATTCTTTTGATCTATAATCATCAAAAATGAGATAGCCCCATTTCATGGGATTTTTCAAGGCAAACGTCTGACAGATTAAGCGGGGTCCTCATCCCGGTTGGAGGACATATCTCTTCCTTCATCATGATGCCAGCCTAGCTTTCGGCCCAAAATCCAAGGTAAGCATGGCAAAAGTCTGGAGATGCCGGGGATTGAACCCGGGGCCTCATACATGCAAAGCATGCGCTCTACCACTGAGCTACATCCCCACTTCTGCAAGGTTTGACTGTATGATTGGAAACCCTGCATTGAACCGACGGCCACATCACCCCATTCGACTCTGCAGTATACAATGTCAGTCAGGAAAATCCTTCAGCCTTGTACCTGGATGATCTTCATGGTCTTATGTACAGATGCCTATATACAGCCTTCTTAGCGCAGTAGGCAGCGCGTCAGTCTCATAATCTGAAGGTCCTGAGTTCGATCCTCAGAGAGGGCATTTATTTCCTTCTTTTGGAATGCAAAATTCTCCGATTTTCTTGAAATGCGCAAACTATGCCTAGTTCAAAGATTTTTCCAAAGCAAATGTCTGACTATTTAAGTGGGGCTCTCACCCCAACTGCATGACAAACTTCTTCTTTCTGCATGATGGCAGGCTAGCCTTCTGGAAAAAAGCCAAGATAAGGAACAGAGGCTCCTGGAGATGCCGGGGATTGAACCCGGGACCTCATACATGCAAAGCATGCGCTCTACCACTGAGCTACATCCCCACTTTTGCACTCCAGCTGTTTGATGGATGCAAGGAATCCCTGAAACCCAGGGACTGCAAAGTCTCGATCATAATCAATGGAAGGTATTGTTTGAATAAAAGTGAAATATATGGAAATCGAAGCACAAAATCCTTCGAGCCGGATTTGAACCAGCGACCTAAGGATGTCTGACTTTATGCTACAGTCCTCCGCTCTACCAACTGAGCTATCGAAGGAGTGGCTGAAGTATCTTTCAGCGCTGTAATTATCTCTCGCTCAAGAAAGGTTGTGGGGGTGGGGATCAGGAGCAGATCGATGAAAATCATGAACATTACCTGCAGCTCCCTCTCAAAGTCACCAGTTCTTAGAGCACACTGTAAGGTACGTCTTATCACCCCAAAGGAGGATTTCAGACCAAAGTTCATGTTCTGTCTTGGCTTGGGGATAAGCAGGGGTGCTCCAAATTTCAATTTTACAGAAAGGAAAGGAACTTTGATACAAAGACCTTGGGCAGCATTGGTGGCAAATGGATGGCTGCGCGGAACCATGAAAGAAATGACAGAAAGTTATGGGAGTCATTACTACGCACCCAGCATCAAGAAAGTGCATTTTGGATGCATTTTCAAAAGGAAAGAGAACGGAAAAATCTGTAGATTGAAGGTGATTGAGATAAACAAAATATTCCGTTTTTCTAAAAGCTACTGTAAAGAGTCTCTGGTTTAGAAGAAGAACCCTTACCAATGATCAAGAGAGATGCGACAGATTTCTATCATCAAAGCATTATGGTTGTCAAGATGAATCATCACTTTGATGTCTTCAACAAGTAGGATTCTTTTGATCTATAATCATCAAAAATGAGATAGCCCCATTTCATGGGATTTTTCAAGGCAAACGTCTGACAGATTAAGCGGGGTCCTCATCCCGGTTGGAGGACATATCTCTTCCTTCATCATGATGCCAGCCTAGCTTTCGGCCCAAAATCCAAGGTAAGCATGGCAAAAGTCTGGAGATGCCGGGGATTGAACCCGGGGCCTCATACATGCAAAGCATGCGCTCTACCACTGAGCTACATCCCCACTTCTGCAAGGTTTGACTGTATGATTGGAAACCCTGCATTGAACCGACGGCCACATCACCCCATTCGACTCTGCAGTATACAATGTCAGTCAGGAAAATCCTTCAGCCTTGTACCTGGATGATCTTCATGGTCTTATGTACAGATGCCTATATACAGCCTTCTTAGCGCAGTAGGCAGCGCGTCAGTCTCATAATCTGAAGGTCCTGAGTTCGATCCTCAGAGAGGGCATTTATTTCCTTCTTTTGGAATGCAAAATTCTCCGATTTTCTTGAAATGCGCAAACTATGCCTAGTTCAAAGATTTTTCCAAAGCAAATGTCTGACTATTTAAGTGGGGCTCTCACCCCAACTGCATGACAAACTTCTTCTTTCTGCATGATGGCAGGCTAGCCTTCTGGAAAAAAGCCAAGATAAGGAACAGAGGCTCCTGGAGATGCCGGGGATTGAACCCGGGACCTCATACATGCAAAGCATGCGCTCTACCACTGAGCTACATCCCCACTTTTGCACTCGAGCTGTTTGATGGATGCAAGGAATCCCTGAAACCCAGGGACTGCAAAGTCTCGATCATAATCAATGGAAGGTATTGTTTGAATAAAAGTGAAAGATATGGAAATCGAAGCAAAAAATCCTTCGAGCCGGATTTGAACCAGCGACCTAAGGATGTCTGACTTTATGCTACAGTCCTCCGCTCTACCAACTGAGCTATCGAAGGAGTGGCTGAAGTATCTTTCAGCGCTGTAATTATCTCTCGCTCAAGAAAGGTTGTGGGGGTGGGGATCAGGAGCAGATCGATGAAAATCATGAACATTACCTGCAGCTCCCTCTCAAAGTCACCAGTTCTTAGAGCACACTGTAAGGTACGTCTTATCACCCCAAAGGAGGATTTCAGACCAAAGTTCATGTTCTGTCTTGGCTTGGGGATAAGCAGGGGTGCTCCAAATTTCAATTTTACAGAAAGGAAAGGAACTTTGATACAAAGACCTTGGGCAGCATTGGTGGCAAATGGATGGCTGCGCGGAACCATGAAAGAAATGACAGAAAGTTATGGGAGTCATTACTACGCACCCAGCATCAAGAACGTGCATTTTGGATGCATTTTCAAAAGGAAAGAGAACGGAAAAATCTGTAGATTGAAGGTGATTGAGATAAACAAAATATTCCGTTTTTCTAAAAGCTACTGTAAAGAGTCTCTGGTTTAGAAGAAGAACCCTTACCAATGATCAAGAGAGATGCGACAGATTTCTATCATCAAAGCATTATGGTTGTCAAGATGAATCATCACTTTGATGTCTTCAACAAGTAGGATTCTTTTGATCTATAATCATCAAAAATGAGATAGCCCCATTTCAAGGGATTTTTCAAGGCAAACGTCTGACAGATTAAGCGGGGTCCTCATCCCGGTTGGAGGACATATCTCTTCCTTCATCATGATGCCAGCCTAGCTTTCGGCCCAAAATCCAAGGTAAGCATGGCAAAAGTCTGGAGATGCCGGGGATTGAACCCGGGGCCTCATACATGCAAAGCATGCGCTCTACCACTGAGCTACATCCCCACTTCTGCAAGGTTTGACTGTATGATTGGAAACCCTGCATTGAACCGACGGCCACATCACCCCATTCGACTCTGCAGTATACAATGTCAGTCAGGAAAATCCTTCAGCCTTGTACCTGGATGATCTTCATGGTCTTATGTACAGATGCCTATATACAGCCTTCTTAGCGCAGTAGGCAGCGCGTCAGTCTCATAATCTGAAGGTCCTGAGTTCGATCCTCAGAGAGGGCATTTATTTCCTTCTTTTGGAATGCAAAATTCTCCGATTTTCTTGAAATGCGCAAACTATGCCTAGTTCAAAGATTTTTCCAAAGCAAATGTCTGACTATTTAAGTGGGGCTCTCACCCCAACTGCATGACAAACTTCTTCTTTCTGCATGATGGCAGGCTAGCCTTCTGGAAAAAAGCCAAGATAAGGAACAGAGGCTCCTGGAGATGCCGGGGATTGAACCCGGGACCTCATACATGCAAAGCATGCGCTCTACCACTGAGCTACATCCCCACTTTTGCACTCGAGCTGTTTGATGGATGCAAGGAATCCCTGAAACCCAGGGACTGCAAAGTCTCGATCATAATCAATGGAAGGTATTGTTTGAATAAAAGTGAAATATATGGAAATCGAAGCACAAAATCCTTCGAGCCGGATTTGAACCAGCGACCTAAGGATGTCTGACTTTATGCTACAGTCCTCCGCTCTACCAACTGAGCTATCGAAGGAGTGGCTGAAGTATCTTTCAGCGCTGTAATTATCTCTCGCTCAAGAAAGGTTGTGGGGGTGGGGATCAGGAGCAGATCGATGAAAATCATGAACATTACCTGCAGCTCCCTCTCAAAGTCACCAGTTCTTAGAGCACACTGTAAGGTACGTCTTATCACCCCAAAGGAGGATTTCAGACCAAAGTTCATGTTCTGTCTTGGCTTGGGGATAAGCAGGGGTGCTCCAAATTTCAATTTTACAGAAAGGAAAGGAACTTTGATACAAAGACCTTGGGCAGCATTGGTGGCAAATGGATGGCTGCGCGGAACCATGAAAGAAATGACAGAAAGTTATGGGAGTCATTACTACGCACCCAGCATCAAGAAAGTGCATTTTGGATGCATTTTCAAAAGGAAAGAGAACGGAAAAATCTGTAGATTGAAGGTGATTGAGATAAACAAAATATTCCGTTTTTCTAAAAGCTACTGTAAAGAGTCTCTGGTTTAGAAGAAGAACCCTTACCAATGATCAAGAGAGATGCGACAGATTTCTATCATCAAAGCATTATGGTTGTCAAGATGAATCATCACTTTGATGTCTTCAACAAGTAGGATTCTTTTGATCTATAATCATCAAAAATGAGATAGCCCCATTTCATGGGATTTTTCAAGGCAAACGTCTGACAGATTAAGCGGGGTCCTCATCCCGGTTGGAGGACATATCTCTTCCTTCATCATGATGCCAGCCTAGCTTTCGGCCCAAAATCCAAGGTAAGCATGGCAAAAGTCTGGAGATGCCGGGGATTGAACCCGGGGCCTCATACATGCAAAGCATGCGCTCTACCACTGAGCTACATCCCCACTTCTGCAAGGTTTGACTGTATGATTGGAAACCCTGCATTGAACCGACGGCCACATCACCCCATTCGACTCTGCAGTATACAATGTCAGTCAGGAAAATCCTTCAGCCTTGTACCTGGATGATCTTCATGGTCTTATGTACAGATGCCTATATACAGCCTTCTTAGCGCAGTAGGCAGCGCGTCAGTCTCATAATCTGAAGGTCCTGAGTTCGATCCTCAGAGAGGGCATTTATTTCCTTCTTTTGGAATGCAAAATTCTCCGATTTTCTTGAAATGCGCAAACTATGCCTAGTTCAAAGATTTTTCCAAAGCAAATGTCTGACTATTTAAGTGGGGCTCTCACCCCAACTGCATGACAAACTTCTTCTTTCTGCATGATGGCAGGCTAGCCTTCTGGAAAAAAGCCAAGATAAGGAACAGAGGCTCCTGGAGATGCCGGGGATTGAACCCGGGACCTCATACATGCAAAGGATGCGCTCTACCACTGAGCTACATCCCCACTTTTGCACTCGAGCTGTTTGATGGATGCAAGGAATCCCTGAAACCCAGGGACTGCAAAGTCTCGATCATAATCAATGGAAGGTATTGTTTGAATAAAAGTGAAAGATATGGAAATCGAAGCAAAAAATCCTTCGAGCCGGATTTGAACCAGCGACCTAAGGATGTCTGACTTTATGCTACAGTCCTCCGCTCTACCAACTGAGCTATCGAAGGAGTGGCTGAAGTATCTTTCAGCGCTGTAATTATCTCTCGCTCAAGAAAGGTTGTGGGGGTGGGGATCAGGAGCAGATCGATGAAAATCATGAACATTACCTGCAGCTCCCTCTCAAAGTCACCAGTTCTTAGAGCACACTGTAAGGTACGTCTTATCACCCCAAAGGAGGATTTCAGACCAAAGTTCATGTTCTGTCTTGGCTTGGGGATAAGCAGGGGTGCTCCAAATTTCAATTTTACAGAAAGGAAAGGAACTTTGATACAAAGACCTTGGGCAGCATTGGTGGCAAATGGATGGCTGCGCGGAACCATGAAAGAAATGACAGAAAGTTATGGGAGTCATTACTACGCACCCAGCATCAAGAACGTGCATTTTGGATGCATTTTCAAAAGGAAAGAGAACGGAAAAATCTGTAGATTGAAGGTGATTGAGATAAACAAAATATTCCGTTTTTCTAAAAGCTACTGTAAAGAGTCTCTGGTTTAGAAGAAGAACCCTTACCAATGATCAAGAGAGATGCGACAGATTTCTATCATCAAAGCATTATGGTTGTCAAGATGAATCATCACTTTGATGTCTTCAACAAGTAGGATTCTTTTGATCTATAATCATCAAAAATGAGATAGCCCCATTTCATGGGATTTTTCAAGGCAAACGTCTGACAGATTAAGCGGGGTCCTCATCCCGGTTGGAGGACATATCTCTTCCTTCATCATGATGCCAGCCTAGCTTTCGGCCCAAAATCCAAGGTAAGCATGGCAAAAGTCTGGAGATGCCGGGGATTGAACCCGGGGCCTCATACATGCAAAGCATGCGCTCTACCACTGAGCTACATCCCCACTTCTGCAAGGTTTGACTGTATGATTGGAAACCCTGCATTGAACCGACGGCCACATCACCCCATTCGACTCTGCAGTATACAATGTCAGTCAGGAAAATCCTTCAGCCTTGTACCTGGATGATCTTCATGGTCTTATGTACAGATGCCTATATACAGCCTTCTTAGCGCAGTAGGCAGCGCGTCAGTCTCATAATCTGAAGGTCCTGAGTTCGATCCTCAGAGAGGGCATTTATTTCCTTCTTTTGGAATGCAAAATTCTCCGATTTTCTTGAAATGCGCAAACTATGCCTAGTTCAAAGATTTTTCCAAAGCAAATGTCTGACTATTTAAGTGGGGCTCTCACCCCAACTGCATGACAAACTTCTTCTTTCTGCATGATGGCAGGCTAGCCTTCTGGAAAAAAGCCAAGATAAGGAACAGAGGCTCCTGGAGATGCCGGGGATTGAACCCGGGACCTCATACATGCAAAGCATGCGCTCTACCACTGAGCTACATCCCCACTTTTGCACTCGAGCTGTTTGATGGATGCAAGGAATCCCTGAAACCCAGGGACTGCAAAGTCTCGATCATAATCAATGGAAGGTATTGTTTGAATAAAAGTGAAAGATATGGAAATCGAAGCAAAAAATCCTTCGAGCCGGATTTGAACCAGCGACCTAAGGATGTCTGACTTTATGCTACAGTCCTCCGCTCTACCAACTGAGCTATCGAAGGAGTGGCTGAAGTATCTTTCAGCGCTGTAATTATCTCTCGCTCAAGAAAGGTTGTGGGGGTGGGGATCAGGAGCAGATCGATGAAAATCATGAACATTACCTGCAGCTCCCTCTCAAAGTCACCAGTTCTTAGAGCACACTGTAAGGTACGTCTTATCACCCCAAAGGAGGATTTCAGACCAAAGTTCATGTTCTGTCTTGGCTTGGGGATAAGCAGGGGTGCTCCAAATTTCAATTTTACAGAAAGGAAAGGAACTTTGATACAAAGACCTTGGGCAGCATTGGTGGCAAATGGATGGCTGCGCGGAACCATGAAAGAAATGACAGAAAGTTATGGGAGTCATTACTACGCACCCAGCATCAAGAACGTGCATTTTGGATGCATTTTCAAAAGGAAAGAGAACGGAAAAATCTGTAGATTGAAGGTGATTGAGATAAACAAAATATTCCGTTTTTCTAAAAGCTACTGTAAAGAGTCTCTGGTTTAGAAGAAGAACCCTTACCAATGATCAAGAGAGATGCGACAGATTTCTATCATCAAAGCATTATGGTTGTCAAGATGAATCATCACTTTGATGTCTTCAACAAGTAGGATTCTTTTGATCTATAATCATCAAAAATGAGATAGCCCCATTTCATGGGATTTTTCAAGGCAAACGTCTGACAGATTAAGCGGGGTCCTCATCCCGGTTGGAGGACATATCTCTTCCTTCATCATGATGCCAGCCTAGCTTTCGGCCCAAAATCCAAGGTAAGCATGGCAAAAGTCTGGAGATGCCGGGGATTGAACCCGGGGCCTCATACATGCAAAGCATGCGCTCTACCACTGAGCTACATCCCCACTTCTGCAAGGTTTGACTGTATGATTGGAAACCCTGCATTGAACCGACGGCCACATCACCCCATTCGACTCTGCAGTATACAATGTCAGTCAGGAAAATCCTTCAGCCTTGTACCTGGATGATCTTCATGGTCTTATGTACAGATGCCTATATACAGCCTTCTTAGCGCAGTAGGCAGCGCGTCAGTCTCATAATCTGAAGGTCCTGAGTTCGATCCTCAGAGAGGGCATTTATTTCCTTCTTTTGGAATGCAAAATTCTCCGATTTTCTTGAAATGCGCAAACTATGCATAGTTCAAAGATTTTTCCAAAGCAAATGTCTGACTATTTAAGTGGGGCTCTCACCCCAACTGCATGACAAACTTCTTCTTTCTGCATGATGGCAGGCTAGCCTTCTGGAAAAAAGCCAAGATAAGGAACAGAGGCTCCTGGAGATGCCGGGGATTGAACCCGGGACCTCATACATGCAAAGCATGCGCTCTACCACTGAGCTACATCCCCACTTTTGCACTCGAGCTGTTTGATGGATGCAAGGAATCCCTGAAACCCAGGGACTGCAAAGTCTCGATCATAATCAATGGAAGGTATTGTTTGAATAAAAGTGAAATATATGGAAATCGAAGCACAAAATCCTTCGAGCCGGATTTGAACCAGCGACCTAAGGATGTCTGACTTTATGCTACAGTCCTCCGCTCTACCAACTGAGCTATCGAAGGAGTGGCTGAAGTATCTTTCAGCGCTGTAATTATCTCTCGCTCAAGAAAGGTTGTGGGGGTGGGGATCAGGAGCAGATCGATGAAAATCATGAACATTACCTGCAGCTCCCTCTCAAAGTCACCAGTTCTTAGAGCACACTGTAAGGTACGTCTTATCACCCCAAAGGAGGATTTCAGACCAAAGTTCATGTTCTGTCTTGGCTTGGGGATAAGCAGGGGTGCTCCAAATTTCAATTTTACAGAAAGGAAAGGAACTTTGATACAAAGACCTTGGGCAGCATTGGTGGCAAATGGATGGCTGCGCGGAACCATGAAAGAAATGACAGAAAGTTATGGGAGTCATTACTACGCACCCAGCATCAAGAAAGTGCATTTTGGATGCATTTTCAAAAGGAAAGAGAACGGAAAAATCTGTAGATTGAAGGTGATTGAGATAAACAAAATATTCCGTTTTTCTAAAAGCTACTGTAAAGAGTCTCTGGTTTAGAAGAAGAACCCTTACCAATGATCAAGAGAGATGCGACAGATTTCTATCATCAAAGCATTATGGTTGTCAAGATGAATCATCACTTTGATGTCTTCAACAAGTAGGATTCTTTTGATCTATAATCATCAAAAATGAGATAGCCCCATTTCATGGGATTTTTCAAGGCAAACGTCTGACAGATTAAGCGGGGTCCTCATCCCGGTTGGAGGACATATCTCTTCCTTCATCATGATTAGGCCTGGGCAAAAATTTCGTTCCGTTCGCGGAAATTGCGATAATTTGACATTTTTGCGTTCCGCGGAGAGCGCGAAAATGTCAAAAATTCCGGTTTCCGCAGCTTGGCGATAATTTGTTTCTTGCTCGCGCTGTAAAATGATACATTCTCGCGCGCGCGCGATCGCCTTACCTGAATCCCTGCGTTCGCCGACAAGTTTTCTTGATCCGGTCGCGTTCTCCATGAGATGTTGTATTGTTTTTAGCCATTTGCGCTGTCTCGCGACAGTTCGCGCCCGCAGTGACGTCATGCGTCGCGCGATCACGTCTTTCTTCTCGCGATCATGCACCGCGAGAACAACTCAAAACAAGATGGCCGCGCCCGCAAGCAGCCACATGGGTAAGTTGGCGACCCGCAACCATGCAGAAAATCGCGCGAACATGCCGGAAAAAAACTTCCGCATCTTCGCGATATTTCTGCTTGTTTGCGATAATTTTAAACATTCTCGCGATAATTTGCGAAGGTTAATTCCGCAAATTCCGCCCACCCCTAATCATGATGCCAGCCTAGCTTTCGGCCCAAAATCCAAGGTAAGCATGGCAAAAGTCTGGAGATGCCGGGGATTGAACCCGGGGCCTCATACATGCAAAGCATGCGCTCTACCACTGAGCTACATCCCCACTTCTGCAAGGTTTGACTGTATGATTGGAAACCCTGCATTGAACCGACGGCCACATCACCCCATTCGACTCTGCAGTATACAATGTCAGTCAGGAAAATCCTTCAGCCTTGTACCTGGATGATCTTCATGGTCTTATGTACAGATGCCTATATACAGCCTTCTTAGCGCAGTAGGCAGCGCGTCAGTCTCATAATCTGAAGGTCCTGAGTTCGATCCTCAGAGAGGGCATTTATTTCCTTCTTTTGGAATGCAAAATTCTCCGATTTTCTTGAAATGCGCAAACTATGCCTAGTTCAAAGATTTTTCCAAAGCAAATGTCTGACTATTTAAGTGGGGCTCTCACCCCAACTGCATGACAAACTTCTTCTTTCTGCATGATGGCAGGCTAGCCTTCTGGAAAAAAGCCAAGATAAGGAACAGAGGCTCCTGGAGATGCCGGGGATTGAACCCGGGACCTCATACATGCAAAGCATGCGCTCTACCACTGAGCTACATCCCCACTTTTGCACTCGAGCTGTTTGATGGATGCAAGGAATCCCTGAAACCCAGGGACTGCAAAGTCTCGATCATAATCAATGGAAGGTATTGTTTGAATAAAAGTGAAAGATATGGAAATCGAAGCAAAAAATCCTTCGAGCCGGATTTGAACCAGCGACCTAAGGATGTCTGACTTTATGCTACAGTCCTCCGCTCTACCAACTGAGCTATCGAAGGAGTGGCTGAAGTATCTTTCAGCGCTGTAATTATCTCTCGCTCAAGAAAGGTTGTGGGGGTGGGGATCAGGAGCAGATCGATGAAAATCATGAACATTACCTGCAGCTCCCTCTCAAAGTCACCAGTTCTTAGAGCACACTGTAAGGTACGTCTTATCACCCCAAAGGAGGATTTCAGACCAAAGTTCATGTTCTGTCTTGGCTTGGGGATAAGCAGGGGTGCTCCAAATTTCAATTTTACAGAAAGGAAAGGAACTTTGATACAAAGACCTTGGGCAGCATTGGTGGCAAATGGATGGCTGCGCGGAACCATGAAAGAAATGACAGAAAGTTATGGGAGTCATTACTACGCACCCAGCATCAAGAACGTGCATTTTGGATGCATTTTCAAAAGGAAAGAGAACGGAAAAATCTGTAGATTGAAGGTGATTGAGATAAACAAAATATTCCGTTTTTCTAAAAGCTACTGTAAAGAGTCTCTGGTTTAGAAGAAGAACCCTTACCAATGATCAAGAGAGATGCGACAGATTTCTATCATCAAAGCATTATGGTTGTCAAGATGAATCATCACTTTGATGTCTTCAACAAGTAGGATTCTTTTGATCTATAATCATCAAAAATGAGATAGCCCCATTTCATGGGATTTTTCAAGGCAAACGTCTGACAGATTAAGCGGGGTCCTCATCCCGGTTGGAGGACATATCTCTTCCTTCATCATGATGCCAGCCTAGCTTTCGGCCCAAAATCCAAGGTAAGCATGGCAAAAGTCTGGAGATGCCGGGGATTGAACCCGGGGCCTCATACATGCAAAGCATGCGCTCTACCACTGAGCTACATCCCCACTTCTGCAAGGTTTGACTGTATGATTGGAAACCCTGCATTGAACCGACGGCCACATCACCCCATTCGACTCTGCAGTATACAATGTCAGTCAGGAAAATCCTTCAGCCTTGTACCTGGATGATCTTCATGGTCTTATGTACAGATGCCTATATACAGCCTTCTTAGCGCAGTAGGCAGCGCGTCAGTCTCATAATCTGAAGGTCCTGAGTTCGATCCTCAGAGAGGGCATTTATTTCCTTCTTTTGGAATGCAAAATTCTCCGATTTTCTTGAAATGCGCAAACTATGCATAGTTCAAAGATTTTTCCAAAGCAAATGTCTGACTATTTAAGTGGGGCTCTCACCCCAACTGCATGACAAACTTCTTCTTTCTGCATGATGGCAGGCTAGCCTTCTGGAAAAAAGCCAAGATAAGGAACAGAGGCTCCTGGAGATGCCAGGGATTGAACCCGGGACCTCATACATGCAAAGGATGCGCTCTACCACTGAGCTACATCCCCACTTTTGCACTCGAGCTGTTTGATGGATGCAAGGAATCCCTGAAACCCAGGGACTGCAAAGTCTCGATCATAATCAATGGAAGGTATTGTTTGAATAAAAGTGAAAGATATGGAAATCGAAGCAAAAAATCCTTCGAGCCGGATTTGAACCAGCGACCTAAGGATGTCTGACTTTATGCTACAGTCCTCCGCTCTACCAACTGAGCTATCGAAGGAGTGGCTGAAGTATCTTTCAGCGCTGTAATTATCTCTCGCTCAAGAAAGGTTGTGGGGGTGGGGATCAGGAGCAGATCGATGAAAATCATGAACATTACCTGCAGCTCCCTCTCAAAGTCACCAGTTCTTAGAGCACACTGTAAGGTACGTCTTATCACCCCAAAGGAGGATTTCAGACCAAAGTTCATGTTCTGTCTTGGCTTGGGGATAAGCAGGGGTGCTCCAAATTTCAATTTTACAGAAAGGAAAGGAACTTTGATACAAAGACCTTGGGCAGCATTGGTGGCAAATGGATGGCTGCGCGGAACCATGAAAGAAATGACAGAAAGTTATGGGAGTCATTACTACGCACCCAGCATCAAGAACGTGCATTTTGGATGCATTTTCAAAAGGAAAGAGAACGGAAAAATCTGTAGATTGAAGGTGATTGAGATAAACAAAATATTCCGTTTTTCTAAAAGCTACTGTAAAGAGTCTCTGGTTTAGAAGAAGAACCCTTACCAATGATCAAGAGAGATGCGACAGATTTCTATCATCAAAGCATTATGGTTGTCAAGATGAATCATCACTTTGATGTCTTCAACAAGTAGGATTCTTTTGATCTATAATCATCAAAAATGAGATAGCCCCATTTCATGGGATTTTTCAAGGCAAACGTCTGACAGATTAAGCGGGGTCCTCATCCCGGTTGGAGGACATATCTCTTCCTTCATCATGATGCCAGCCTAGCTTTCGGCCCAAAATCCAAGGTAAGCATGGCAAAAGTCTGGAGATGCCGGGGATTGAACCCGGGGCCTCATACATGCAAAGCATGCGCTCTACCACTGAGCTACATCCCCACTTCTGCAAGGTTTGACTGTATGATTGGAAACCCTGCATTGAACCGACGGCCACATCACCCCATTCGACTCTGCAGTATACAATGTCAGTCAGGAAAATCCTTCAGCCTTGTACCTGGATGATCTTCATGGTCTTATGTACAGATGCCTATATACAGCCTTCTTAGCGCAGTAGGCAGCGCGTCAGTCTCATAATCTGAAGGTCCTGAGTTCGATCCTCAGAGAGGGCATTTATTTCCTTCTTTTGGAATGCAAAATTCTCCGATTTTCTTGAAATGCGCAAACTATGCCTAGTTCAAAGATTTTTCCAAAGCAAATGTCTGACTATTTAAGTGGGGCTCTCACCCCAACTGCATGACAAACTTCTTCTTTCTGCATGATGGCAGGCTAGCCTTCTGGAAAAAAGCCAAGATAAGGAACAGAGGCTCCTGGAGATGCCGGGGATTGAACCCGGGACCTCATACATGCAAAGCATGCGCTCTACCACTGAGCTACATCCCCACTTTTGCACTCGAGCTGTTTGATGGATGCAAGGAATCCCTGAAACCCAGGGACTGCAAAGTCTCGATCATAATCAATGGAAGGTATTGTTTGAATAAAAGTGAAAGATATGGAAATCGAAGCAAAAAATCCTTCGAGCCGGATTTGAACCAGCGACCTAAGGATGTCTGACTTTATGCTACAGTCCTCCGCTCTACCAACTGAGCTATCGAAGGAGTGGCTGAAGTATCTTTCAGCGCTGTAATTATCTCTCGCTCAAGAAAGGTTGTGGGGGTGGGGATCAGGAGCAGATCGATGAAAATCATGAACATTACCTGCAGCTCCCTCTCAAAGTCACCAGTTCTTAGAGCACACTGTAAGGTACGTCTTATCACCCCAAAGGAGGATTTCAGACCAAAGTTCATGTTCTGTCTTGGCTTGGGGATAAGCAGGGGTGCTCCAAATTTCAATTTTACAGAAAGGAAAGGAACTTTGATACAAAGACCTTGGGCAGCATTGGTGGCAAATGGATGGCTGCGCGGAACCATGAAAGAAATGACAGAAAGTTATGGGAGTCATTACTACGCACCCAGCATCAAGAACGTGCATTTTGGATGCATTTTCAAAAGGAAAGAGAACGGAAAAATCTGTAGATTGAAGGTGATTGAGATAAACAAAATATTCCGTTTTTCTAAAAGCTACTGTAAAGAGTCTCTGGTTTAGAAGAAGAACCCTTACCAATGATCAAGAGAGATGCGACAGATTTCTATCATCAAAGCATTATGGTTGTCAAGATGAATCATCACTTTGATGTCTTCAACAAGTAGGATTCTTTTGATCTATAATCATCAAAAATGAGATAGCCCCATTTCATGGGATTTTTCAAGGCAAACGTCTGACAGATTAAGCGGGGTCCTCATCCCGGTTGGAGGACATATCTCTTCCTTCATCATGATGCCAGCCTAGCTTTCGGCCCAAAATCCAAGGTAAGCATGGCAAAAGTCTGGAGATGCCGGGGATTGAACCCGGGGCCTCATACATGCAAAGCATGCGCTCTACCACTGAGCTACATCCCCACTTCTGCAAGGTTTGACTGTATGATTGGAAACCCTGCATTGAACCGACGGCCACATCACCCCATTCGACTCTGCAGTATACAATGTCAGTCAGGAAAATCCTTCAGCCTTGTACCTGGATGATCTTCATGGTCTTATGTACAGATGCCTATATACAGCCTTCTTAGCGCAGTAGGCAGCGCGTCAGTCTCATAATCTGAAGGTCCTGAGTTCGATCCTCAGAGAGGGCATTTATTTCCTTCTTTTGGAATGCAAAATTCTCCGATTTTCTTGAAATGCGCAAACTATGCCTAGTTCAAAGATTTTTCCAAAGCAAATGTCTGACTATTTAAGTGGGGCTCTCACCCCAACTGCATGACAAACTTCTTCTTTCTGCATGATGGCAGGCTAGCCTTCTGGAAAAAAGCCAAGATAAGGAACAGAGGCTCCTGGAGATGCCAGGGATTGAACCCGGGACCTCATACATGCAAAGCATGCGCTCTACCACTGAGCTACATCCCCACTTTTGCACTCGAGCTGTTTGATGGATGCAAGGAATCCCTGAAACCCAGGGACTGCAAAGTCTCGATCATAATCAATGGAAGGTATTGTTTGAATAAAAGTGAAAGATATGGAAATCGAAGCAAAAAATCCTTCGAGCCGGATTTGAACCAGCGACCTAAGGATGTCTGACTTTATGCTACAGTCCTCCGCTCTACCAACTGAGCTATCGAAGGAGTGGCTGAAGTGTCTTTCAGCGCTGTAATTATCTCTCGCTCAAGAAAGGTTGTGGGGGTGGGGATCAGGAGCAGATCGATGAAAATCATGAACATTACCTGCAGCTCCCTCTCAAAGTCACCAGTTCTTAGAGCACACTGTAAGGTACGTCTTATCACCCCAAAGGAGGATTTCAGACCAAAGTTCATGTTCTGTCTTGGCTTGGGGATAAGCAGGGGTGCTCCAAATTTCAATTTTACAGAAAGGAAAGGAACTTTGATACAAAGACCTTGGGCAGCATTGGTGGCAAATGGATGGCTGCGCGGAACCATGAAAGAAATGACAGAAAGTTATGGGAGTCATTACTACGCACCCAGCATCAAGAACGTGCATTTTGGATGCATTTTCAAAAGGAAAGAGAACGGAAAAATCTGTAGATTGAAGGTGATTGAGATAAACAAAATATTCCGTTTTTCTAAAAGCTACTGTAAAGAGTCTCTGGTTTAGAAGAAGAACCCTTACCAATGATCAAGAGAGATGCGACAGATTTCTATCATCAAAGCATTATGGTTGTCAAGATGAATCATCACTTTGATGTCTTCAACAAGTAGGATTCTTTTGATCTATAATCATCAAAAATGAGATAGCCCCATTTCATGGGATTTTTCAAGGCAAACGTCTGACAGATTAAGCGGGGTCCTCATCCCGGTTGGAGGACATATCTCTTCCTTCATCATGATGCCAGCCTAGCTTTCGGCCCAAAATCCAAGGTAAGCATGGCAAAAGTCTGGAGATGCCGGGGATTGAACCCGGGGCCTCATACATGCAAAGCATGCGCTCTACCACTGAGCTACATCCCCACTTCTGCAAGGTTTGACTGTATGATTGGAAACCCTGCATTGAACCGACGGCCACATCACCCCATTCGACTCTGCAGTATACAATGTCAGTCAGGAAAATCCTTCAGCCTTGTACCTGGATGATCTTCATGGTCTTATGTACAGATGCCTATATACAGCCTTCTTAGCGCAGTAGGCAGCGCGTCAGTCTCATAATCTGAAGGTCCTGAGTTCGATCCTCAGAGAGGGCATTTATTTCCTTCTTTTGGAATGCAAAATTCTCCGATTTTCTTGAAATGCGCAAACTATGCCTAGTTCAAAGATTTTTCCAAAGCAAATGTCTGACTATTTAAGTGGGGCTCTCACCCCAACTGCATGACAAACTTCTTCTTTCTGCATGATGGCAGGCTAGCCTTCTGGAAAAAAGCCAAGATAAGGAACAGAGGCTCCTGGAGATGCCGGGGATTGAACCCGGGACCTCATACATGCAAAGCATGCGCTCTACCACTGAGCTACATCCCCACTTTTGCACTCGAGCTGTTTGATGGATGCAAGGAATCCCTGAAACCCAGGGACTGCAAAGTCTCGATCATAATCAATGGAAGGTATTGTTTGAATAAAAGTGAAATATATGGAAATCGAAGCACAAAATCCTTCGAGCCGGATTTGAACCAGCGACCTAAGGATGTCTGACTTTATGCTACAGTCCTCCGCTCTACCAACTGAGCTATCGAAGGAGTGGCTGAAGTATCTTTCAGCGCTGTAATTATCTCTCGCTCAAGAAAGGTTGTGGGGGTGGGGATCAGGAGCAGATCGATGAAAATCATGAACATTACCTGCAGCTCCCTCTCAAAGTCACCAGTTCTTAGAGCACACTGTAAGGTACGTCTTATCACCCCAAAGGAGGATTTCAGACCAAAGTTCATGTTCTGTCTTGGCTTGGGGATAAGCAGGGGTGCTCCAAATTTCAATTTTACAGAAAGGAAAGGAACTTTGATACAAAGACCTTGGGCAGCATTGGTGGCAAATGGATGGCTGCGCGGAACCATGAAAGAAATGACAGAAAGTTATGGGAGTCATTACTACGCACCCAGCATCAAGAAAGTGCATTTTGGATGCATTTTCAAAAGGAAAGAGAACGGAAAAATCTGTAGATTGAAGGTGATTGAGATAAACAAAATATTCCGTTTTTCTAAAAGCTACTGTAAAGAGTCTCTGGTTTAGAAGAAGAACCCTTACCAATGATCAAGAGAGATGCGACAGATTTCTATCATCAAAGCATTATGGTTGTCAAGATGAATCATCACTTTGATGTCTTCAACAAGTAGGATTCTTTTGATCTATAATCATCAAAAATGAGATAGCCCCATTTCATGGGATTTTTCAAGGCAAACGTCTGACAGATTAAGCGGGGTCCTCATCCCGGTTGGAGGACATATCTCTTCCTTCATCATGATTAGGCCTGGGCAAAAATTTCGTTCCGTTCGCGGAAATTGCGATAATTTGACATTTTTGCGTTCCGCGGAGAGCGCGAAAATGTCAAAAATTCCGGTTTCCGCAGCTTGGCGATAATTTGTTTCTTGCTCGCGCTGTAAAATGATACATTCTCGCGCGCGCGCGATCGCCTTACCTGAATCCCTGCGTTCGCCGACAAGTTTTCTTGATCCGGTCGCGTTCTCCATGAGATGTTGTATTGTTTTTAGCCATTTGCGCTGTCTCGCGACAGTTCGCGCCCGCAGTGACGTCATGCGTCGCGCGATCACGTCTTTCTTCTCGCGATCATGCACCGCGAGAACAACTCAAAACAAGATGGCCGCGCCCGCAAGCAGCCACATGGGTAAGTTGGCGACCCGCAACCATGCAGAAAATCGCGCGAACATGCCGGAAAAAAACTTCCGCATCTTCGCGATATTTCTGCTTGTTTGCGATAATTTTAAACATTCTCGCGATAATTTGCGAAGGTTAATTCCGCAAATTCCGCCCACCCCTAATCATGATGCCAGCCTAGCTTTCGGCCCAAAATCCAAGGTAAGCATGGCAAAAGTCTGGAGATGCCGGGGATTGAACCCGGGGCCTCATACATGCAAAGCATGCGCTCTACCACTGAGCTACATCCCCACTTCTGCAAGGTTTGACTGTATGATTGGAAACCCTGCATTGAACCGACGGCCACATCACCCCATTCGACTCTGCAGTATACAATGTCAGTCAGGAAAATCCTTCAGCCTTGTACCTGGATGATCTTCATGGTCTTATGTACAGATGCCTATATACAGCCTTCTTAGCGCAGTAGGCAGCGCGTCAGTCTCATAATCTGAAGGTCCTGAGTTCGATCCTCAGAGAGGGCATTTATTTCCTTCTTTTGGAATGCAAAATTCTCCGATTTTCTTGAAATGCGCAAACTATGCCTAGTTCAAAGATTTTTCCAAAGCAAATGTCTGACTATTTAAGTGGGGCTCTCACCCCAACTGCATGACAAACTTCTTCTTTCTGCATGATGGCAGGCTAGCCTTCTGGAAAAAAGCCAAGATAAGGAACAGAGGCTCCTGGAGATGCCGGGGATTGAACCCCGGGACCTCATACATGCAAAGCATGCGCTCTACCACTGAGCTACATCCCCACTTTTGCACTCGAGCTGTTTGATGGATGCAAGGAATCCCTGAAACCCAGGGACTGCAAAGTCTCGATCATAATCAATGGAAGGTATTGTTTGAATAAAAGTGAAAGATATGGAAATCGAAGCAAAAAATCCTTCGAGCCGGATTTGAACCAGCGACCTAAGGATGTCTGACTTTATGCTACAGTCCTCCGCTCTACCAACTGAGCTATCGAAGGAGTGGCTGAAGTGTCTTTCAGCGCTGTAATTATCTCTCGCTCAAGAAAGGTTGTGGGGGTGGGGATCAGGAGCAGATCGATGAAAATCATGAACATTACCTGCAGCTCCCTCTCAAAGTCACCAGTTCTTAGAGCACACTGTAAGGTACGTCTTATCACCCCAAAGGAGGATTTCAGACCAAAGTTCATGTTCTGTCTTGGCTTGGGGATAAGCAGGGGTGCTCCAAATTTCAATTTTACAGAAAGGAAAGGAACTTTGATACAAAGACCTTGGGCAGCATTGGTGGCAAATGGATGGCTGCGCGGAACCATGAAAGAAATGACAGAAAGTTATGGGAGTCATTACTACGCACCCAGCATCAAGAACGTGCATTTTGGATGCATTTTCAAAAGGAAAGAGAACGGAAAAATCTGTAGATTGAAGGTGATTGAGATAAACAAAATATTCCGTTTTTCTAAAAGCTACTGTAAAGAGTCTCTGGTTTAGAAGAAGAACCCTTACCAATGATCAAGAGAGATGCGACAGATTTCTATCATCAAAGCATTATGGTTGTCAAGATGAATCATCACTTTGATGTCTTCAACAAGTAGGATTCTTTTGATCTATAATCATCAAAAATGAGATAGCCCCATTTCATGGGATTTTTCAAGGCAAACGTCTGACAGATTAAGCGGGGTCCTCATCCCGGTTGGAGGACATATCTCTTCCTTCATCATGATGCCAGCCTAGCTTTCGGCCCAAAATCCAAGGTAAGCATGGCAAAAGTCTGGAGATGCCGGGGATTGAACCCGGGGCCTCATACATGCAAAGCATGCGCTCTACCACTGAGCTACATCCCCACTTCTGCAAGGTTTGACTGTATGATTGGAAACCCTGCATTGAACCGACGGCCACATCACCCCATTCGACTCTGCAGTATACAATGTCAGTCAGGAAAATCCTTCAGCCTTGTACCTGGATGATCTTCATGGTCTTATGTACAGATGCCTATATACAGCCTTCTTAGCGCAGTAGGCAGCGCGTCAGTCTCATAATCTGAAGGTCCTGAGTTCGATCCTCAGAGAGGGCATTTATTTCCTTCTTTTGGAATGCAAAATTCTCCGATTTTCTTGAAATGCGCAAACTATGCCTAGTTCAAAGATTTTTCCAAAGCAAATGTCTGACTATTTAAGTGGGGCTCTCACCCCAACTGCATGACAAACTTCTTCTTTCTGCATGATGGCAGGCTAGCCTTCTGGAAAAAAGCCAAGATAAGGAACAGAGGCTCCTGGAGATGCCGGGGATTGAACCCGGGACCTCATACATGCAAAGCATGCGCTCTACCACTGAGCTACATCCCCACTTTTGCACTCGAGCTGTTTGATGGATGCAAGGAATCCCTGAAACCCAGGGACTGCAAAGTCTCGATCATAATCAATGGAAGGTATTGTTTGAATAAAAGTGAAAGATATGGAAATCGAAGCAAAAAATCCTTCGAGCCGGATTTGAACCAGCGACCTAAGGATGTCTGACTTTATGCTACAGTCCTCCGCTCTACCAACTGAGCTATCGAAGGAGTGGCTGAAGTATCTTTCAGCGCTGTAATTATCTCTCGCTCAAGAAAGGTTGTGGGGGTGGGGATCAGGAGCAGATCGATGAAAATCATGAACATTACCTGCAGCTCCCTCTCAAAGTCACCAGTTCTTAGAGCACACTGTAAGGTACGTCTTATCACCCCAAAGGAGGATTTCAGACCAAAGTTCATGTTCTGTCTTGGCTTGGGGATAAGCAGGGGTGCTCCAAATTTCAATTTTACAGAAAGGAAAGGAACTTTGATACAAAGACCTTGGGCAGCATTGGTGGCAAATGGATGGCTGCGCGGAACCATGAAAGAAATGACAGAAAGTTATGGGAGTCATTACTACGCACCCAGCATCAAGAAAGTGCATTTTGGATGCATTTTCAAAAGGAAAGAGAACGGAAAAATCTGTAGATTGAAGGTGATTGAGATAAACAAAATATTCCGTTTTTCTAAAAGCTACTGTAAAGAGTCTCTGGTTTAGAAGAAGAACCCTTACCAATGATCAAGAGAGATGCGACAGATTTCTATCATCAAAGCATTATGGTTGTCAAGATGAATCATCACTTTGATGTCTTCAACAAGTAGGATTCTTTTGATCTATAATCATCAAAAATGAGATAGCCCCATTTCATGGGATTTTTCAAGGCAAACGTCTGACAGATTAAGCGGGGTCCTCATCCCGGTTGGAGGACATATCTCTTCCTTCATCATGATGCCAGCCTAGCTTTCGGCCCAAAATCCAAGGTAAGCATGGCAAAAGTCTGGAGATGCCGGGGATTGAACCCGGGGCCTCATACATGCAAAGCATGCGCTCTACCACTGAGCTACATCCCCACTTCTGCAAGGTTTGACTGTATGATTGGAAACCCTGCATTGAACCGACGGCCACATCACCCCATTCGACTCTGCAGTATACAATGTCAGTCAGGAAAATCCTTCAGCCTTGTACCTGGATGATCTTCATGGTCTTATGTACAGATGCCTATATACAGCCTTCTTAGCGCAGTAGGCAGCGCGTCAGTCTCATAATCTGAAGGTCCTGAGTTCGATCCTCAGAGAGGGCATTTATTTCCTTCTTTTGGAATGCAAAATTCTCCGATTTTCTTGAAATGCGCAAACTATGCCTAGTTCAAAGATTTTTCCAAAGCAAATGTCTGACTATTTAAGTGGGGCTCTCACCCCAACTGCATGACAAACTTCTTCTTTCTGCATGATGGCAGGCTAGCCTTCTGGAAAAAAGCCAAGATAAGGAACAGAGGCTCCTGGAGATGCCGGGGATTGAACCCGGGACCTCATACATGCGAAGCATGCGCTCTACCACTGAGCTACATCCCCACTTTTGCACTCGAGCTGTTTGATGGATGCAAGGAATCCCTGAAACCCAGGGACTGCAAAGTCTCGATCATAATCAATGGAAGGTATTGTTTGAATAAAAGTGAAATATATGGAAATCGAAGCACAAAATCCTTCGAGCCGGATTTGAACCAGCGACCTAAGGATGTCTGACTTTATGCTACAGTCCTCCGCTCTACCAACTGAGCTATCGAAGGAGTGGCTGAAGTATCTTTCAGCGCTGTAATTATCTCTCGCTCAAGAAAGGTTGTGGGGGTGGGGATCAGGAGCAGATCGATGAAAATCATGAACATTACCTGCAGCTCCCTCTCAAAGTCACCAGTTCTTAGAGCACACTGTAAGGTACGTCTTATCACCCCAAAGGAGGATTTCAGACCAAAGTTCATGTTCTGTCTTGGCTTGGGGATAAGCAGGGGTGCTCCAAATTTCAATTTTACAGAAAGGAAAGGAACTTTGATACAAAGACCTTGGGCAGCATTGGTGGCAAATGGATGGCTGCGCGGAACCATGAAAGAAATGACAGAAAGTTATGGGAGTCATTACTACGCACCCAGCATCAAGAACGTGCATTTTGGATGCATTTTCAAAAGGAAAGAGAACGGAAAAATCTGTAGATTGAAGGTGATTGAGATAAACAAAATATTCCGTTTTTCTAAAAGCTACTGTAAAGAGTCTCTGGTTTAGAAGAAGAACCCTTACCAATGATCAAGAGAGATGCGACAGATTTCTATCATCAAAGCATTATGGTTGTCAAGATGAATCATCACTTTGATGTCTTCAACAAGTAGGATTCTTTTGATCTATAATCATCAAAAATGAGATAGCCCCATTTCATGGGATTTTTCAAGGCAAACGTCTGACAGATTAAGCGGGGTCCTCATCCCGGTTGGAGGACATATCTCTTCCTTCATCATGATGCCAGCCTAGCTTTCGGCCCAAAATCCAAGGTAAGCATGGCAAAAGTCTGGAGATGCCGGGGATTGAACCCGGGGCCTCATACATGCAAAGCATGCGCTCTACCACTGAGCTACATCCCCACTTCTGCAAGGTTTGACTGTATGATTGGAAACCCTGCATTGAACCGACGGCCACATCACCCCATTCGACTCTGCAGTATACAATGTCAGTCAGGAAAATCCTTCAGCCTTGTACCTGGATGATCTTCATGGTCTTATGTACAGATGCCTATATACAGCCTTCTTAGCGCAGTAGGCAGCGCGTCAGTCTCATAATCTGAAGGTCCTGAGTTCGATCCTCAGAGAGGGCATTTATTTCCTTCTTTTGGAATGCAAAATTCTCCGATTTTCTTGAAATGCGCAAACTATGCCTAGTTCAAAGATTTTTCCAAAGCAAATGTCTGACTATTTAAGTGGGGCTCTCACCCCAACTGCATGACAAACTTCTTCTTTCTGCATGATGGCAGGCTAGCCTTCTGGAAAAAAGCCAAGATAAGGAACAGAGGCTCCTGGAGATGCCGGGGATTGAACCCGGGACCTCATACATGCAAAGCATGCGCTCTACCACTGAGCTACATCCCCACTTTTGCACTCGAGCTGTTTGATGGATGCAAGGAATCCCTGAAACCCAGGGACTGCAAAGTCTCGATCATAATCAATGGAAGGTATTGTTTGAATAAAAGTGAAAGATATGGAAATCGAAGCAAAAAATCCTTCGAGCCGGATTTGAACCAGCGACCTAAGGATGTCTGACTTTATGCTACAGTCCTCCGCTCTACCAACTGAGCTATCGAAGGAGTGGCTGAAGTATCTTTCAGCGCTGTAATTATCTCTCGCTCAAGAAAGGTTGTGGGGGTGGGGATCAGGAGCAGATCGATGAAAATCATGAACATTACCTGCAGCTCCCTCTCAAAGTCACCAGTTCTTAGAGCACACTGTAAGGTACGTCTTATCACCCCAAAGGAGGATTTCAGACCAAAGTTCATGTTCTGTCTTGGCTTGGGGATAAGCAGGGGTGCTCCAAATTTCAATTTTACAGAAAGGAAAGGAACTTTGATACAAAGACCTTGGGCAGCATTGGTGGCAAATGGATGGCTGCGCGGAACCATGAAAGAAATGACAGAAAGTTATGGGAGTCATTACTACGCACCCAGCATCAAGAACGTGCATTTTGGATGCATTTTCAAAAGGAAAGAGAACGGAAAAATCTGTAGATTGAAGGTGATTGAGATAAACAAAATATTCCGTTTTTCTAAAAGCTACTGTAAAGAGTCTCTGGTTTAGAAGAAGAACCCTTACCAATGATCAAGAGAGATGCGACAGATTTCTATCATCAAAGCATTATGGTTGTCAAGATGAATCATCACTTTGATGTCTTCAACAAGTAGGATTCTTTTGATCTATAATCATCAAAAATGAGATAGCCCCATTTCATGGGATTTTTCAAGGCAAACGTCTGACAGATTAAGCGGGGTCCTCATCCCGGTTGGAGGACATATCTCTTCCTTCATCATGATGCCAGCCTAGCTTTCGGCCCAAAATCCAAGGTAAGCATGGCAAAAGTCTGGAGATGCCGGGGATTGAACCCGGGGCCTCATACATGCAAAGCATGCGCTCTACCACTGAGCTACATCCCCACTTCTGCAAGGTTTGACTGTATGATTGGAAACCCTGCATTGAACCGACGGCCACATCACCCCATTCGACTCTGCAGTATACAATGTCAGTCAGGAAAATCCTTCAGCCTTGTACCTGGATGATCTTCATGGTCTTATGTACAGATGCCTATATACAGCCTTCTTAGCGCAGTAGGCAGCGCGTCAGTCTCATAATCTGAAGGTCCTGAGTTCGATCCTCAGAGAGGGCATTTATTTCCTTCTTTTGGAATGCAAAATTCTCCGATTTTCTTGAAATGCGCAAACTATGCCTAGTTCAAAGATTTTTCCAAAGCAAATGTCTGACTATTTAAGTGGGGCTCTCACCCCAACTGCATGACAAACTTCTTCTTTCTGCATGATGGCAGGCTAGCCTTCTGGAAAAAAGCCAAGATAAGGAACAGAGGCTCCTGGAGATGCCGGGGATTGAACCCGGGACCTCATACATGCAAAGCATGCGCTCTACCACTGAGCTACATCCCCACTTTTGCACTCGAGCTGTTTGATGGATGCAAGGAATCCCTGAAACCCAGGGACTGCAAAGTCTCGATCATAATCAATGGAAGGTATTGTTTGAATAAAAGTGAAAGATATGGAAATCGAAGCAAAAAATCCTTCGAGCCGGATTTGAACCAGCGACCTAAGGATGTCTGACTTTATGCTACAGTCCTCCGCTCTACCAACTGAGCTATCGAAGGAGTGGCTGAAGTATCTTTCAGCGCTGTAATTATCTCTCGCTCAAGAAAGGTTGTGGGGGTGGGGATCAGGAGCAGATCGATGAAAATCATGAACATTACCTGCAGCTCCCTCTCAAAGTCACCAGTTCTTAGAGCACACTGTAAGGTACGTCTTATCACCCCAAAGGAGGATTTCAGACCAAAGTTCATGTTCTGTCTTGGCTTGGGGATAAGCAGGGGTGCTCCAAATTTCAATTTTACAGAAAGGAAAGGAACTTTGATACAAAGACCTTGGGCAGCATTGGTGGCAAATGGATGGCTGCGCGGAACCATGAAAGAAATGACAGAAAGTTATGGGAGTCATTACTACGCACCCAGCATCAAGAAAGTGCATTTTGGATGCATTTTCAAAAGGAAAGAGAACGGAAAAATCTGTAGATTGAAGGTGATTGAGATAAACAAAATATTCCGTTTTTCTAAAAGCTACTGTAAAGAGTCTCTGGTTTAGAAGAAGAACCCTTACCAATGATCAAGAGAGATGCGACAGATTTCTATCATCAAAGCATTATGGTTGTCAAGATGAATCATCACTTTGATGTCTTCAACAAGTAGGATTCTTTTGATCTATAATCATCAAAAATGAGATAGCCCCATTTCATGGGATTTTTCAAGGCAAACGTCTGACAGATTAAGCGGGGTCCTCATCCCGGTTGGAGGACATATCTCTTCCTTCATCATGATGCCAGCCTAGCTTTCGGCCCAAAATCCAAGGTAAGCATGGCAAAAGTCTGGAGATGCCGGGGATTGAACCCGGGGCCTCATACATGCAAAGCATGCGCTCTACCACTGAGCTACATCCCCACTTCTGCAAGGTTTGACTGTATGATTGGAAACCCTGCATTGAACCGACGGCCACATCACCCCATTCGACTCTGCAGTATACAATGTCAGTCAGGAAAATCCTTCAGCCTTGTACCTGGATGATCTTCATGGTCTTATGTACAGATGCCTATATACAGCCTTCTTAGCGCAGTAGGCAGCGCGTCAGTCTCATAATCTGAAGGTCCTGAGTTCGATCCTCAGAGAGGGCATTTATTTCCTTCTTTTGGAATGCAAAATTCTCCGATTTTCTTGAAATGCGCAAACTATGCCTAGTTCAAAGATTTTTCCAAAGCAAATGTCTGACTATTTAAGTGGGGCTCTCACCCCAACTGCATGACAAACTTCTTCTTTCTGCATGATGGCAGGCTAGCCTTCTGGAAAAAAGCCAAGATAAGGAACAGAGGCTCCTGGAGATGCCGGGGATTGAACCCGGGACCTCATACATGCAAAGCATGCGCTCTACCACTGAGCTACATCCCCACTTTTGCACTCGAGCTGTTTGATGGATGCAAGGAATCCCTGAAACCCAGGGACTGCAAAGTCTCGATCATAATCAATGGAAGGTATTGTTTGAATAAAAGTGAAAGATATGGAAATCGAAGCAAAAAATCCTTCGAGCCGGATTTGAACCAGCGACCTAAGGATGTCTGACTTTATGCTACAGTCCTCCGCTCTACCAACTGAGCTATCGAAGGAGTGGCTGAAGTATCTTTCAGCGCTGTAATTATCTCTCGCTCAAGAAAGGTTGTGGGGGTGGGGATCAGGAGCAGATCGATGAAAATCATGAACATTACCTGCAGCTCCCTCTCAAAGTCACCAGTTCTTAGAGCACACTGTAAGGTACGTCTTATCACCCCAAAGGAGGATTTCAGACCAAAGTTCATGTTCTGTCTTGGCTTGGGGATAAGCAGGGGTGCTCCAAATTTCAATTTTACAGAAAGGAAAGGAACTTTGATACAAAGACCTTGGGCAGCATTGGTGGCAAATGGATGGCTGCGCGGAACCATGAAAGAAATGACAGAAAGTTATGGGAGTCATTACTACGCACCCAGCATCAAGAACGTGCATTTTGGATGCATTTTCAAAAGGAAAGAGAAAGGAAAAATCTGTAGATTGAAGGTGATTGAGATAAACAAAATATTCCGTTTTTCTAAAAGCTACTGTAAAGAGTCTCTGGTTTAGAAGAAGAACCCTTACCAATGATCAAGAGAGATGCGACAGATTTCTATCATCAAAGCATTATGGTTGTCAAGATGAATCATCACTTTGATGTCTTCAACAAGTAGGATTCTTTTGATCTATAATCATCAAAAATGAGATAGCCCCATTTCATGGGATTTTTCAAGGCAAACGTCTGACAGATTAAGCGGGGTCCTCATCCCGGTTGGAGGACATATCTCTTCCTTCATCATGATGCCAGCCTAGCTTTCGGCCCAAAATCCAAGGTAAGCATGGCAAAAGTCTGGAGATGCCGGGGATTGAACCCGGGGCCTCATACATGCAAAGCATGCGCTCTACCACTGAGCTACATCCCCACTTCTGCAAGGTTTGACTGTATGATTGGAAACCCTGCATTGAACCGACGGCCACATCACCCCATTCGACTCTGCAGTATACAATGTCAGTCAGGAAAATCCTTCAGCCTTGTACCTGGATGATCTTCATGGTCTTATGTACAGATGCCTATATACAGCCTTCTTAGCGCAGTAGGCAGCGCGTCAGTCTCATAATCTGAAGGTCCTGAGTTCGATCCTCAGAGAGGGCATTTATTTCCTTCTTTTGGAATGCAAAATTCTCCGATTTTCTTGAAATGCGCAAACTATGCCTAGTTCAAAGATTTTTCCAAAGCAAATGTCTGACTATTTAAGTGGGGCTCTCACCCCAACTGCATGACAAACTTCTTCTTTCTGCATGATGGCAGGCTAGCCTTCTGGAAAAAAGCCAAGATAAGGAACAGAGGCTCCTGGAGATGCCGGGGATTGAACCCGGGACCTCATACATGCGAAGCATGCGCTCTACCACTGAGCTACATCCCCACTTTTGCACTCGAGCTGTTTGATGGATGCAAGGAATCCCTGAAACCCAGGGACTGCAAAGTCTCGATCATAATCAATGGAAGGTATTGTTTGAATAAAAGTGAAATATATGGAAATCGAAGCACAAAATCCTTCGAGCCGGATTTGAACCAGCGACCTAAGGATGTCTGACTTTATGCTACAGTCCTCCGCTCTACCAACTGAGCTATCGAAGGAGTGGCTGAAGTATCTTTCAGCGCTGTAATTATCTCTCGCTCAAGAAAGGTTGTGGGGGTGGGGATCAGGAGCAGATCGATGAAAATCATGAACATTACCTGCAGCTCCCTCTCAAAGTCACCAGTTCTTAGAGCACACTGTAAGGTACGTCTTATCACCCCAAAGGAGGATTTCAGACCAAAGTTCATGTTCTGTCTTGGCTTGGGGATAAGCAGGGGTGCTCCAAATTTCAATTTTACAGAAAGGAAAGGAACTTTGATACAAAGACCTTGGGCAGCATTGGTGGCAAATGGATGGCTGCGCGGAACCATGAAAGAAATGACAGAAAGTTATGGGAGTCATTACTACGCACCCAGCATCAAGAACGTGCATTTTGGATGCATTTTCAAAAGGAAAGAGAACGGAAAAATCTGTAGATTGAAGGTGATTGAGATAAACAAAATATTCCGTTTTTCTAAAAGCTACTGTAAAGAGTCTCTGGTTTAGAAGAAGAACCCTTACCAATGATCAAGAGAGATGCGACAGATTTCTATCATCAAAGCATTATGGTTGTCAAGATGAATCATCACTTTGATGTCTTCAACAAGTAGGATTCTTTTGATCTATAATCATCAAAAATGAGATAGCCCCATTTCATGGGATTTTTCAAGGCAAACGTCTGACAGATTAAGCGGGGTCCTCATCCCGGTTGGAGGACATATCTCTTCCTTCATCATGATGCCAGCCTAGCTTTCGGCCCAAAATCCAAGGTAAGCATGGCAAAAGTCTGGAGATGCCGGGGATTGAACCCGGGGCCTCATACATGCAAAGCATGCGCTCTACCACTGAGCTACATCCCCACTTCTGCAAGGTTTGACTGTATGATTGGAAACCCTGCATTGAACCGACGGCCACATCACCCCATTCGACTCTGCAGAATACAATGTCAGTCAGGAAAATCCTTCAGCCTTGTACCTGGATGATCTTCATGGTCTTATGTACAGATGCCTATATACAGCCTTCTTAGCGCAGTAGGCAGCGCGTCAGTCTCATAATCTGAAGGTCCTGAGTTCGATCCTCAGAGAGGGCATTTATTTCCTTCTTTTGGAATGCAAAATTCTCCGATTTTCTTGAAATGCGCAAACTATGCCTAGTTCAAAGATTTTTCCAAAGCAAATGTCTGACTATTTAAGTGGGGCTCTCACCCCAACTGCATGACAAACTTCTTCTTTCTGCATGATGGCAGGCTAGCCTTCTGGAAAAAAGCCAAGATAAGGAACAGAGGCTCCTGGAGATGCCGGGGATTGAACCCGGGACCTCATACATGCAAAGCATGCGCTCTACCACTGAGCTACATCCCCACTTTTGCACTCGAGCTGTTTGATGGATGCAAGGAATCCCTGAAACCCAGGGACTGCAAAGTCTCGATCATAATCAATGGAAGGTATTGTTTGAATAAAAGTGAAAGATATGGAAATCGAAGCAAAAAATCCTTCGAGCCGGATTTGAACCAGCGACCTAAGGATGTCTGACTTTATGCTACAGTCCTCCGCTCTACCAACTGAGCTATCGAAGGAGTGGCTGAAGTATCTTTCAGCGCTGTAATTATCTCTCGCTCAAGAAAGGTTGTGGGGGTGGGGATCAGGAGCAGATCGATGAAAATCATGAACATTACCTGCAGCTCCCTCTCAAAGTCACCAGTTCTTAGAGCACACTGTAAGGTACGTCTTATCACCCCAAAGGAGGATTTCAGACCAAAGTTCATGTTCTGTCTTGGCTTGGGGATAAGCAGGGGTGCTCCAAATTTCAATTTTACAGAAAGGAAAGGAACTTTGATACAAAGACCTTGGGCAGCATTGGTGGCAAATGGATGGCTGCGCGGAACCATGAAAGAAATGACAGAAAGTTATGGGAGTCATTACTACGCACCCAGCATCAAGAACGTGCATTTTGGATGCATTTTCAAAAGGAAAGAGAAAGGAAAAATCTGTAGATTGAAGGTGATTGAGATAAACAAAATATTCCGTTTTTCTAAAAGCTACTGTAAAGAGTCTCTGGTTTAGAAGAAGAACCCTTACCAATGATCAAGAGAGATGCGACAGATTTCTATCATCAAAGCATTATGGTTGTCAAGATGAATCATCACTTTGATGTCTTCAACAAGTAGGATTCTTTTGATCTATAATCATCAAAAATGAGATAGCCCCATTTCATGGGATTTTTCAAGGCAAACGTCTGACAGATTAAGCGGGGTCCTCATCCCGGTTGGAGGACATATCTCTTCCTTCATCATGATGCCAGCCTAGCTTTCGGCCCAAAATCCAAGGTAAGCATGGCAAAAGTCTGGAGATGCCGGGGATTGAACCCGGGGCCTCATACATGCAAAGCATGCGCTCTACCACTGAGCTACATCCCCACTTCTGCAAGGTTTGACTGTATGATTGGAAACCCTGCATTGAACCGACGGCCACATCACCCCATTCGACTCTGCAGTATACAATGTCAGTCAGGAAAATCCTTCAGCCTTGTACCTGGATGATCTTCATGGTCTTATGTACAGATGCCTATATACAGCCTTCTTAGCGCAGTAGGCAGCGCGTCAGTCTCATAATCTGAAGGTCCTGAGTTCGATCCTCAGAGAGGGCATTTATTTCCTTCTTTTGGAATGCAAAATTCTCCGATTTTCTTGAAATGCGCAAACTATGCCTAGTTCAAAGATTTTTCCAAAGCAAATGTCTGACTATTTAAGTGGGGCTCTCACCCCAACTGCATGACAAACTTCTTCTTTCTGCATGATGGCAGGCTAGCCTTCTGGAAAAAAGCCAAGATAAGGAACAGAGGCTCCTGGAGATGCCGGGGATTGAACCCGGGACCTCATACATGCGAAGCATGCGCTCTACCACTGAGCTACATCCCCACTTTTGCACTCGAGCTGTTTGATGGATGCAAGGAATCCCTGAAACCCAGGGACTGCAAAGTCTCGATCATAATCAATGGAAGGTATTGTTTGAATAAAAGTGAAATATATGGAAATCGAAGCACAAAATCCTTCGAGCCGGATTTGAACCAGCGACCTAAGGATGTCTGACTTTATGCTACAGTCCTCCGCTCTACCAACTGAGCTATCGAAGGAGTGGCTGAAGTATCTTTCAGCGCTGTAATTATCTCTCGCTCAAGAAAGGTTGTGGGGGTGGGGATCAGGAGCAGATCGATGAAAATCATGAACATTACCTGCAGCTCCCTCTCAAAGTCACCAGTTCTTAGAGCACACTGTAAGGTACGTCTTATCACCCCAAAGGAGGATTTCAGACCAAAGTTCATGTTCTGTCTTGGCTTGGGGATAAGCAGGGGTGCTCCAAATTTCAATTTTACAGAAAGGAAAGGAACTTTGATACAAAGACCTTGGGCAGCATTGGTGGCAAATGGATGGCTGCGCGGAACCATGAAAGAAATGACAGAAAGTTATGGGAGTCATTACTACGCACCCAGCATCAAGAACGTGCATTTTGGATGCATTTTCAAAAGGAAAGAGAACGGAAAAATCTGTAGATTGAAGGTGATTGAGATAAACAAAATATTCCGTTTTTCTAAAAGCTACTGTAAAGAGTCTCTGGTTTAGAAGAAGAACCCTTACCAATGATCAAGAGAGATGCGACAGATTTCTATCATCAAAGCATTATGGTTGTCAAGATGAATCATCACTTTGATGTCTTCAACAAGTAGGATTCTTTTGATCTATAATCATCAAAAATGAGATAGCCCCATTTCATGGGATTTTTCAAGGCAAACGTCTGACAGATTAAGCGGGGTCCTCATCCCGGTTGGAGGACATATCTCTTCCTTCATCATGATGCCAGCCTAGCTTTCGGCCCAAAATCCAAGGTAAGCATGGCAAAAGTCTGGAGATGCCGGGGATTGAACCCGGGGCCTCATACATGCAAAGCATGCGCTCTACCACTGAGCTACATCCCCACTTCTGCAAGGTTTGACTGTATGATTGGAAACCCTGCATTGAACCGACGGCCACATCACCCCATTCGACTCTGCAGTATACAATGTCAGTCAGGAAAATCCTTCAGCCTTGTACCTGGATGATCTTCATGGTCTTATGTACAGATGCCTATATACAGCCTTCTTAGCGCAGTAGGCAGCGCGTCAGTCTCATAATCTGAAGGTCCTGAGTTCGATCCTCAGAGAGGGCATTTATTTCCTTCTTTTGGAATGCAAAATTCTCCGATTTTCTTGAAATGCGCAAACTATGCCTAGTTCAAAGATTTTTCCAAAGCAAATGTCTGACTATTTAAGTGGGGCTCTCACCCCAACTGCATGACAAACTTCTTCTTTCTGCATGATGGCAGGCTAGCCTTCTGGAAAAAAGCCAAGATAAGGAACAGAGGCTCCTGGAGATGCCGGGGATTGAACCCGGGACCTCATACATGCGAAGCATGCGCTCTACCACTGAGCTACATCCCCACTTTTGCACTCGAGCTGTTTGATGGATGCAAGGAATCCCTGAAACCCAGGGACTGCAAAGTCTCGATCATAATCAATGGAAGGTATTGTTTGAATAAAAGTGAAATATATGGAAATCGAAGCACAAAATCCTTCGAGCCGGATTTGAACCAGCGACCTAAGGATGTCTGACTTTATGCTACAGTCCTCCGCTCTACCAACTGAGCTATCGAAGGAGTGGCTGAAGTATCTTTCAGCGCTGTAATTATCTCTCGCTCAAGAAAGGTTGTGGGGGTGGGGATCAGGAGCAGATCGATGAAAATCATGAACATTACCTGCAGCTCCCTCTCAAAGTCACCAGTTCTTAGAGCACACTGTAAGGTACGTCTTATCACCCCAAAGGAGGATTTCAGACCAAAGTTCATGTTCTGTCTTGGCTTGGGGATAAGCAGGGGTGCTCCAAATTTCAATTTTACAGAAAGGAAAGGAACTTTGATACAAAGACCTTGGGCAGCATTGGTGGCAAATGGATGGCTGCGCGGAACCATGAAAGAAATGACAGAAAGTTATGGGAGTCATTACTACGCACCCAGCATCAAGAACGTGCATTTTGGATGCATTTTCAAAAGGAAAGAGAACGGAAAAATCTGTAGATTGAAGGTGATTGAGATAAACAAAATATTCCGTTTTTCTAAAAGCTACTGTAAAGAGTCTCTGGTTTAGAAGAAGAACCCTTACCAATGATCAAGAGAGATGCGACAGATTTCTATCATCAAAGCATTATGGTTGTCAAGATGAATCATCACTTTGATGTCTTCAACAAGTAGGATTCTTTTGATCTATAATCATCAAAAATGAGATAGCCCCATTTCATGGGATTTTTCAAGGCAAACGTCTGACAGATTAAGCGGGGTCCTCATCCCGGTTGGAGGACATATCTCTTCCTTCATCATGATGCCAGCCTAGCTTTCGGCCCAAAATCCAAGGTAAGCATGGCAAAAGTCTGGAGATGCCGGGGATTGAACCCGGGGCCTCATACATGCAAAGCATGCGCTCTACCACTGAGCTACATCCCCACTTCTGCAAGGTTTGACTGTATGATTGGAAACCCTGCATTGAACCGACGGCCACATCACCCCATTCGACTCTGCAGTATACAATGTCAGTCAGGAAAATCCTTCAGCCTTGTACCTGGATGATCTTCATGGTCTTATGTACAGATGCCTATATACAGCCTTCTTAGCGCAGTAGGCAGCGCGTCAGTCTCATAATCTGAAGGTCCTGAGTTCGATCCTCAGAGAGGGCATTTATTTCCTTCTTTTGGAATGCAAAATTCTCCGATTTTCTTGAAATGCGCAAACTATGCCTAGTTCAAAGATTTTTCCAAAGCAAATGTCTGACTATTTAAGTGGGGCTCTCACCCCAACTGCATGACAAACTTCTTCTTTCTGCATGATGGCAGGCTAGCCTTCTGGAAAAAAGCCAAGATAAGGAACAGAGGCTCCTGGAGATGCCGGGGATTGAACCCGGGACCTCATACATGCAAAGCATGCGCTCTACCACTGAGCTACATCCCCACTTTTGCACTCGAGCTGTTTGATGGATGCAAGGAATCCCTGAAACCCAGGGACTGCAAAGTCTCGATCATAATCAATGGAAGGTATTGTTTGAATAAAAGTGAAAGATATGGAAATCGAAGCAAAAAATCCTTCGAGCCGGATTTGAACCAGCGACCTAAGGATGTCTGACTTTATGCTACAGTCCTCCGCTCTACCAACTGAGCTATCGAAGGAGTGGCTGAAGTATCTTTCAGCGCTGTAATTATCTCTCGCTCAAGAAAGGTTGTGGGGGTGGGGATCAGGAGCAGATCGATGAAAATCATGAACATTACCTGCAGCTCCCTCTCAAAGTCACCAGTTCTTAGAGCACACTGTAAGGTACGTCTTATCACCCCAAAGGAGGATTTCAGACCAAAGTTCATGTTCTGTCTTGGCTTGGGGATAAGCAGGGGTGCTCCAAATTTCAATTTTACAGAAAGGAAAGGAACTTTGATACAAAGACCTTGGGCAGCATTGGTGGCAAATGGATGGCTGCGCGGAACCATGAAAGAAATGACAGAAAGTTATGGGAGTCATTACTACGCACCCAGCATCAAGAAAGTGCATTTTGGATGCATTTTCAAAAGGAAAGAGAACGGAAAAATCTGTAGATTGAAGGTGATTGAGATAAACAAAATATTCCGTTTTTCTAAAAGCTACTGTAAAGAGTCTCTGGTTTAGAAGAAGAACCCTTACCAATGATCAAGAGAGATGCGACAGATTTCTATCATCAAAGCATTATGGTTGTCAAGATGAATCATCACTTTGATGTCTTCAACAAGTAGGATTCTTTTGATCTATAATCATCAAAAATGAGATAGCCCCATTTCATGGGATTTTTCAAGGCAAACGTCTGACAGATTAAGCGGGGTCCTCATCCCGGTTGGAGGACATATCTCTTCCTTCATCATGATGCCAGCCTAGCTTTCGGCCCAAAATCCAAGGTAAGCATGGCAAAAGTCTGGAGATGCCGGGGATTGAACCCGGGGCCTCATACATGCAAAGCATGCGCTCTACCACTGAGCTACATCCCCACTTCTGCAAGGTTTGACTGTATGATTGGAAACCCTGCATTGAACCGACGGCCACATCACCCCATTCGACTCTGCAGTATACAATGTCAGTCAGGAAAATCCTTCAGCCTTGTACCTGGATGATCTTCATGGTCTTATGTACAGATGCCTATATACAGCCTTCTTAGCGCAGTAGGCAGCGCGTCAGTCTCATAATCTGAAGGTCCTGAGTTCGATCCTCAGAGAGGGCATTTATTTCCTTCTTTTGGAATGCAAAATTCTCCGATTTTCTTGAAATGCGCAAACTATGCCTAGTTCAAAGATTTTTCCAAAGCAAATGTCTGACTATTTAAGTGGGGCTCTCACCCCAACTGCATGACAAACTTCTTCTTTCTGCATGATGGCAGGCTAGCCTTCTGGAAAAAAGCCAAGATAAGGAACAGAGGCTCCTGGAGATGCCGGGGATTGAACCCGGGACCTCATACATGCGAAGCATGCGCTCTACCACTGAGCTACATCCCCACTTTTGCACTCGAGCTGTTTGATGGATGCAAGGAATCCCTGAAACCCAGGGACTGCAAAGTCTCGATCATAATCAATGGAAGGTATTGTTTGAATAAAAGTGAAATATATGGAAATCGAAGCACAAAATCCTTCGAGCCGGATTTGAACCAGCGACCTAAGGATGTCTGACTTTATGCTACAGTCCTCCGCTCTACCAACTGAGCTATCGAAGGAGTGGCTGAAGTATCTTTCAGCGCTGTAATTATCTCTCGCTCAAGAAAGGTTGTGGGGGTGGGGATCAGGAGCAGATCGATGAAAATCATGAACATTACCTGCAGCTCCCTCTCAAAGTCACCAGTTCTTAGAGCACACTGTAAGGTACGTCTTATCACCCCAAAGGAGGATTTCAGACCAAAGTTCATGTTCTGTCTTGGCTTGGGGATAAGCAGGGGTGCTCCAAATTTCAATTTTACAGAAAGGAAAGGAACTTTGATACAAAGACCTTGGGCAGCATTGGTGGCAAATGGATGGCTGCGCGGAACCATGAAAGAAATGACAGAAAGTTATGGGAGTCATTACTACGCACCCAGCATCAAGAACGTGCATTTTGGATGCATTTTCAAAAGGAAAGAGAACGGAAAAATCTGTAGATTGAAGGTGATTGAGATAAACAAAATATTCCGTTTTTCTAAAAGCTACTGTAAAGAGTCTCTGGTTTAGAAGAAGAACCCTTACCAATGATCAAGAGAGATGCGACAGATTTCTATCATCAAAGCATTATGGTTGTCAAGATGAATCATCACTTTGATGTCTTCAACAAGTAGGATTCTTTTGATCTATAATCATCAAAAATGAGATAGCCCCATTTCATGGGATTTTTCAAGGCAAACGTCTGACAGATTAAGCGGGGTCCTCATCCCGGTTGGAGGACATATCTCTTCCTTCATCATGATGCCAGCCTAGCTTTCGGCCCAAAATCCAAGGTAAGCATGGCAAAAGTCTGGAGATGCCGGGGATTGAACCCGGGGCCTCATACATGCAAAGCATGCGCTCTACCACTGAGCTACATCCCCACTTCTGCAAGGTTTGACTGTATGATTGGAAACCCTGCATTGAACCGACGGCCACATCACCCCATTCGACTCTGCAGTATACAATGTCAGTCAGGAAAATCCTTCAGCCTTGTACCTGGATGATCTTCATGGTCTTATGTACAGATGCCTATATACAGCCTTCTTAGCGCAGTAGGCAGCGCGTCAGTCTCATAATCTGAAGGTCCTGAGTTCGATCCTCAGAGAGGGCATTTATTTCCTTCTTTTGGAATGCAAAATTCTCCGATTTTCTTGAAATGCGCAAACTATGCCTAGTTCAAAGATTTTTCCAAAGCAAATGTCTGACTATTTAAGTGGGGCTCTCACCCCAACTGCATGACAAACTTCTTCTTTCTGCATGATGGCAGGCTAGCCTTCTGGAAAAAAGCCAAGATAAGGAACAGAGGCTCCTGGAGATGCCGGGGATTGAACCCGGGACCTCATACATGCGAAGCATGCGCTCTACCACTGAGCTACATCCCCACTTTTGCACTCGAGCTGTTTGATGGATGCAAGGAATCCCTGAAACCCAGGGACTGCAAAGTCTCGATCATAATCAATGGAAGGTATTGTTTGAATAAAAGTGAAATATATGGAAATCGAAGCACAAAATCCTTCGAGCCGGATTTGAACCAGCGACCTAAGGATGTCTGACTTTATGCTACAGTCCTCCGCTCTACCAACTGAGCTATCGAAGGAGTGGCTGAAGTATCTTTCAGCGCTGTAATTATCTCTCGCTCAAGAAAGGTTGTGGGGGTGGGGATCAGGAGCAGATCGATGAAAATCATGAACATTACCTGCAGCTCCCTCTCAAAGTCACCAGTTCTTAGAGCACACTGTAAGGTACGTCTTATCACCCCAAAGGAGGATTTCAGACCAAAGTTCATGTTCTGTCTTGGCTTGGGGATAAGCAGGGGTGCTCCAAATTTCAATTTTACAGAAAGGAAAGGAACTTTGATACAAAGACCTTGGGCAGCATTGGTGGCAAATGGATGGCTGCGCGGAACCATGAAAGAAATGACAGAAAGTTATGGGAGTCATTACTACGCACCCAGCATCAAGAACGTGCATTTTGGATGCATTTTCAAAAGGAAAGAGAACGGAAAAATCTGTAGATTGAAGGTGATTGAGATAAACAAAATATTCCGTTTTTCTAAAAGCTACTGTAAAGAGTCTCTGGTTTAGAAGAAGAACCCTTACCAATGATCAAGAGAGATGCGACAGATTTCTATCATCAAAGCATTATGGTTGTCAAGATGAATCATCACTTTGATGTCTTCAACAAGTAGGATTCTTTTGATCTATAATCATCAAAAATGAGATAGCCCCATTTCATGGGATTTTTCAAGGCAAACGTCTGACAGATTAAGCGGGGTCCTCATCCCGGTTGGAGGACATATCTCTTCCTTCATCATGATGCCAGCCTAGCTTTCGGCCCAAAATCCAAGGTAAGCATGGCAAAAGTCTGGAGATGCCGGGGATTGAACCCGGGGCCTCATACATGCAAAGCATGCGCTCTACCACTGAGCTACATCCCCACTTCTGCAAGGTTTGACTGTATGATTGGAAACCCTGCATTGAACCGACGGCCACATCACCCCATTCGACTCTGCAGTATACAATGTCAGTCAGGAAAATCCTTCGGCCATGAAATGGATGATCTTCATGGTCTTATGTACAGATGCCTATATACAGCCTTCTTAGCGCAGTAGGCAGCGCGTCAGTCTCATAATCTGAAGGTCCTGAGTTCGATCCTCAGAGAGGGCATTTATTTCCTTCTTTTGGAATGCAAAATTCTCCGATTTTCTTGAAATGCACAAACTATGCCTAGTTCAAAGATTTTTCCAAAGCAAATGTCTGACTATTTAAGTGGGGCTCTCACCCCAACTGCATGACAAACTTCTTCTTTCTGCATGATGGCAGGCTAGCCTTCTGGAAAAAAGCCAAGATAAGGAACAGAGGCTCCTGGAGATGCCGGGGATTGAACCCGGGACCTCATACATGCAAAGCATGCGCTCTACCACTGAGCTACATCCCCACTTTTGCACTCGAGCTGTTTGATGGATGCAAGGAATCCCTGAAACCCAGGGACTGCAAAGTCTCGATCATAATCAATGGAAGGTATTGTTTGAATAAAAGTGAAAGATATGGAAATCGAAGCAAAAAATCCTTCGAGCCGGATTTGAACCAGCGACCTAAGGATGTCTGACTTTATGCTACAGTCCTCCGCTCTACCAACTGAGCTATCGAAGGAGTGGCTGAAGTATCTTTCAGCGCTGTAATTATCTCTCGCTCAAGAAAGGTTGTGGGGGTGGGGATCAGGAGCAGATCGATGAAAATCATGAACATTACCTGCAGCTCCCTCTCAAAGTCACCAGTTCTTAGAGCACACTGTAAGGTACGTCTTATCACCCCAAAGGAGGATTTCAGACCAAAGTTCATGTTCTGTCTTGGCTTGGGGATAAGCAGGGGTGCTCCAAATTTCAATTTTACAGAAAGGAAAGGAACTTTGATACAAAGACCTTGGGCAGCATTGGTGGCAAATGGATGGCTGCGCGGAACCATGAAAGAAATGACAGAAAGTTATGGGAGTCATTACTACGCACCCAGCATCAAGAAAGTGCATTTTGGATGCATTTTCAAAAGGAAAGAGAACGGAAAAATCTGTAGATTGAAGGTGATTGAGATAAACAAAATATTCCGTTTTTCTAAAAGCTACTGTAAAGAGTCTCTGGTTTAGAAGAAGAACCCTTACCAATGATCAAGAGAGATGCGACAGATTTCTATCATCAAAGCATTATGGTTGTCAAGATGAATCATCACTTTGATGTCTTCAACAAGTAGGATTCTTTTGATCTATAATCATCAAAAATGAGATAGCCCCATTTCATGGGATTTTTCAAGGCAAACGTCTGACAGATTAAGCGGGGTCCTCATCCCGGTTGGAGGACATATCTCTTCCTTCATCATGATGCCAGCCTAGCTTTCGGCCCAAAATCCAAGGTAAGCATGGCAAAAGTCTGGAGATGCCGGGGATTGAACCCGGGGCCTCATACATGCAAAGCATGCGCTCTACCACTGAGCTACATCCCCACTTCTGCAAGGTTTGACTGTATGATTGGAAACCCTGCATTGAACCGACGGCCACATCACCCCATTCGACTCTGCAGTATACAATGTCAGTCAGGAAAATCCTTCAGCCTTGTACCTGGATGATCTTCATGGTCTTATGTACAGATGCCTATATACAGCCTTCTTAGCGCAGTAGGCAGCGCGTCAGTCTCATAATCTGAAGGTCCTGAGTTCGATCCTCAGAGAGGGCATTTATTTCCTTCTTTTGGAATGCAAAATTCTCCGATTTTCTTGAAATGCGCAAACTATGCCTAGTTCAAAGATTTTTCCAAAGCAAATGTCTGACTATTTAAGTGGGGCTCTCACCCCAACTGCATGACAAACTTCTTCTTTCTGCATGATGGCAGGCTAGCCTTCTGGAAAAAAGCCAAGATAAGGAACAGAGGCTCCTGGAGATGCCGGGGATTGAACCCGGGACCTCATACATGCGAAGCATGCGCTCTACCACTGAGCTACATCCCCACTTTTGCACTCGAGCTGTTTGATGGATGCAAGGAATCCCTGAAACCCAGGGACTGCAAAGTCTCGATCATAATCAATGGAAGGTATTGTTTGAATAAAAGTGAAATATATGGAAATCGAAGCACAA
>NC_140585.1:107328603-107338603 GCF_964204655.1 Triturus cristatus
GGAACTTTGATACAAAGACCTTGGGCAGCATTGGTGGCAAATGGATGGCTGCGCGGAACCATGAAAGAAATGACAGAAAGTTATGGGAGTCATTACTACGCACCCAGCATCAAGAACGTGCATTTTGGATGCATTTTCAAAAGGAAAGAGAACGGAAAAATCTGTAGATTGAAGGTGATTGAGATAAACAAAATATTCCGTTTTTCTAAAAGCTACTGTAAAGAGTCTCTGGTTTAGAAGAAGAACCCTTACCAATGATCAAGAGAGATGCGACAGATTTCTATCATCAAAGCATTATGGTTGTCAAGATGAATCATCACTTTGATGTCTTCAACAAGTAGGATTCTTTTGATCTATAATCATCAAAAATGAGATAGCCCCATTTCATGGGATTTTTCAAGGCAAACGTCTGACAGATTAAGCGGGGTCCTCATCCCGGTTGGAGGACATATCTCTTCCTTCATCATGATGCCAGCCTAGCTTTCGGCCCAAAATCCAAGGTAAGCATGGCAAAAGTCTGGAGATGCCGGGGATTGAACCCGGGGCCTCATACATGCAAAGCATGCGCTCTACCACTGAGCTACATCCCCACTTCTGCAAGGTTTGACTGTATGATTGGAAACCCTGCATTGAACCGACGGCCACATCACCCCATTCGACTCTGCAGTATACAATGTCAGTCAGGAAAATCCTTCAGCCTTGTACCTGGATGATCTTCATGGTCTTATGTACAGATGCCTATATACAGCCTTCTTAGCGCAGTAGGCAGCGCGTCAGTCTCATAATCTGAAGGTCCTGAGTTCGATCCTCAGAGAGGGCATTTATTTCCTTCTTTTGGAATGCAAAATTCTCCGATTTTCTTGAAATGCGCAAACTATGCCTAGTTCAAAGATTTTTCCAAAGCAAATGTCTGACTATTTAAGTGGGGCTCTCACCCCAACTGCATGACAAACTTCTTCTTTCTGCATGATGGCAGGCTAGCCTTCTGGAAAAAAGCCAAGATAAGGAACAGAGGCTCCTGGAGATGCCGGGGATTGAACCCGGGACCTCATACATGCAAAGCATGCGCTCTACCACTGAGCTACATCCCCACTTTTGCACTCGAGCTGTTTGATGGATGCAAGGAATCCCTGAAACCCAGGGACTGCAAAGTCTCGATCATAATCAATGGAAGGTATTGTTTGAATAAAAGTGAAAGATATGGAAATCGAAGCAAAAAATCCTTCGAGCCGGATTTGAACCAGCGACCTAAGGATGTCTGACTTTATGCTACAGTCCTCCGCTCTACCAACTGAGCTATCGAAGGAGTGGCTGAAGTATCTTTCAGCGCTGTAATTATCTCTCGCTCAAGAAAGGTTGTGGGGGTGGGGATCAGGAGCAGATCGATGAAAATCATGAACATTACCTGCAGCTCCCTCTCAAAGTCACCAGTTCTTAGAGCACACTGTAAGGTACGTCTTATCACCCCAAAGGAGGATTTCAGACCAAAGTTCATGTTCTGTCTTGGCTTGGGGATAAGCAGGGGTGCTCCAAATTTCAATTTTACAGAAAGGAAAGGAACTTTGATACAAAGACCTTGGGCAGCATTGGTGGCAAATGGATGGCTGCGCGGAACCATGAAAGAAATGACAGAAAGTTATGGGAGTCATTACTACGCACCCAGCATCAAGAAAGTACATTTTGGATGCATTTTCAAAAGGAAAGAGAACGGAAAAATCTGTAGATTGAAGGTGATTGAGATAAACAAAATATTCCGTTTTTCTAAAAGCTACTGTAAAGAGTCTCTGGTTTAGAAGAAGAACCCTTACCAATGATCAAGAGAGATGCGACAGATTTCTATCATCAAAGCATTATGGTTGTCAAGATGAATCATCACTTTGATGTCTTCAACAAGTAGGATTCTTTTGATCTATAATCATCAAAAATGAGATAGCCCCATTTCATGGGATTTTTCAAGGCAAACGTCTGACAGATTAAGCGGGGTCCTCATCCCGGTTGGAGGACATATCTCTTCCTTCATCATGATGCCAGCCTAGCTTTCGGCCCAAAATCCAAGGTAAGCATGGCAAAAGTCTGGAGATGCCGGGGATTGAACCCGGGGCCTCATACATGCAAAGCATGCGCTCTACCACTGAGCTACATCCCCACTTCTGCAAGGTTTGACTGTATGATTGGAAACCCTGCATTGAACCGACGGCCACATCACCCCATTCGACTCTGCAGTATACAATGTCAGTCAGGAAAATCCTTCAGCCTTGTACCTGGATGATCTTCATGGTCTTATGTACAGATGCCTATATACAGCCTTCTTAGCGCAGTAGGCAGCGCGTCAGTCTCATAATCTGAAGGTCCTGAGTTCGATCCTCAGAGAGGGCATTTATTTCCTTCTTTTGGAATGCAAAATTCTCCGATTTTCTTGAAATGCGCAAACTATGCCTAGTTCAAAGATTTTTCCAAAGCAAATGTCTGACTATTTAAGTGGGGCTCTCACCCCAACTGCATGACAAACTTCTTCTTTCTGCATGATGGCAGGCTAGCCTTCTGGAAAAAAGCCAAGATAAGGAACAGAGGCTCCTGGAGATGCCGGGGATTGAACCCGGGACCTCATACATGCGAAGCATGCGCTCTACCACTGAGCTACATCCCCACTTTTGCACTCGAGCTGTTTGATGGATGCAAGGAATCCCTGAAACCCAGGGACTGCAAAGTCTCGATCATAATCAATGGAAGGTATTGTTTGAATAAAAGTGAAATATATGGAAATCGAAGCACAAAATCCTTCGAGCCGGATTTGAACCAGCGACCTAAGGATGTCTGACTTTATGCTACAGTTCTCCGCTCTACCAACTGAGCTATCGAAGGAATGGCTGAAGTATCTTTCAGCGCTGTAATTATCTCTCGCTCAAGAAAGGTTGTGGGGGTGGGGATCAGGAGCAGATCGATGAAAATCATGAACATTACCTGCAGCTCCCTCTCAAAGTCACCAGTTCTTAGAGCACACTGTAAGGTACGTCTTATCACCCCAAAGGAGGATTTCAGACCAAAGTTCATGTTCTGTCTTGGCTTGGGGATAAGCAGGGGTGCTCCAAATTTCAATTTTACAGAAAGGAAAGGAACTTTGATACAAAGACCTTGGGCAGCATTGGTGGCAAATGGATGGCTGCGCGGAACCATGAAAGAAATGACAGAAAGTTATGGGAGTCATTACTACGCACCCAGCATCAAGAAAGTGCATTTTGGATGCATTTTCAAAAGGAAAGAGAACGGAAAAATCTGTAGATTGAAGGTGATTGAGATAAACAAAATATTCCGTTTTTCTAAAAGCTACTGTAAAGAGTCTCTGGTTTAGAAGAAGAACCCTTACCAATGATCAAGAGAGATGCGACAGATTTCTATCATCAAAGCATTATGGTTGTCAAGATGAATCATCACTTTGATGTCTTCAACAAGTAGGATTCTTTTGATCTATAATCATCAAAAATGAGATAGCCCCATTTCATGGGATTTTTCAAGGCAAACGTCTGACAGATTAAGCGGGGTCCTCATCCCGGTTGGAGGACATATCTCTTCCTTCATCATGATGCCAGCCTAGCTTTCGGCCCAAAATCCAAGGTAAGCATGGCAAAAGTCTGGAGATGCCAGGGATTGAACCCGGGGCCTCATACATGCAAAGCATGCGCTCTACCACTGAGCTACATCCCCACTTCTGCAAGGTTTGACTGTATGATTGGAAACCCTGCATTGAACCGACGGCCACATCACCCCATTCGACTCTGCAGTATACAATGTCAGTCAGGAAAATCCTTCAGCCTTGTACCTGGATGATCTTCATGGTCTTATGTACAGATGCCTATATACAGCCTTCTTAGCGCAGTAGGCAGCGCGTCAGTCTCATAATCTGAAGGTCCTGAGTTCGATCCTCAGAGAGGGCATTTATTTCCTTCTTTTGGAATGCAAAATTCTCCGATTTTCTTGAAATGCGCAAACTATGCCTAGTTCAAAGATTTTTCCAAAGCAAATGTCTGACTATTTAAGTGGGGCTCTCACCCCAACTGCATGACAAACTTCTTCTTTCTGCATGATGGCAGGCTAGCCTTCTGGAAAAAAGCCAAGATAAGGAACAGAGGCTCCTGGAGATGCCGGGGATTGAACCCGGGACCTCATACATGCGAAGCATGCGCTCTACCACTGAGCTACATCCCCACTTTTGCACTCGAGCTGTTTGATGGATGCAAGGAATCCCTGAAACCCAGGGACTGCAAAGTCTCGATCATAATCAATGGAAGGTATTGTTTGAATAAAAGTGAAATATATGGAAATCGAAGCACAAAATCCTTCGAGCCGGATTTGAACCAGCGACCTAAGGATGTCTGACTTTATGCTACAGTCCTCCGCTCTACCAACTGAGCTATCGAAGGAGTGGCTGAAGTATCTTTCAGCGCTGTAATTATCTCTCGCTCAAGAAAGGTTGTGGGGGTGGGGATCAGGAGCAGATCGATGAAAATCATGAACATTACCTGCAGCTCCCTCTCAAAGTCACCAGTTCTTAGAGCACACTGTAAGGTACGTCTTATCACCCCAAAGGAGGATTTCAGACCAAAGTTCATGTTCTGTCTTGGCTTGGGGATAAGCAGGGGTGCTCCAAATTTCAATTTTACAGAAAGGAAAGGAACTTTGATACAAAGACCTTGGGCAGCATTGGTGGCAAATGGATGGCTGCGCGGAACCATGAAAGAAATGACAGAAAGTTATGGGAGTCATTACTACGCACCCAGCATCAAGAACGTGCATTTTGGATGCATTTTCAAAAGGAAAGAGAACGGAAAAATCTGTAGATTGAAGGTGATTGAGATAAACAAAATATTCCGTTTTTCTAAAAGCTACTGTAAAGAGTCTCTGGTTTAGAAGAAGAACCCTTACCAATGATCAAGAGAGATGCGACAGATTTCTATCATCAAAGCATTATGGTTGTCAAGATGAATCATCACTTTGATGTCTTCAACAAGTAGGATTCTTTTGATCTATAATCATCAAAAATGAGATAGCCCCATTTCATGGGATTTTTCAAGGCAAACGTCTGACAGATTAAGCGGGGTCCTCATCCCGGTTGGAGGACATATCTCTTCCTTCATCATGATGCCAGCCTAGCTTTCGGCCCAAAATCCAAGGTAAGCATGGCAAAAGTCTGGAGATGCCGGGGATTGAACCCGGGGCCTCATACATGCAAAGCATGCGCTCTACCACTGAGCTACATCCCCACTTCTGCAAGGTTTGACTGTATGATTGGAAACCCTGCATTGAACCGACGGCCACATCACCCCATTCGACTCTGCAGTATACAATGTCAGTCAGGAAAATCCTTCAGCCTTGTACCTGGATGATCTTCATGGTCTTATGTACAGATGCCTATATACAGCCTTCTTAGCGCAGTAGGCAGCGCGTCAGTCTCATAATCTGAAGGTCCTGAGTTCGATCCTCAGAGAGGGCATTTATTTCCTTCTTTTGGAATGCAAAATTCTCCGATTTTCTTGAAATGCGCAAACTATGCCTAGTTCAAAGATTTTTCCAAAGCAAATGTCTGACTATTTAAGTGGGGCTCTCACCCCAACTGCATGACAAACTTCTTCTTTCTGCATGATGGCAGGCTAGCCTTCTGGAAAAAAGCCAAGATAAGGAACAGAGGCTCCTGGAGATGCCGGGGATTGAACCCGGGACCTCATACATGCGAAGCATGCGCTCTACCACTGAGCTACATCCCCACTTTTGCACTCGAGCTGTTTGATGGATGCAAGGAATCCCTGAAACCCAGGGACTGCAAAGTCTCGATCATAATCAATGGAAGGTATTGTTTGAATAAAAGTGAAAGATATGGAAATCGAAGCAAAAAATCCTTCGAGCCGGATTTGAACCAGCGACCTAAGGATGTCTGACTTTATGCTACAGTCCTCCGCTCTACCAACTGAGCTATCGAAGGAGTGGCTGAAGTATCTTTCAGCGCTGTAATTATCTCTCGCTCAAGAAAGGTTGTGGGGGTGGGGATCAGGAGCAGATCGATGAAAATCATGAACATTACCTGCAGCTCCCTCTCAAAGTCACCAGTTCTTAGAGCACACTGTAAGGTACGTCTTATCACCCCAAAGGAGGATTTCAGACCAAAGTTCATGTTCTGTCTTGGCTTGGGGATAAGCAGGGGTGCTCCAAATTTCAATTTTACAGAAAGGAAAGGAACTTTGATACAAAGACCTTGGGCAGCATTGGTGGCAAATGGATGGCTGCGCGGAACCATGAAAGAAATGACAGAAAGTTATGGGAGTCATTACTACGCACCCAGCATCAAGAAAGTGCATTTTGGATGCATTTTCAAAAGGAAAGAGAACGGAAAAATCTGTAGATTGAAGGTGATTGAGATAAACAAAATATTCCGTTTTTCTAAAAGCTACTGTAAAGAGTCTCTGGTTTAGAAGAAGAACCCTTACCAATGATCAAGAGAGATGCGACAGATTTCTATCATCAAAGCATTATGGTTGTCAAGATGAATCATCACTTTGATGTCTTCAACAAGTAGGATTCTTTTGATCTATAATCATCAAAAATGAGATAGCCCCATTTCATGGGATTTTTCAAGGCAAACGTCTGACAGATTAAGCGGGGTCCTCATCCCGGTTGGAGGACATATCTCTTCCTTCATCATGATGCCAGCCTAGCTTTCGGCCCAAAATCCAAGGTAAGCATGGCAAAAGTCTGGAGATGCCGGGGATTGAACCCGGGGCCTCATACATGCAAAGCATGCGCTCTACCACTGAGCTACATCCCCACTTCTGCAAGGTTTGACTGTATGATTGGAAACCCTGCATTGAACCGACGGCCACATCACCCCATTCGACTCTGCAGTATACAATGTCAGTCAGGAAAATCCTTCAGCCTTGTACCTGGATGATCTTCATGGTCTTATGTACAGATGCCTATATACAGCCTTCTTAGCGCAGTAGGCAGCGCGTCATAATCTGAAGGTCCTGAGTTCGATCCTCAGAGAGGGCATTTATTTCCTTCTTTTGGAATGCAAAATTCTCCGATTTTCTTGAAATGCGCAAACTATGCCTAGTTCAAAGATTTTTCCAAAGCAAATGTCTGACTATTTAAGTGGGGCTCTCACCCCAACTGCATGACAAACTTCTTCTTTCTGCATGATGGCAGGCTAGCCTTCTGGAAAAAAGCCAAGATAAGGAACAGAGGCTCCTGGAGATGCCGGGGATTGAACCCGGGACCTCATACATGCGAAGCATGCGCTCTACCACTGAGCTACATCCCCACTTTTGCACTCGAGCTGTTTGATGGATGCAAGGAATCCCTGAAACCCAGGGACTGCAAAGTCTCGATCATAATCAATGGAAGGTATTGTTTGAATAAAAGTGAAATATATGGAAATCGAAGCACAAAATCCTTCGAGCCGGATTTGAACCAGCGACCTAAGGATGTCTGACTTTATGCTACAGTCCTCCGCTCTACCAACTGAGCTATCGAAGGAGTGGCTGAAGTATCTTTCAGCGCTGTAATTATCTCTCGCTCAAGAAAGGTTGTGGGGGTGGGGATCAGGAGCAGATCGATGAAAATCATGAACATTACCTGCAGCTCCCTCTCAAAGTCACCAGTTCTTAGAGCACACTGTAAGGTACGTCTTATCACCCCAAAGGAGGATTTCAGACCAAAGTTCATGTTCTGTCTTGGCTTGGGGATAAGCAGGGGTGCTCCAAATTTCAATTTTACAGAAAGGAAAGGAACTTTGATACAAAGACCTTGGGCAGCATTGGTGGCAAATGGATGGCTGCGCGGAACCATGAAAGAAATGACAGAAAGTTATGGGAGTCATTACTACGCACCCAGCATCAAGAACGTGCATTTTGGATGCATTTTCAAAAGGAAAGAGAACGGAAAAATCTGTAGATTGAAGGTGATTGAGATAAACAAAATATTCCGTTTTTCTAAAAGCTACTGTAAAGAGTCTCTGGTTTAGAAGAAGAACCCTTACCAATGATCAAGAGAGATGCGACAGATTTCTATCATCAAAGCATTATGGTTGTCAAGATGAATCATCACTTTGATGTCTTCAACAAGTAGGATTCTTTTGATCTATAATCATCAAAAATGAGATAGCCCCATTTCATGGGATTTTTCAAGGCAAACGTCTGACAGATTAAGCGGGGTCCTCATCCCGGTTGGAGGACATATCTCTTCCTTCATCATGATGCCAGCCTAGCTTTCGGCCCAAAATCCAAGGTAAGCATGGCAAAAGTCTGGAGATGCCGGGGATTGAACCCGGGGCCTCATACATGCAAAGCATGCGCTCTACCACTGAGCTACATCCCCACTTCTGCAAGGTTTGACTGTATGATTGGAAACCCTGCATTGAACCGACGGCCACATCACCCCATTCGACTCTGCAGTATACAATGTCAGTCAGGAAAATCCTTCAGCCTTGTACCTGGATGATCTTCATGGTCTTATGTACAGATGCCTATATACAGCCTTCTTAGCGCAGTAGGCAGCGCGTCAGTCTCATAATCTGAAGGTCCTGAGTTCGATCCTCAGAGAGGGCATTTATTTCCTTCTTTTGGAATGCAAAATTCTCCGATTTTCTTGAAATGCGCAAACTATGCCTAGTTCAAAGATTTTTCCAAAGCAAATGTCTGACTATTTAAGTGGGGCTCTCACCCCAACTGCATGACAAACTTCTTCTTTCTGCATGATGGCAGGCTAGCCTTCTGGAAAAAAGCCAAGATAAGGAACAGAGGCTCCTGGAGATGCCGGGGATTGAACCCGGGACCTCATACATGCAAAGCATGCGCTCTACCACTGAGCTACATCCCCACTTTTGCACTCGAGCTGTTTGATGGATGCAAGGAATCCCTGAAACCCAGGGACTGCAAAGTCTCGATCATAATCAATGGAAGGTATTGTTTGAATAAAAGTGAAAGATATGGAAATCGAAGCAAAAAATCCTTCGAGCCGGATTTGAACCAGCGACCTAAGGATGTCTGACTTTATGCTACAGTCCTCCGCTCTACCAACTGAGCTATCGAAGGAGTGGCTGAAGTATCTTTCAGCGCTGTAATTATCTCTCGCTCAAGAAAGGTTGTGGGGGTGGGGATCAGGAGCAGATCGATGAAAATCATGAACATTACCTGCAGCTCCCTCTCAAAGTCACCAGTTCTTAGAGCACACTGTAAGGTACGTCTTATCACCCCAAAGGAGGATTTCAGACCAAAGTTCATGTTCTGTCTTGGCTTGGGGATAAGCAGGGGTGCTCCAAATTTCAATTTTACAGAAAGGAAAGGAACTTTGATACAAAGACCTTGGGCAGCATTGGTGGCAAATGGATGGCTGCGCGGAACCATGAAAGAAATGACAGAAAGTTATGGGAGTCATTACTACGCACCCAGCATCAAGAAAGTGCATTTTGGATGCATTTTCAAAAGGAAAGAGAACGGAAAAATCTGTAGATTGAAGGTGATTGAGATAAACAAAATATTCCGTTTTTCTAAAAGCTACTGTAAAGAGTCTCTGGTTTAGAAGAAGAACCCTTACCAATGATCAAGAGAGATGCGACAGATTTCTATCATCAAAGCATTATGGTTGTCAAGATGAATCATCACTTTGATGTCTTCAACAAGTAGGATTCTTTTGATCTATAATCATCAAAAATGAGATAGCCCCATTTCATGGGATTTTTCAAGGCAAACGTCTGACAGATTAAGCGGGGTCCTCATCCCGGTTGGAGGACATATCTCTTCCTTCATCATGATGCCAGCCTAGCTTTCGGCCCAAAATCCAAGGTAAGCATGGCAAAAGTCTGGAGATGCCGGGGATTGAACCCGGGGCCTCATACATGCAAAGCATGCGCTCTACCACTGAGCTACATCCCCACTTCTGCAAGGTTTGACTGTATGATTGGAAACCCTGCATTGAACCGACGGCCACATCACCCCATTCGACTCTGCAGTAT
>NC_140585.1:107343603-107358603 GCF_964204655.1 Triturus cristatus
ACAGAGGCTCCTGGAGATGCCGGGGATTGAACCCGGGACCTCATACATGCGAAGCATGCGCTCTACCACTGAGCTACATCCCCACTTTTGCACTCGAGCTGTTTGATGGATGCAAGGAATCCCTGAAACCCAGGGACTGCAAAGTCTCGATCATAATCAATGGAAGGTATTGTTTGAATAAAAGTGAAATATATGGAAATCGAAGCACAAAATCCTTCGAGCCGGATTTGAACCAGCGACCTAAGGATGTCTGACTTTATGCTACAGTCCTCCGCTCTACCAACTGAGCTATCGAAGGAGTGGCTGAAGTATCTTTCAGCGCTGTAATTATCTCTCGCTCAAGAAAGGTTGTGGGGGTGGGGATCAGGAGCAGATCGATGAAAATCATGAACATTACCTGCAGCTCCCTCTCAAAGTCACCAGTTCTTAGAGCACACTGTAAGGTACGTCTTATCACCCCAAAGGAGGATTTCAGACCAAAGTTCATGTTCTGTCTTGGCTTGGGGATAAGCAGGGGTGCTCCAAATTTCAATTTTACAGAAAGGAAAGGAACTTTGATACAAAGACCTTGGGCAGCATTGGTGGCAAATGGATGGCTGCGCGGAACCATGAAAGAAATGACAGAAAGTTATGGGAGTCATTACTACGCACCCAGCATCAAGAACGTGCATTTTGGATGCATTTTCAAAAGGAAAGAGAACGGAAAAATCTGTAGATTGAAGGTGATTGAGATAAACAAAATATTCCGTTTTTCTAAAAGCTACTGTAAAGAGTCTCTGGTTTAGAAGAAGAACCCTTACCAATGATCAAGAGAGATGCGACAGATTTCTATCATCAAAGCATTATGGTTGTCAAGATGAATCATCACTTTGATGTCTTCAACAAGTAGGATTCTTTTGATCTATAATCATCAAAAATGAGATAGCCCCATTTCATGGGATTTTTCAAGGCAAACGTCTGACAGATTAAGCGGGGTCCTCATCCCGGTTGGAGGACATATCTCTTCCTTCATCATGATGCCAGCCTAGCTTTCGGCCCAAAATCCAAGGTAAGCATGGCAAAAGTCTGGAGATGCCGGGGATTGAACCCGGGGCCTCATACATGCAAAGCATGCGCTCTACCACTGAGCTACATCCCCACTTCTGCAAGGTTTGACTGTATGATTGGAAACCCTGCATTGAACCGACGGCCACATCACCCCATTCGACTCTGCAGTATACAATGTCAGTCAGGAAAATCCTTCAGCCTTGTACCTGGATGATCTTCATGGTCTTATGTACAGATGCCTATATACAGCCTTCTTAGCGCAGTAGGCAGCGCGTCAGTCTCATAATCTGAAGGTCCTGAGTTCGATCCTCAGAGAGGGCATTTATTTCCTTCTTTTGGAATGCAAAATTCTCCGATTTTCTTGAAATGCGCAAACTATGCCTAGTTCAAAGATTTTTCCAAAGCAAATGTCTGACTATTTAAGTGGGGCTCTCACCCCAACTGCATGACAAACTTCTTCTTTCTGCATGATGGCAGGCTAGCCTTCTGGAAAAAAGCCAAGATAAGGAACAGAGGCTCCTGGAGATGCCGGGGATTGAACCCGGGACCTCATACATGCAAAGCATGCGCTCTACCACTGAGCTACATCCCCACTTTTGCACTCGAGCTGTTTGATGGATGCAAGGAATCCCTGAAACCCAGGGACTGCAAAGTCTCGATCATAATCAATGGAAGGTATTGTTTGAATAAAAGTGAAAGATATGGAAATCGAAGCAAAAAATCCTTCGAGCCGGATTTGAACCAGCGACCTAAGGATGTCTGACTTTATGCTACAGTCCTCCGCTCTACCAACTGAGCTATCGAAGGAGTGGCTGAAGTATCTTTCAGCGCTGTAATTATCTCTCGCTCAAGAAAGGTTGTGGGGGTGGGGATCAGGAGCAGATCGATGAAAATCATGAACATTACCTGCAGCTCCCTCTCAAAGTCACCAGTTCTTAGAGCACACTGTAAGGTACGTCTTATCACCCCAAAGGAGGATTTCAGACCAAAGTTCATGTTCTGTCTTGGCTTGGGGATAAGCAGGGGTGCTCCAAATTTCAATTTTACAGAAAGGAAAGGAACTTTGATACAAAGACCTTGGGCAGCATTGGTGGCAAATGGATGGCTGCGCGGAACCATGAAAGAAATGACAGAAAGTTATGGGAGTCATTACTACGCACCCAGCATCAAGAAAGTGCATTTTGGATGCATTTTCAAAAGGAAAGAGAACGGAAAAATCTGTAGATTGAAGGTGATTGAGATAAACAAAATATTCCGTTTTTCTAAAAGCTACTGTAAAGAGTCTCTGGTTTAGAAGAAGAACCCTTACCAATGATCAAGAGAGATGCGACAGATTTCTATCATCAAAGCATTATGGTTGTCAAGATGAATCATCACTTTGATGTCTTCAACAAGTAGGATTCTTTTGATCTATAATCATCAAAAATGAGATATCCCCATTTCATGGGATTTTTCAAGGCAAACGTCTGACAGATTAAGCGGGGTCCTCATCCCGGTTGGAGGACATATCTCTTCCTTCATCATGATGCCAGCCTAGCTTTCGGCCCAAAATCCAAGGTAAGCATGGCAAAAGTCTGGAGATGCCGGGGATTGAACCCGGGGCCTCATACATGCAAAGCATGCGCTCTACCACTGAGCTACATCCCCACTTCTGCAAGGTTTGACTGTATGATTGGAAACCCTGCATTGAACCGACGGCCACATCACCCCATTCGACTCTGCAGTATACAATGTCAGTCAGGAAAATCCTTCAGCCTTGTACCTGGATGATCTTCATGGTCTTATGTACAGATGCCTATATACAGCCTTCTTAGCGCAGTAGGCAGCGCGTCAGTCTCATAATCTGAAGGTCCTGAGTTCGATCCTCAGAGAGGGCATTTATTTCCTTCTTTTGGAATGCAAAATTCTCCGATTTTCTTGAAATGCGCAAACTATGCCTAGTTCAAAGATTTTTCCAAAGCAAATGTCTGACTATTTAAGTGGGGCTCTCACCCCAACTGCATGACAAACTTCTTCTTTCTGCATGATGGCAGGCTAGCCTTCTGGAAAAAAGCCAAGATAAGGAACAGAGGCTCCTGGAGATGCCGGGGATTGAACCCGGGACCTCATACATGCAAAGCATGCGCTCTACCACTGAGCTACATCCCCACTTTTGCACTCGAGCTGTTTGATGGATGCAAGGAATCCCTGAAACCCAGGGACTGCAAAGTCTCGATCATAATCAATGGAAGGTATTGTTTGAATAAAAGTGAAAGATATGGAAATCGAAGCAAAAAATCCTTCGAGCCGGATTTGAACCAGCGACCTAAGGATGTCTGACTTTATGCTACAGTCCTCCGCTCTACCAACTGAGCTATCGAAGGAGTGGCTGAAGTATCTTTCAGCGCTGTAATTATCTCTCGCTCAAGAAAGGTTGTGGGGGTGGGGATCAGGAGCAGATCGATGAAAATCATGAACATTACCTGCAGCTCCCTCTCAAAGTCACCAGTTCTTAGAGCACACTGTAAGGTACGTCTTATCACCCCAAAGGAGGATTTCAGACCAAAGTTCATGTTCTGTCTTGGCTTGGGGATAAGCAGGGGTGCTCCAAATTTCAATTTTACAGAAAGGAAAGGAACTTTGATACAAAGACCTTGGGCAGCATTGGTGGCAAATGGATGGCTGCGCGGAACCATGAAAGAAATGACAGAAAGTTATGGGAGTCATTACTACGCACCCAGCATCAAGAAAGTGCATTTTGGATGCATTTTCAAAAGGAAAGAGAACGGAAAAATCTGTAGATTGAAGGTGATTGAGATAAACAAAATATTCCGTTTTTCTAAAAGCTACTGTAAAGAGTCTCTGGTTTAGAAGAAGAACCCTTACCAATGATCAAGAGAGATGCGACAGATTTCTATCATCAAAGCATTATGGTTGTCAAGATGAATCATCACTTTGATGTCTTCAACAAGTAGGATTCTTTTGATCTATAATCATCAAAAATGAGATAGCCCCATTTCATGGGATTTTTCAAGGCAAACGTCTGACAGATTAAGCGGGGTCCTCATCCCGGTTGGAGGACATATCTCTTCCTTCATCATGATGCCAGCCTAGCTTTCGGCCCAAAATCCAAGGTAAGCATGGCAAAAGTCTGGAGATGCCGGGGATTGAACCCGGGGCCTCATACATGCAAAGCATGCGCTCTACCACTGAGCTACATCCCCACTTCTGCAAGGTTTGACTGTATGATTGGAAACCCTGCATTGAACCGACGGCCACATCACCCCATTCGACTCTGCAGTATACAATGTCAGTCAGGAAAATCCTTCAGCCTTGTACCTGGATGATCTTCATGGTCTTATGTACAGATGCCTATATACAGCCTTCTTAGCGCAGTAGGCAGCGCGTCATAATCTGAAGGTCCTGAGTTCGATCCTCAGAGAGGGCATTTATTTCCTTCTTTTGGAATGCAAAATTCTCCGATTTTCTTGAAATGCGCAAACTATGCCTAGTTCAAAGATTTTTCCAAAGCAAATGTCTGACTATTTAAGTGGGGCTCTCACCCCAACTGCATGACAAACTTCTTCTTTCTGCATGATGGCAGGCTAGCCTTCTGGAAAAAAGCCAAGATAAGGAACAGAGGCTCCTGGAGATGCCGGGGATTGAACCCGGGACCTCATACATGCGAAGCATGCGCTCTACCACTGAGCTACATCCCCACTTTTGCACTCGAGCTGTTTGATGGATGCAAGGAATCCCTGAAACCCAGGGACTGCAAAGTCTCGATCATAATCAATGGAAGGTATTGTTTGAATAAAAGTGAAATATATGGAAATCGAAGCACAAAATCCTTCGAGCCGGATTTGAACCAGCGACCTAAGGATGTCTGACTTTATGCTACAGTCCTCCGCTCTACCAACTGAGCTATCGAAGGAGTGGCTGAAGTATCTTTCAGCGCTGTAATTATCTCTCGCTCAAGAAAGGTTGTGGGGGTGGGGATCAGGAGCAGATCGATGAAAATCATGAACATTACCTGCAGCTCCCTCTCAAAGTCACCAGTTCTTAGAGCACACTGTAAGGTACGTCTTATCACCCCAAAGGAGGATTTCAGACCAAAGTTCATGTTCTGTCTTGGCTTGGGGATAAGCAGGGGTGCTCCAAATTTCAATTTTACAGAAAGGAAAGGAACTTTGATACAAAGACCTTGGGCAGCATTGGTGGCAAATGGATGGCTGCGCGGAACCATGAAAGAAATGACAGAAAGTTATGGGAGTCATTACTACGCACCCAGCATCAAGAACGTGCATTTTGGATGCATTTTCAAAAGGAAAGAGAACGGAAAAATCTGTAGATTGAAGGTGATTGAGATAAACAAAATATTCCGTTTTTCTAAAAGCTACTGTAAAGAGTCTCTGGTTTAGAAGAAGAACCCTTACCAATGATCAAGAGAGATGCGACAGATTTCTATCATCAAAGCATTATGGTTGTCAAGATGAATCATCACTTTGATGTCTTCAACAAGTAGGATTCTTTTGATCTATAATCATCAAAAATGAGATAGCCCCATTTCATGGGATTTTTCAAGGCAAACGTCTGACAGATTAAGCGGGGTCCTCATCCCGGTTGGAGGACATATCTCTTCCTTCATCATGATGCCAGCCTAGCTTTCGGCCCAAAATCCAAGGTAAGCATGGCAAAAGTCTGGAGATGCCGGGGATTGAACCCGGGGCCTCATACATGCAAAGCATGCGCTCTACCACTGAGCTACATCCCCACTTCTGCAAGGTTTGACTGTATGATTGGAAACCCTGCATTGAACCGACGGCCACATCACCCCATTCGACTCTGCAGTATACAATGTCAGTCAGGAAAATCCTTCAGCCTTGTACCTGGATGATCTTCATGGTCTTATGTACAGATGCCTATATACAGCCTTCTTAGCGCAGTAGGCAGCGCGTCAGTCTCATAATCTGAAGGTCCTGAGTTCGATCCTCAGAGAGGGCATTTATTTCCTTCTTTTGGAATGCAAAATTCTCCGATTTTCTTGAAATGCGCAAACTATGCCTAGTTCAAAGATTTTTCCAAAGCAAATGTCTGACTATTTAAGTGGGGCTCTCACCCCAACTGCATGACAAACTTCTTCTTTCTGCATGATGGCAGGCTAGCCTTCTGGAAAAAAGCCAAGATAAGGAACAGAGGCTCCTGGAGATGCCGGGGATTGAACCCGGGACCTCATACATGCAAAGCATGCGCTCTACCACTGAGCTACATCCCCACTTTTGCACTCGAGCTGTTTGATGGATGCAAGGAATCCCTGAAACCCAGGGACTGCAAAGTCTCGATCATAATCAATGGAAGGTATTGTTTGAATAAAAGTGAAAGATATGGAAATCGAAGCAAAAAATCCTTCGAGCCGGATTTGAACCAGCGACCTAAGGATGTCTGACTTTATGCTACAGTCCTCCGCTCTACCAACTGAGCTATCGAAGGAGTGGCTGAAGTATCTTTCAGCGCTGTAATTATCTCTCGCTCAAGAAAGGTTGTGGGGGTGGGGATCAGGAGCAGATCGATGAAAATCATGAACATTACCTGCAGCTCCCTCTCAAAGTCACCAGTTCTTAGAGCACACTGTAAGGTACGTCTTATCACCCCAAAGGAGGATTTCAGACCAAAGTTCATGTTCTGTCTTGGCTTGGGGATAAGCAGGGGTGCTCCAAATTTCAATTTTACAGAAAGGAAAGGAACTTTGATACAAAGACCTTGGGCAGCATTGGTGGCAAATGGATGGCTGCGCGGAACCATGAAAGAAATGACAGAAAGTTATGGGAGTCATTACTACGCACCCAGCATCAAGAAAGTGCATTTTGGATGCATTTTCAAAAGGAAAGAGAACGGAAAAATCTGTAGATTGAAGGTGATTGAGATAAACAAAATATTCCGTTTTTCTAAAAGCTACTGTAAAGAGTCTCTGGTTTAGAAGAAGAACCCTTACCAATGATCAAGAGAGATGCGACAGATTTCTATCATCAAAGCATTATGGTTGTCAAGATGAATCATCACTTTGATGTCTTCAACAAGTAGGATTCTTTTGATCTATAATCATCAAAAATGAGATATCCCCATTTCATGGGATTTTTCAAGGCAAACGTCTGACAGATTAAGCGGGGTCCTCATCCCGGTTGGAGGACATATCTCTTCCTTCATCATGATGCCAGCCTAGCTTTCGGCCCAAAATCCAAGGTAAGCATGGCAAAAGTCTGGAGATGCCGGGGATTGAACCCGGGGCCTCATACATGCAAAGCATGCGCTCTACCACTGAGCTACATCCCCACTTCTGCAAGGTTTGACTGTATGATTGGAAACCCTGCATTGAACCGACGGCCACATCACCCCATTCGACTCTGCAGTATACAATGTCAGTCAGGAAAATCCTTCAGCCTTGTACCTGGATGATCTTCATGGTCTTATGTACAGATGCCTATATACAGCCTTCTTAGCGCAGTAGGCAGCGCGTCAGTCTCATAATCTGAAGGTCCTGAGTTCGATCCTCAGAGAGGGCATTTATTTCCTTCTTTTGGAATGCAAAATTCTCCGATTTTCTTGAAATGCGCAAACTATGCCTAGTTCAAAGATTTTTCCAAAGCAAATGTCTGACTATTTAAGTGGGGCTCTCACCCCAACTGCATGACAAACTTCTTCTTTCTGCATGATGGCAGGCTAGCCTTCTGGAAAAAAGCCAAGATAAGGAACAGAGGCTCCTGGAGATGCCGGGGATTGAACCCGGGACCTCATACATGCAAAGCATGCGCTCTACCACTGAGCTACATCCCCACTTTTGCACTCGAGCTGTTTGATGGATGCAAGGAATCCCTGAAACCCAGGGACTGCAAAGTCTCGATCATAATCAATGGAAGGTATTGTTTGAATAAAAGTGAAAGATATGGAAATCGAAGCAAAAAATCCTTCGAGCCGGATTTGAACCAGCGACCTAAGGATGTCTGACTTTATGCTACAGTCCTCCGCTCTACCAACTGAGCTATCGAAGGAGTGGCTGAAGTATCTTTCAGCGCTGTAATTATCTCTCGCTCAAGAAAGGTTGTGGGGGTGGGGATCAGGAGCAGATCGATGAAAATCATGAACATTACCTGCAGCTCCCTCTCAAAGTCACCAGTTCTTAGAGCACACTGTAAGGTACGTCTTATCACCCCAAAGGAGGATTTCAGACCAAAGTTCATGTTCTGTCTTGGCTTGGGGATAAGCAGGGGTGCTCCAAATTTCAATTTTACAGAAAGGAAAGGAACTTTGATACAAAGACCTTGGGCAGCATTGGTGGCAAATGGATGGCTGCGCGGAACCATGAAAGAAATGACAGAAAGTTATGGGAGTCATTACTACGCACCCAGCATCAAGAAAGTGCATTTTGGATGCATTTTCAAAAGGAAAGAGAACGGAAAAATCTGTAGATTGAAGGTGATTGAGATAAACAAAATATTCCGTTTTTCTAAAAGCTACTGTAAAGAGTCTCTGGTTTAGAAGAAGAACCCTTACCAATGATCAAGAGAGATGCGACAGATTTCTATCATCAAAGCATTATGGTTGTCAAGATGAATCATCACTTTGATGTCTTCAACAAGTAGGATTCTTTTGATCTATAATCATCAAAAATGAGATAGCCCCATTTCATGGGATTTTTCAAGGCAAACGTCTGACAGATTAAGCGGGGTCCTCATCCCGGTTGGAGGACATATCTCTTCCTTCATCATGATGCCAGCCTAGCTTTCGGCCCAAAATCCAAGGTAAGCATGGCAAAAGTCTGGAGATGCCGGGGATTGAACCCGGGGCCTCATACATGCAAAGCATGCGCTCTACCACTGAGCTACATCCCCACTTCTGCAAGGTTTGACTGTATGATTGGAAACCCTGCATTGAACCGACGGCCACATCACCCCATTCGACTCTGCAGTATACAATGTCAGTCAGGAAAATCCTTCAGCCTTGTACCTGGATGATCTTCATGGTCTTATGTACAGATGCCTATATACAGCCTTCTTAGCGCAGTAGGCAGCGCGTCAGTCTCATAATCTGAAGGTCCTGAGTTCGATCCTCAGAGAGGGCATTTATTTCCTTCTTTTGGAATGCAAAATTCTCCGATTTTCTTGAAATGCGCAAACTATGCCTAGTTCAAAGATTTTTCCAAAGCAAATGTCTGACTATTTAAGTGGGGCTCTCACCCCAACTGCATGACAAACTTCTTCTTTCTGCATGATGGCAGGCTAGCCTTCTGGAAAAAAGCCAAGATAAGGAACAGAGGCTCCTGGAGATGCCGGGGATTGAACCCGGGACCTCATACATGCAAAGCATGCGCTCTACCACTGAGCTACATCCCCACTTTTGCACTCGAGCTGTTTGATGGATGCAAGGAATCCCTGAAACCCAGGGACTGCAAAGTCTCGATCATAATCAATGGAAGGTATTGTTTGAATAAAAGTGAAAGATATGGAAATCGAAGCAAAAAATCCTTCGAGCCGGATTTGAACCAGCGACCTAAGGATGTCTGACTTTATGCTACAGTCCTCCGCTCTACCAACTGAGCTATCGAAGGAGTGGCTGAAGTATCTTTCAGCGCTGTAATTATCTCTCGCTCAAGAAAGGTTGTGGGGGTGGGGATCAGGAGCAGATCGATGAAAATCATGAACATTACCTGCAGCTCCCTCTCAAAGTCACCAGTTCTTAGAGCACACTGTAAGGTACGTCTTATCACCCCAAAGGAGGATTTCAGACCAAAGTTCATGTTCTGTCTTGGCTTGGGGATAAGCAGGGGTGCTCCAAATTTCAATTTTACAGAAAGGAAAGGAACTTTGATACAAAGACCTTGGGCAGCATTGGTGGCAAATGGATGGCTGCGCGGAACCATGAAAGAAATGACAGAAAGTTATGGGAGTCATTACTACGCACCCAGCATCAAGAACGTGCATTTTGGATGCATTTTCAAAAGGAAAGAGAACGGAAAAATCTGTAGATTGAAGGTGATTGAGATAAACAAAATATTCCGTTTTTCTAAAAGCTACTGTAAAGAGTCTCTGGTTTAGAAGAAGAACCCTTACCAATGATCAAGAGAGATGCGACAGATTTCTATCATCAAAGCATTATGGTTGTCAAGATGAATCATCACTTTGATGTCTTCAACAAGTAGGATTCTTTTGATCTATAATCATCAAAAATGAGATAGCCCCATTTCATGGGATTTTTCAAGGCAAACGTCTGACAGATTAAGCGGGGTCCTCATCCCGGTTGGAGGACATATCTCTTCCTTCATCATGATGCCAGCCTAGCTTTCGGCCCAAAATCCAAGGTAAGCATGGCAAAAGTCTGGAGATGCCGGGGATTGAACCCGGGGCCTCATACATGCAAAGCATGCGCTCTACCACTGAGCTACATCCCCACTTCTGCAAGGTTTGACTGTATGATTGGAAACCCTGCATTGAACCGACGGCCACATCACCCCATTCGACTCTGCAGTATACAATGTCAGTCAGGAAAATCCTTCAGCCTTGTACCTGGATGATCTTCATGGTCTTATGTACAGATGCCTATATACAGCCTTCTTAGCGCAGTAGGCAGCGCGTCAGTCTCATAATCTGAAGGTCCTGAGTTCGATCCTCAGAGAGGGCATTTATTTCCTTCTTTTGGAATGCAAAATTCTCCGATTTTCTTGAAATGCGCAAACTATGCCTAGTTCAAAGATTTTTCCAAAGCAAATGTCTGACTATTTAAGTGGGGCTCTCACCCCAACTGCATGACAAACTTCTTCTTTCTGCATGATGGCAGGCTAGCCTTCTGGAAAAAAGCCAAGATAAGGAACAGAGGCTCCTGGAGATGCCGGGGATTGAACCCAGGACCTCATACATGCGAAGCATGCGCTCTACCACTGAGCTACATCCCCACTTTTGCACTCGAGCTGTTTGATGGATGCAAGGAATCCCTGAAACCCAGGGACTGCAAAGTCTCGATCATAATCAATGGAAGGTATTGTTTGAATAAAAGTGAAATATATGGAAATCGAAGCACAAAATCCTTCGAGCCGGATTTGAACCAGCGACCTAAGGATGTCTGACTTTATGCTACAGTCCTCCGCTCTACCAACTGAGCTATCGAAGGAGTGGCTGAAGTATCTTTCAGCGCTGTAATTATCTCTCGCTCAAGAAAGGTTGTGGGGGTGGGGATCAGGAGCAGATCGATGAAAATCATGAACATTACCTGCAGCTCCCTCTCAAAGTCACCAGTTCTTAGAGCACACTGTAAGGTACGTCTTATCACCCCAAAGGAGGATTTCAGACCAAAGTTCATGTTCTGTCTTGGCTTGGGGATAAGCAGGGGTGCTCCAAATTTCAATTTTACAGAAAGGAAAGGAACTTTGATACAAAGACCTTGGGCAGCATTGGTGGCAAATGGATGGCTGCGCGGAACCATGAAAGAAATGACAGAAAGTTATGGGAGTCATTACTACGCACCCAGCATCAAGAACGTGCATTTTGGATGCATTTTCAAAAGGAAAGAGAACGGAAAAATCTGTAGATTGAAGGTGATTGAGATAAACAAAATATTCCGTTTTTCTAAAAGCTACTGTAAAGAGTCTCTGGTTTAGAAGAAGAACCCTTACCAATGATCAAGAGAGATGCGACAGATTTCTATCATCAAAGCATTATGGTTGTCAAGATGAATCATCACTTTGATGTCTTCAACAAGTAGGATTCTTTTGATCTATAATCATCAAAAATGAGATAGCCCCATTTCATGGGATTTTTCAAGGCAAACGTCTGACAGATTAAGCGGGGTCCTCATCCCGGTTGGAGGACATATCTCTTCCTTCATCATGATGCCAGCCTAGCTTTCGGCCCAAAATCCAAGGTAAGCATGGCAAAAGTCTGGAGATGCCGGGGATTGAACCCGGGGCCTCATACATGCAAAGCATGTGCTCTTCCACTGAGCTACATCCCCACTTCTGCAAGGTTTGACTGTATGATTGGAAACCCTGCATTGAACCGACGGCCACATCACCCCATTCGACTCTGCAGTATACAATGTCAGTCAGGAAAATCCTTCAGCCTTGTACCTGGATGATCTTCATGGTCTTATGTACAGATGCCTATATACAGCCTTCTTAGCGCAGTAGGCAGCGCGTCAGTCTCATAATCTGAAGGTCCTGAGTTCGATCCTCAGAGAGGGCATTTATTTCCTTCTTTTGGAATGCAAAATTCTCCGATTTTCTTGAAATGCGCAAACTATGCCTAGTTCAAAGATTTTTCCAAAGCAAATGTCTGACTATTTAAGTGGGGCTCTCACCCCAACTGCATGACAAACTTCTTCTTTCTGCATGATGGCAGGCTAGCCTTCTGGAAAAAAGCCAAGATAAGGAACAGAGGCTCCTGGAGATGCCGGGGATTGAACCCGGGACCTCATACATGCAAAGCATGCGCTCTACCACTGAGCTACATCCCCACTTTTGCACTCGAGCTGTTTGATGGATGCAAGGAATCCCTGAAACCCAGGGACTGCAAAGTCTCGATCATAATCAATGGAAGGTATTGTTTGAATAAAAGTGAAAGATATGGAAATCGAAGCAAAAAATCCTTCGAGCCGGATTTGAACCAGCGACCTAAGGATGTCTGACTTTATGCTACAGTCCTCCGCTCTACCAACTGAGCTATCGAAGGAGTGGCTGAAGTATCTTTCAGCGCTGTAATTATCTCTCGCTCAAGAAAGGTTGTGGGGGTGGGGATCAGGAGCAGATCGATGAAAATCATGAACATTACCTGCAGCTCCCTCTCAAAGTCACCAGTTCTTAGAGCACACTGTAAGGTACGTCTTATCACCCCAAAGGAGGATTTCAGACCAAAGTTCATGTTCTGTCTTGGCTTGGGGATAAGCAGGGGTGCTCCAAATTTCAATTTTACAGAAAGGAAAGGAACTTTGATACAAAGACCTTGGGCAGCATTGGTGGCAAATGGATGGCTGCGCGGAACCATGAAAGAAATGACAGAAAGTTATGGGAGTCATTACTACGCACCCAGCATCAAGAAAGTGCATTTTGGATGCATTTTCAAAAGGAAAGAGAACGGAAAAATCTGTAGATTGAAGGTGATTGAGATAAACAAAATATTCCGTTTTTCTAAAAGCTACTGTAAAGAGTCTCTGGTTTAGAAGAAGAACCCTTACCAATGATCAAGAGAGATGCGACAGATTTCTATCATCAAAGCATTATGGTTGTCAAGATGAATCATCACTTTGATGTCTTCAACAAGTAGGATTCTTTTGATCTATAATCATCAAAAATGAGATAGCCCCATTTCATGGGATTTTTCAAGGCAAACGTCTGACAGATTAAGCGGGGTCCTCATCCCGGTTGGAGGACATATCTCTTCCTTCATCATGATGCCAGCCTAGCTTTCGGCCCAAAATCCAAGGTAAGCATGGCAAAAGTCTGGAGATGCCGGGGATTGAACCCGGGGCCTCATACATGCAAAGCATGCGCTCTACCACTGAGCTACATCCCCACTTCTGCAAGGTTTGACTGTATGATTGGAAACCCTGCATTGAACCGACGGCCACATCACCCCATTCGACTCTGCAGTATACAATGTCAGTCAGGAAAATCCTTCAGCCTTGTACCTGGATGATCTTCATGGTCTTATGTACAGATGCCTATATACAGCCTTCTTAGCGCAGTAGGCAGCGCGTCATAATCTGAAGGTCCTGAGTTCGATCCTCAGAGAGGGCATTTATTTCCTTCTTTTGGAATGCAAAATTCTCCGATTTTCTTGAAATGCGCAAACTATGCCTAGTTCAAAGATTTTTCCAAAGCAAATGTCTGACTATTTAAGTGGGGCTCTCACCCCAACTGCATGACAAACTTCTTCTTTCTGCATGATGGCAGGCTAGCCTTCTGGAAAAAAGCCAAGATAAGGAACAGAGGCTCCTGGAGATGCCGGGGATTGAACCCGGGACCTCATACATGCGAAGCATGCGCTCTACCACTGAGCTACATCCCCACTTTTGCACTCGAGCTGTTTGATGGATGCAAGGAATCCCTGAAACCCAGGGACTGCAAAGTCTCGATCATAATCAATGGAAGGTATTGTTTGAATAAAAGTGAAATATATGGAAATCGAAGCACAAAATCCTTCGAGCCGGATTTGAACCAGCGACCTAAGGATGTCTGACTTTATGCTACAGTCCTCCGCTCTACCAACTGAGCTATCGAAGGAGTGGCTGAAGTATCTTTCAGCGCTGTAATTATCTCTCGCTCAAGAAAGGTTGTGGGGGTGGGGATCAGGAGCAGATCGATGAAAATCATGAACATTACCTGCAGCTCCCTCTCAAAGTCACCAGTTCTTAGAGCACACTGTAAGGTACGTCTTATCACCCCAAAGGAGGATTTCAGACCAAAGTTCATGTTCTGTCTTGGCTTGGGGATAAGCAGGGGTGCTCCAAATTTCAATTTTACAGAAAGGAAAGGAACTTTGATACAAAGACCTTGGGCAGCATTGGTGGCAAATGGATGGCTGCGCGGAACCATGAAAGAAATGACAGAAAGTTATGGGAGTCATTACTACGCACCCAGCATCAAGAACGTGCATTTTGGATGCAGTTTCAAAAGGAAAGAGAACGGAAAAATCTGTAGATTGAAGGTGATTGAGATAAACAAAATATTCCGTTTTTCTAAAAGCTACTGTAAAGAGTCTCTGGTTTAGAAGAAGAACCCTTACCAATGATCAAGAGAGATGCGACAGATTTCTATCATCAAAGCATTATGGTTGTCAAGATGAATCATCACTTTGATGTCTTCAACAAGTAGGATTCTTTTGATCTATAATCATCAAAAATGAGATAGCCCCATTTCATGGGATTTTTCAAGGCAAACGTCTGACAGATTAAGCGGGGTCCTCATCCCGGTTGGAGGACATATCTCTTCCT
>NC_140585.1:107363603-107398603 GCF_964204655.1 Triturus cristatus
GGTCCTGAGTTCGATCCTCAGAGAGGGCATTTATTTCCTTCTTTTGGAATGCAAAATTCTCCGATTTTCTTGAAATGCGCAAACTATGCCTAGTTCAAAGATTTTTCCAAAGCAAATGTCTGACTATTTAAGTGGGGCTCTCACCCCAACTGCATGACAAACTTCTTCTTTCTGCATGATGGCAGGCTAGCCTTCTGGAAAAAAGCCAAGATAAGGAACAGAGGCTCCTGGAGATGCCGGGGATTGAACCCGGGACCTCATACATGCAAAGCATGCGCTCTACCACTGAGCTACATCCCCACTTTTGCACTCGAGCTGTTTGATGGATGCAAGGAATCCCTGAAACCCAGGGACTGCAAAGTCTCGATCATAATCAATGGAAGGTATTGTTTGAATAAAAGTGAAAGATATGGAAATCGAAGCAAAAAATCCTTCGAGCCGGATTTGAACCAGCGACCTAAGGATGTCTGACTTTATGCTACAGTCCTCCGCTCTACCAACTGAGCTATCGAAGGAGTGGCTGAAGTATCTTTCAGCGCTGTAATTATCTCTCGCTCAAGAAAGGTTGTGGGGGTGGGGATCAGGAGCAGATCGATGAAAATCATGAACATTACCTGCAGCTCCCTCTCAAAGTCACCAGTTCTTAGAGCACACTGTAAGGTACGTCTTATCACCCCAAAGGAGGATTTCAGACCAAAGTTCATGTTCTGTCTTGGCTTGGGGATAAGCAGGGGTGCTCCAAATTTCAATTTTACAGAAAGGAAAGGAACTTTGATACAAAGACCTTGGGCAGCATTGGTGGCAAATGGATGGCTGCGCGGAACCATGAAAGAAATGACAGAAAGTTATGGGAGTCATTACTACGCACCCAGCATCAAGAACGTGCATTTTGGATGCATTTTCAAAAGGAAAGAGAACGGAAAAATCTGTAGATTGAAGGTGATTGAGATAAACAAAATATTCCGTTTTTCTAAAAGCTACTGTAAAGAGTCTCTGGTTTAGAAGAAGAACCCTTACCAATGATCAAGAGAGATGCGACAGATTTCTATCATCAAAGCATTATGGTTGTCAAGATGAATCATCACTTTGATGTCTTCAACAAGTAGGATTCTTTTGATCTATAATCATCAAAAATGAGATAGCCCCATTTCATGGGATTTTTCAAGGCAAACGTCTGACAGATTAAGCGGGGTCCTCATCCCGGTTGGAGGACATATCTCTTCCTTCATCATGATGCCAGCCTAGCTTTCGGCCCAAAATCCAAGGTAAGCATGGCAAAAGTCTGGAGATGCCGGGGATTGAACCCGGGGCCTCATACATGCAAAGCATGCGCTCTACCACTGAGCTACATCCCCACTTCTGCAAGGTTTGACTGTATGATTGGAAACCCTGCATTGAACCGACGGCCACATCACCCCATTCGACTCTGCAGTATACAATGTCAGTCAGGAAAATCCTTCAGCCTTGTACCTGGATGATCTTCATGGTCTTATGTACAGATGCCTATATACAGCCTTCTTAGCGCAGTAGGCAGCGCGTCAGTCTCATAATCTGAAGGTCCTGAGTTCGATCCTCAGAGAGGGCATTTATTTCCTTCTTTTGGAATGCAAAATTCTCCGATTTTCTTGAAATGCGCAAACTATGCCTAGTTCAAAGATTTTTCCAAAGCAAATGTCTGACTATTTAAGTGGGGCTCTCACCCCAACTGCATGACAAACTTCTTCTTTCTGCATGATGGCAGGCTAGCCTTCTGGAAAAAAGCCAAGATAAGGAACAGAGGCTCCTGGAGATGCCGGGGATTGAACCCGGGACCTCATACATGCGAAGCATGCGCTCTACCACTGAGCTACATCCCCACTTTTGCACTCGAGCTGTTTGATGGATGCAAGGAATCCCTGAAACCCAGGGACTGCAAAGTCTCGATCATAATCAATGGAAGGTATTGTTTGAATAAAAGTGAAATATATGGAAATCGAAGCACAAAATCCTTCGAGCCGGATTTGAACCAGCGACCTAAGGATGTCTGACTTTATGCTACAGTCCTCCGCTCTACCAACTGAGCTATCGAAGGAGTGGCTGAAGTATCTTTCAGCGCTGTAATTATCTCTCGCTCAAGAAAGGTTGTGGGGGTGGGGATCAGGAGCAGATCGATGAAAATCATGAACATTACCTGCAGCTCCCTCTCAAAGTCACCAGTTCTTAGAGCACACTGTAAGGTACGTCTTATCACCCCAAAGGAGGATTTCAGACCAAAGTTCATGTTCTGTCTTGGCTTGGGGATAAGCAGGGGTGCTCCAAATTTCAATTTTACAGAAAGGAAAGGAACTTTGATACAAAGACCTTGGGCAGCATTGGTGGCAAATGGATGGCTGCGCGGAACCATGAAAGAAATGACAGAAAGTTATGGGAGTCATTACTACGCACCCAGCATCAAGAACGTGCATTTTGGATGCATTTTCAAAAGGAAAGAGAACGGAAAAATCTGTAGATTGAAGGTGATTGAGATAAACAAAATATTCCGTTTTTCTAAAAGCTACTGTAAAGAGTCTCTGGTTTAGAAGAAGAACCCTTACCAATGATCAAGAGAGATGCGACTGATTTCTATCATCAAAGCATTATGGTTGTCAAGATGAATCATCACTTTGATGTCTTCAACAAGTAGGATTCTTTTGATCTATAATCATCAAAAATGAGATAGCCCCATTTCATGGGATTTTTCAAGGCAAACGTCTGACAGATTAAGCGGGGTCCTCATCCCGGTTGGAGGACATATCTCTTCCTTCATCATGATGCCAGCCTAGGTTTCGGCCCAAAATCCAAGGTAAGCATGGCAAAAGTCTGGAGATGCCGGGGATTGAACCCGGGGCCTCATACATGCAAAGCATGTGCTCTTCCACTGAGCTACATCCCCACTTCTGCAAGGTTTGACTGTATGATTGGAAACCCTGCATTGAACCGACGGCCACATCACCCCATTCGACTCTGCAGTATACAATGTCAGTCAGGAAAATCCTTCAGCCTTGTACCTGGATGATCTTCATGGTCTTATGTACAGATGCCTATATACAGCCTTCTTAGCGCAGTAGGCAGCGCGTCAGTCTCATAATCTGAAGGTCCTGAGTTCGATCCTCAGAGAGGGCATTTATTTCCTTCTTTTGGAATGCAAAATTCTCCGATTTTCTTGAAATGCGCAAACTATGCCTAGTTCAAAGATTTTTCCAAAGCAAATGTCTGACTATTTAAGTGGGGCTCTCACCCCAACTGCATGACAAACTTCTTCTTTCTGCATGATGGCAGGCTAGCCTTCTGGAAAAAAGCCAAGATAAGGAACAGAGGCTCCTGGAGATGCCGGGGATTGAACCCGGGACCTCATACATGCAAAGCATGCGCTCTACCACTGAGCTACATCCCCACTTTTGCACTCGAGCTGTTTGATGGATGCAAGGAATCCCTGAAACCCAGGGACTGCAAAGTCTCGATCATAATCAATGGAAGGTATTGTTTGAATAAAAGTGAAAGATATGGAAATCGAAGCAAAAAATCCTTCGAGCCGGATTTGAACCAGCGACCTAAGGATGTCTGACTTTATGCTACAGTCCTCCGCTCTACCAACTGAGCTATCGAAGGAGTGGCTGAAGTATCTTTCAGCGCTGTAATTATCTCTCGCTCAAGAAAGGTTGTGGGGGTGGGGATCAGGAGCAGATCGATGAAAATCATGAACATTACCTGCAGCTCCCTCTCAAAGTCACCAGTTCTTAGAGCACACTGTAAGGTACGTCTTATCACCCCAAAGGAGGATTTCAGACCAAAGTTCATGTTCTGTCTTGGCTTGGGGATAAGCAGGGGTGCTCCAAATTTCAATTTTACAGAAAGGAAAGGAACTTTGATACAAAGACCTTGGGCAGCATTGGTGGCAAATGGATGGCTGCGCGGAACCATGAAAGAAATGACAGAAAGTTATGGGAGTCATTACTACGCACCCAGCATCAAGAACGTGCATTTTGGATGCATTTTCAAAAGGAAAGAGAACGGAAAAATCTGTAGATTGAAGGTGATTGAGATAAACAAAATATTCCGTTTTTCTAAAAGCTACTGTAAAGAGTCTCTGGTTTAGAAGAAGAACCCTTACCAATGATCAAGAGAGATGCGACAGATTTCTATCATCAAAGCATTATGGTTGTCAAGATGAATCATCACTTTGATGTCTTCAACAAGTAGGATTCTTTTGATCTATAATCATCAAAAATGAGATAGCCCCATTTCATGGGATTTTTCAAGGCAAACGTCTGACAGATTAAGCGGGGTCCTCATCCCGGTTGGAGGACATATCTCTTCCTTCATCATGATGCCAGCCTAGCTTTCGGCCCAAAATCCAAGGTAAGCATGGCAAAAGTCTGGAGATGCCGGGGATTGAACCCGGGGCCTCATACATGCAAAGCATGCGCTCTACCACTGAGCTACATCCCCACTTCTGCAAGGTTTGACTGTATGATTGGAAACCCTGCATTGAACCGACGGCCACATCACCCCATTCGACTCTGCAGTATACAATGTCAGTCAGGAAAATCCTTCAGCCTTGTACCTGGATGATCTTCATGGTCTTATGTACAGATGCCTATATACAGTCTTCTTAGCGCAGTAGGCAGCGCGTCAGTCTCATAATCTGAAGGTCCTGAGTTCGATCCTCAGAGAGGGCATTTATTTCCTTCTTTTGGAATGCAAAATTCTCCGATTTTCTTGAAATGCGCAAACTATGCCTAGTTCAAAGATTTTTCCAAAGCAAATGTCTGACTATTTAAGTGGGGCTCTCACCCCAACTGCATGACAAACTTCTTCTTTCTGCATGATGGCAGGCTTGCCTTCTGGAAAAAAGCCAAGATAAGGAACAGTGGCTCCTGGAGATGCCGGGGATTGAACCCGGGACCTCATACATGCGAAGCATGCGCTCTACCACTGAGCTACATCCCCACTTTTGCCCTCGAGCTGTTTGATGGATGCAAGGAATCCCTGAAACCCAGGGACTGCAAAGTCTCGATCATAATCAATGGAAGGTATTGTTTGAATAAAAGTGAAATATATGGAAATCGAAGCAAAAAATCCTTCGAGCCGGATTTGAACCAGCAACCTAAGGATGTCTGACTTTATGCTACAGTCCTCCGCTCTACCAACTGAGCTATCGAAGGAGTGGCTGAAGAATCTTTCAGCGCTGTAATTATCTCTCGCTCAAGAAAGGTTGTGGGGGTGGGGATCAGGAGCAGATCGATGAAAATCATGAACATTACCTGCAGCTCCCTCTCAAAGTCACCAGTTCTTAGAGCACACTGTAAGGTACATCTTATCACCCCAAAGGAGGATTTCAGACCAAAGTTCATGTTCTGTCTTGGCTTGGGGATAAGCAGGGGTGCTCCAAATTTCAATTTTACAGAAAGGAAAGGAACTTTGATACAAAGACCTTGGGCAGCATTGGTGGCAAATGGATGGCTGCGCGGAACCATGAAAGAAATGACAGAAAGTTATGGGAGTCATTACTACGCACCCAGCATCAAGAACGTGCATTTTGGATGCATTTTCAAAAGGAAAGAGAACGGAAAAATCTGTAGATTGAAGGTGATTGAGATAAACAAAATATTCCGTTTTTCTAAAAGCTACTGTAAAGAGTCTCTGGTTTAGAAGAAGAACCCTTACCAATGATCAAGAGAGATGCGACAGATTTCTATCATCAAAGCATTATGGTTGTCAAGATGAATCATCACTTTGATGTCTTCAACAAGTAGGATTCTTTTGATCTATAATCATCAAAAATGAGATAGCCCCATTTCATGGGATTTTTCAAGGCAAACGTCTGACAGATTAAGCGGGGTCCTCATCCCGGTTGGAGGACATATCTCTTCCTTCATCATGATGCCAGCCTAGCTTTCGGCCCAAAATCCAAGGTAAGCATGGCAAAAGTCTGGAGATGCCGGGGATTGAACCCAGGGCCTCATACATGCAAAGCATGCGCTCTTCCACTGAGCTACATCCCCACTTCTGCAAGGTTTGACTGTATGATTGGAAACCCTGCATTGAACCGACGGCCACATCACCCCATTCGACTCTGCAGTATACAATGTCAGTCAGGAAAATCCTTCAGCCTTGTACCTGGATGATCTTCATGGTCTTATGTACAGATGCCTATATACAGCCTTCTTAGCGCAGTAGGCAGCGCGTCAGTCTCATAATCTGAAGGTCCTGAGTTCGATCCTCAGAGAGGGCATTTATTTCCTTCTTTTGGAATGCAAAATTCTCCGATTTTCTTGAAATGCGCAAACTATGCCTAGTTCAAAGATTTTTCCAAAGCAAATGTCTGACTATTTAAGTGGGGCTCTCACCCCAACTGCATGACAAACTTCTTCTTTCTGCATGATGGCAGGCTAGCCTTCTGGAAAAAAGCCAAGATAAGGAACAGAGGCTCCTGGAGATGCCGGGGATTGAACCCGGGACCTCATACATGCGAAGCATGCGCTCTACCACTGAGCTACATCCCCACTTTTGCACTCGAGCTGTTTGATGGATGCAAGGAATCCCTGAAACCCAGGGACTGCAAAGTCTCGATCATAATCAATGGAAGGTATTGTTTGAATAAAAGTGAAAGATATGGAAATCGAAGCAAAAAATCCTTCGAGCCGGATTTGAACCAGCGACCTAAGGATGTCTGACTTTATGCTACAGTCCTCCGCTCTACCAACTGAGCTATCGAAGGAGTGGCTGAAGTATCTTTCAGCGCTGTAATTATCTCTCGCTCAAGAAAGGTTGTGGGGGTGGGGATCAGGAGCAGATCGATGAAAATCATGAACATTACCTGCAGCTCCCTCTCAAAGTCACCAGTTCTTAGAGCACACTGTAAGGTACGTCTTATCACCCCAAAGGAGGATTTCAGACCAAAGTTCATGTTCTGTCTTGGCTTGGGGATAAGCAGGGGTGCTCCAAATTTCAATTTTACAGAAAGGAAAGGAACTTTGATACAAAGACCTTGGGCAGCATTGGTGGCAAATGGATGGCTGCGCGGAACCATGAAAGAAATGACAGAAAGTTATGGGAGTCATTACTACGCACCCAGCATCAAGAACGTGCATTTTGGATGCATTTTCAAAAGGAAAGAGAACGGAAAAATCTGTAGATTGAAGGTGATTGAGATAAACAAAATATTCCGTTTTTCTAAAAGCTACTGTAAAGAGTCTCTGGTTTAGAAGAAGAACCCTTACCAATGATCAAGAGAGATGCGACAGATTTCTATCATCAAAGCATTATGGTTGTCAAGATGAATCATCACTTTGATGTCTTCAACAAGTAGGATTCTTTTGATCTATAATCATCAAAAATGAGATAGCCCCATTTCATGGGATTTTTCAAGGCAAACGTCTGACAGATTAAGCGGGGTCCTCATCCCGGTTGGAGGACATATCTCTTCCTTCATCATGATGCCAGCCTAGCTTTCGGCCCAAAATCCAAGGTAAGCATGGCAAAAGTCTGGAGATGCCGGGGATTGAACCCGGGGCCTCATACATGCAAAGCATGCGCTCTACCACTGAGCTACATCCCCACTTCTGCAAGGTTTGACTGTATGATTGGAAACCCTGCATTGAACCGACGGCCACATCACCCCATTCGACTCTGCAGTATACAATGTCAGTCAGGAAAATCCTTCAGCCTTGTACCTGGATGATCTTCATGGTCTTATGTACAGATGCCTATATACAGCCTTCTTAGCGCAGTAGGCAGCGCGTCAGTCTCATAATCTGAAGGTCCTGAGTTCGATCCTCAGAGAGGGCATTTATTTCCTTCTTTTGGAATGCAAAATTCTCCGATTTTTTTGAAATGCGCAAACTATGCCTAGTTCAAAGATTTTTCCAAAGCAAATGTCTGACTATTTAAGTGGGGCTCTCACCCCAACTGCATGACAAACTTCTTCTTTCTGCATGATGGCAGGCTAGCCTTCTGGAAAAAAGCCAAGATAAGGAACAGAGGCTCCTGGAGATGCCGGGGATTGAACCCGGGACCTCATACATGCGAAGCATGCGCTCTACCACTGAGCTACATCCCCACTTTTGCACTCGAGCTGTTTGATGGATGCAAGGAATCCCTGAAACCCAGGGACTGCAAAGTCTCGATCATAATCAATGGAAGGTATTGTTTGAATAAAAGTGAAATATATGGAAATCGAAGCACAAAATCCTTCGAGCCGGATTTGAACCAGCGACCTAAGGATGTCTGACTTTATGCTACAGTCCTCCGCTCTACCAACTGAGCTATCGAAGGAGTGGCTGAAGTATCTTTCAGCGCTGTAATTATCTCTCGCTCAAGAAAGGTTGTGGGGGTGGGGATCAGGAGCAGATCGATGAAAATCATGAACATTACCTGCAGCTCCCTCTCAAAGTCACCAGTTCTTAGAGCACACTGTAAGGTACGTCTTATCACCCCAAAGGAGGATTTCAGACCAAAGTTCATGTTCTGTCTTGGCTTGGGGATAAGCAGGGGTGCTCCAAATTTCAATTTTACAGAAAGGAAAGGAACTTTGATACAAAGACCTTGGGCAGCATTGGTGGCAAATGGATGGCTGCGCGGAACCATGAAAGAAATGACAGAAAGTTATGGGAGTCATTACTACGCACCCAGCATCAAGAACGTGCATTTTGGATGCATTTTCAAAAGGAAAGAGAACGGAAAAATCTGTAGATTGAAGGTGATTGAGATAAACAAAATATTCCGTTTTTCTAAAAGCTACTGTAAAGAGTCTCTGGTTTAGAAGAAGAACCCTTACCAATGATCAAGAGAGATGCGACAGATTTCTATCATCAAAGCATTATGGTTGTCAAGATGAATCATCACTTTGATGTCTTCAACAAGTAGGATTCTTTTGATCTATAATCATCAAAAATGAGATAGCCCCATTTCATGGGATTTTTCAAGGCAAACGTCTGACAGATTAAGCGGGGTCCTCATCCCGGTTGGAGGACATATCTCTTCCTTCATCATGATGCCAGCCTAGCTTTCGGCCCAAAATCCAAGGTAAGCATGGCAAAAGTCTGGAGATGCCGGGGATTGAACCCGGGGCCTCATACATGCAAAGCATGCGCTCTACCACTGAGCTACATCCCCACTTCTGCAAGGTTTGACTGTATGATTGGAAACCCTGCATTGAACCGACGGCCACATCACCCCATTCGACTCTGCAGTATACAATGTCAGTCAGGAAAATCCTTCAGCCTTGTACCTGGATGATCTTCATGGTCTTATGTACAGATGCCTATATACAGTCTTCTTAGCGCAGTAGGCAGCGCGTCAGTCTCATAATCTGAAGGTCCTGAGTTCGATCCTCAGAGAGGGCATTTATTTCCTTCTTTTGGAATGCAAAATTCTCCGATTTTCTTGAAATGCGCAAACTATGCCTAGTTCAAAGATTTTTCCAAAGCAAATGTCTGACTATTTAAGTGGGGCTCTCACCCCAACTGCATGACAAACTTCTTCTTTCTGCATGATGGCAGGCTTGCCTTCTGGAAAAAAGCCAAGATAAGGAACAGTGGCTCCTGGAGATGCCGGGGATTGAACCCGGGACCTCATACATGCGAAGCATGCGCTCTACCACTGAGCTACATCCCCACTTTTGCCCTCGAGCTGTTTGATGGATGCAAGGAATCCCTGAAACCCAGGGACTGCAAAGTCTCGATCATAATCAATGGAAGGTATTGTTTGAATAAAAGTGAAATATATGGAAATCGAAGCAAAAAATCCTTCGAGCCGGATTTGAACCAGCGACCTAAGGATGTCTGACTTTATGCTACAGTCCTCCGCTCTACCAACTGAGCTATCGAAGGAGTGGCTGAAGAATCTTTCAGCGCTGTAATTATCTCTCGCTCAAGAAAGGTTGTGGGGGTGGGGATCAGGAGCAGATCGATGAAAATCATGAACATTACCTGCAGCTCCCTCTCAAAGTCACCAGTTCTTAGAGCACACTGTAAGGTACATCTTATCACCCCAAAGGAGGATTTCAGACCAAAGTTCATGTTCTGTCTTGGCTTGGGGATAAGCAGGGGTGCTCCAAATTTCAATTTTACAGAAAGGAAAGGAACTTTGATACAAAGACCTTGGGCAGCATTGGTGGCAAATGGATGGCTGCGCGGAACCATGAAAGAAATGACAGAAAGTTATGGGAGTCATTACTACGCACCCAGCATCAAGAACGTGCATTTTGGATGCATTTTCAAAAGGAAAGAGAACGGAAAAATCTGTAGATTGAAGGTGATTGAGATAAACAAAATATTCCGTTTTTCTAAAAGCTACTGTAAAGAGTCTCTGGTTTAGAAGAAGAACCCTTACCAATGATCAAGAGAGATGCGACAGATTTCTATCATCAAAGCATTATGGTTGTCAAGATGAATCATCACTTTGATGTCTTCAACAAGTAGGATTCTTTTGATCTATAATCATCAAAAATGAGATAGCCCCATTTCATGGGATTTTTCAAGGCAAACGTCTGACAGATTAAGCGGGGTCCTCATCCCGGTTGGAGGACATATCTCTTCCTTCATCATGATGCCAGCCTAGCTTTCGGCCCAAAATCCAAGGTAAGCATGGCAAAAGTCTGGAGATGCCGGGGATTGAACCCGGGGCCTCATACATGCAAAGCATGCGCTCTTCCACTGAGCTACATCCCCACTTCTGCAAGGTTTGACTGTATGATTGGAAACCCTGCATTGAACCGACGGCCACATCACCCCATTCGACTCTGCAGTATACAATGTCAGTCAGGAAAATCCTTCAGCCTTGTACCTGGATGATCTTCATGGTCTTATGTACAGATGCCTATATACAGCCTTCTTAGCGCAGTAGGCAGCGCGTCAGTCTCATAATCTGAAGGTCCTGAGTTCGATCCTCAGAGAGGGCATTTATTTCCTTCTTTTGGAATGCAAAATTCTCCGATTTTCTTGAAATGCGCAAACTATGCCTAGTTCAAAGATTTTTCCAAAGCAAATGTCTGACTATTTAAGTGGGGCTCTCACCCCAACTGCATGACAAACTTCTTCTTTCTGCATGATGGCAGGCTAGCCTTCTGGAAAAAAGCCAAGATAAGGAACAGAGGCTCCTGGAGATGCCGGGGATTGAACCCGGGACCTCATACATGCGAAGCATGCGCTCTACCACTGAGCTACATCCCCACTTTTGCACTCGAGCTGTTTGATGGATGCAAGGAATCCCTGAAACCCAGGGACTGCAAAGTCTCGATCATAATCAATGGAAGGTATTGTTTGAATAAAAGTGAAATATATGGAAATCGAAGCACAAAATCCTTCGAGCCGGATTTGAACCAGCGACCTAAGGATGTCTGACTTTATGCTACAGTCCTCCGCTCTACCAACTGAGCTATCGAAGGAGTGGCTGAAGTATCTTTCAGCGCTGTAATTATCTCTCGCTCAAGAAAGGTTGTGGGGGTGGGGATCAGGAGCAGATCGATGAAAATCATGAACATTACCTGCAGCTCCCTCTCAAAGTCACCAGTTCTTAGAGCACACTGTAAGGTACGTCTTATCACCCCAAAGGAGGATTTCAGACCAAAGTTCATGTTCTGTCTTGGCTTGGGGATAAGCAGGGGTGCTCCAAATTTCAATTTTACAGAAAGGAAAGGAACTTTGATACAAAGACCTTGGGCAGCATTGGTGGCAAATGGATGGCTGCGCGGAACCATGAAAGAAATGACAGAAAGTTATGGGAGTCATTACTACGCACCCAGCATCAAGAACGTGCATTTTGGATGCATTTTCAAAAGGAAAGAGAACGGAAAAATCTGTAGATTGAAGGTGATTGAGATAAACAAAATATTCCGTTTTTCTAAAAGCTACTGTAAAGAGTCTCTGGTTTAGAAGAAGAACCCTTACCAATGATCAAGAGAGATGCGACAGATTTCTATCATCAAAGCATTATGGTTGTCAAGATGAATCATCACTTTGATGTCTTCAACAAGTAGGATTCTTTTGATCTATAATCATCAAAAATGAGATAGCCCCATTTCATGGGATTTTTCAAGGCAAACGTCTGACAGATTAAGCGGGGTCCTCATCCCGGTTGGAGGACATATCTCTTCCTTCATCATGATGCCAGCCTAGCTTTCGGCCCAAAATCCAAGGTAAGCATGGCAAAAGTCTGGAGATGCCGGGGATTGAACCCGGGGCCTCATACATGCAAAGCATGCGCTCTACCACTGAGCTACATCCCCACTTCTGCAAGGTTTGACTGTATGATTGGAAACCCTGCATTGAACCGACGGCCACATCACCCCATTCGACTCTGCAGTATACAATGTCAGTCAGGAAAATCCTTCAGCCTTGTACCTGGATGATCTTCATGGTCTTATGTACAGATGCCTATATACAGCCTTCTTAGCGCAGTAGGCAGCGCGTCAGTCTCATAATCTGAAGGTCCTGAGTTCGATCCTCAGAGAGGGCATTTATTTCCTTCTTTTGGAATGCAAAATTCTCCGATTTTCTTGAAATGCGCAAACTATGCCTAGTTCAAAGATTTTTCCAAAGCAAATGTCTGACTATTTAAGTGGGGCTCTCACCCCAACTGCATGACAAACTTCTTCTTTCTGCATGATGGCAGGCTAGCCTTCTGGAAAAAAGCCAAGATAAGGAACAGAGGCTCCTGGAGATGCCGGGGATTGAACCCGGGACCTCATACATGCAAAGCATGCGCTCTACCACTGAGCTACATCCCCACTTTTGCACTCGAGCTGTTTGATGGATGCAAGGAATCCCTGAAACCCAGGGACTGCAAAGTCTCGATCATAATCAATGGAAGGTATTGTTTGAATAAAAGTGAAAGATATGGAAATCGAAGCAAAAAATCCTTCGAGCCGGATTTGAACCAGCGACCTAAGGATGTCTGACTTTATGCTACAGTCCTCCGCTCTACCAACTGAGCTATCGAAGGAGTGGCTGAAGTATCTTTCAGCGCTGTAATTATCTCTCGCTCAAGAAAGGTTGTGGGGGTGGGGATCAGGAGCAGATCGATGAAAATCATGAACATTACCTGCAGCTCCCTCTCAAAGTCACCAGTTCTTAGAGCACACTGTAAGGTACGTCTTATCACCCCAAAGGAGGATTTCAGACCAAAGTTCATGTTCTGTCTTGGCTTGGGGATAAGCAGGGGTGCTCCAAATTTCAATTTTACAGAAAGGAAAGGAACTTTGATACAAAGACCTTGGGCAGCATTGGTGGCAAATGGATGGCTGCGCGGAACCATGAAAGAAATGACAGAAAGTTATGGGAGTCATTACTACGCACCCAGCATCAAGAACGTGCATTTTGGATGCATTTTCAAAAGGAAAGAGAACGGAAAAATCTGTAGATTGAAGGTGATTGAGATAAACAAAATATTCCGTTTTTCTAAAAGCTACTGTAAAGAGTCTCTGGTTTAGAAGAAGAACCCTTACCAATGATCAAGAGAGATGCGACAGATTTCTATCATCAAAGCATTATGGTTGTCAAGATGAATCATCACTTTGATGTCTTCAACAAGTAGGATTCTTTTGATCTATAATCATCAAAAATGAGATAGCCCCATTTCATGGGATTTTTCAAGGCAAACGTCTGACAGATTAAGCGGGGTCCTCATCCCGGTTGGAGGACATATCTCTTCCTTCATCATGATGCCAGCCTAGCTTTCGGCCCAAAATCCAAGGTAAGCATGGCAAAAGTCTGGAGATGCCGGGGATTGAACCCGGGGCCTCATACATGCAAAGCATGCGCTCTACCACTGAGCTACATCCCCACTTCTGCAAGGTTTGACTGTATGATTGGAAACCCTGCATTGAACCGACGGCCACATCACCCCATTCGACTCTGCAGTATACAATGTCAGTCAGGAAAATCCTTCAGCCTTGTACCTGGATGATCTTCATGGTCTTATGTACAGATGCCTATATACAGCCTTCTTAGCGCAGTAGGCAGCGCGTCAGTCTCATAATCTGAAGGTCCTGAGTTCGATCCTCAGAGAGGGCATTTATTTCCTTCTTTTGGAATGCAAAATTCTCCGATTTTCTTGAAATGCGCAAACTATGCCTAGTTCAAAGATTTTTCCAAAGCAAATGTCTGACTATTTAAGTGGGGCTCTCACCCCAACTGCATGACAAACTTCTTCTTTCTGCATGATGGCAGGCTAGCCTTCTGGAAAAAAGCCAAGATAAGGAACAGAGGCTCCTGGAGATGCCGGGGATTGAACCCGGGACCTCATACATGCGAAGCATGCGCTCTACCACTGAGCTACATCCCCACTTTTGCACTCGAGTTGTTTGATGGATGCAAGGAATCCCTGAAACCCAGGGACTGCAAAGTCTCGATCATAATCAATGGAAGGTATTGTTTGAATAAAAGTGAAATATATGGAAATCGAAGCACAAAATCCTTCGAGCCGGATTTGAACCAGCGACCTAAGGATGTCTGACTTTATGCTACAGTCCTCCGCTCTACCAACTGAGCTATCGAAGGAGTGGCTGAAGTATCTTTCAGCGCTGTAATTATCTCTCGCTCAAGAAAGGTTGTGGGGGTGGGGATCAGGAGCAGATCGATGAAAATCATGAACATTACCTGCAGCTCCCTCTCAAAGTCACCAGTTCTTAGAGCACACTGTAAGGTACGTCTTATCACCCCAAAGGAGGATTTCAGACCAAAGTTCATGTTCTGTCTTGGCTTGGGGATAAGCAGGGGTGCTCCAAATTTCAATTTTACAGAAAGGAAAGGAACTTTGATACAAAGACCTTGGGCAGCATTGGTGGCAAATGGATGGCTGCGCGGAACCATGAAAGAAATGACAGAAAGTTATGGGAGTCATTACTACGCACCCAGCATCAAGAACGTGCATTTTGGATGCATTTTCAAAAGGAAAGAGAACGGAAAAATCTGTAGATTGAAGGTGATTGAGATAAACAAAATATTCCGTTTTTCTAAAAGCTACTGTAAAGAGTCTCTGGTTTAGAAGAAGAACCCTTACCAATGATCAAGAGAGATGCGACAGATTTCTATCATCAAAGCATTATGGTTGTCAAGATGAATCATCACTTTGATGTCTTCAACAAGTAGGATTCTTTTGATCTATAATCATCAAAAATGAGATAGCCCCATTTCATGGGATTTTTCAAGGCAAACGTCTGACAGATTAAGCGGGGTCCTCATCCCGGTTGGAGGACATATCTCTTCCTTCATCATGATGCCAGCCTAGCTTTCGGCCCAAAATCCAAGGTAAGCATGGCAAAAGTCTGGAGATGCCGGGGATTGAACCCGGGGCCTCATACATGCAAAGCATGCGCTCTACCACTGAGCTACATCCCCACTTCTGCAAGGTTTGACTGTATGATTGGAAACCCTGCATTGAACCGACGGCCACATCACCCCATTCGACTCTGCAGTATACAATGTCAGTCAGGAAAATCCTTCAGCCTTGTACCTGGATGATCTTCATGGTCTTATGTACAGATGCCTATATACAGCCTTCTTAGCGCAGTAGGCAGCGCGTCAGTCTCATAATCTGAAGGTCCTGAGTTCGATCCTCAGAGAGGGCATTTATTTCCTTCTTTTGGAATGCAAAATTCTCCGATTTTCTTGAAATGCGCAAACTATGCCTAGTTCAAAGATTTTTCCAAAGCAAATGTCTGACTATTTAAGTGGGGCTCTCACCCCAACTGCATGACAAACTTCTTCTTTCTGCATGATGGCAGGCTAGCCTTCTGGAAAAAAGCCAAGATAAGGAACAGAGGCTCCTGGAGATGCCGGGGATTGAACCCGGGACCTCATACATGCGAAGCATGCGCTCTACCACTGAGCTACATCCCCACTTTTGCACTCGAGCTGTTTGATGGATGCAAGGAATCCCTGAAACCCAGGGACTGCAAAGTCTCGATCATAATCAATGGAAGGTATTGTTTGAATAAAAGTGAAATATATGGAAATCGAAGCACAAAATCCTTCGAGCCGGATTTGAACCAGCGACCTAAGGATGTCTGACTTTATGCTACAGTCCTCCGCTCTACCAACTGAGCTATCGAAGGAGTGGCTGAAGTATCTTTCAGCGCTGTAATTATCTCTCGCTCAAGAAAGGTTGTGGGGGTGGGGATCAGGAGCAGATCGATGAAAATCATGAACATTACCTGCAGCTCCCTCTCAAAGTCACCAGTTCTTAGAGCACACTGTAAGGTACGTCTTATCACCCCAAAGGAGGATTTCAGACCAAAGTTCATGTTCTGTCTTGGCTTGGGGATAAGCAGGGGTGCTCCAAATTTCAATTTTACAGAAAGGAAAGGAACTTTGATACAAAGACCTTGGGCAGCATTGGTGGCAAATGGATGGCTGCGCGGAACCATGAAAGAAATGACAGAAAGTTATGGGAGTCATTACTACGCACCCAGCATCAAGAACGTGCATTTTGGATGCATTTTCAAAAGGAAAGAGAACGGAAAAATCTGTAGATTGAAGGTGATTGAGATAAACAAAATATTCCGTTTTTCTAAAAGCTACTGTAAAGAGTCTCTGGTTTAGAAGAAGAACCCTTACCAATGATCAAGAGAGATGCGACAGATTTCTATCATCAAAGCATTATGGTTGTCAAGATGAATCATCACTTTGATGTCTTCAACAAGTAGGATTCTTTTGATCTATAATCATCAAAAATGAGATAGCCCCATTTCATGGGATTTTTCAAGGCAAACGTCTGACAGATTAAGCGGGGTCCTCATCCCGGTTGGAGGACATATCTCTTCCTTCATCATGATGCCAGCCTAGCTTTCGGCCCAAAATCCAAGGTAAGCATGGCAAAAGTCTGGAGATGCCGGGGATTGAACCCGGGGCCTCATACATGCAAAGCATGCGCTCTACCACTGAGCTACATCCCCACTTCTGCAAGGTTTGACTGTATGATTGGAAACCCTGCATTGAACCGACGGCCACATCACCCCATTCGACTCTGCAGTATACAATGTCAGTCAGGAAAATCCTTCGGCCATGAAATGGATGATCTTCATGGTCTTATGTACAGATGCCTATATACAGCCTTCTTAGCGCAGTAGGCAGCGCGTCAGTCTCATAATCTGAAGGTCCTGAGTTCGATCCTCAGAGAGGGCATTTATTTCCTTCTTTTGGAATGCAAAATTCTCCGATTTTCTTGAAATGCACAAACTATGCCTAGTTCAAAGATTTTTCCAAAGCAAATGTCTGACTATTTAAGTGGGGCTCTCACCCCAACTGCATGACAAACTTCTTCTTTCTGCATGATGGCAGGCTAGCCTTCTGGAAAAAAGCCAAGATAAGGAACAGAGGCTCCTGGAGATGCCGGGGATTGAACCCGGGACCTCATACATGCAAGGCATGCGCTCTACCACTGAGCTACATCCCCACTTTTGCACTCGAGCTGTTTGATGGATGCAAGGAATCCCTGAAACCCAGGGACTGCAAAGTCTCGATCATAATCAATGGAAGGTATTGTTTGAATAAAAGTGAAAGATATGGAAATCGAAGCAAAAAATCCTTCGAGCCGGATTTGAACCAGCGACCTAAGGATGTCTGACTTTATGCTACAGTCCTCCGCTCTACCAACTGAGCTATCGAAGGAGTGGCTGAAGTATCTTTCAGCGCTGTAATTATCTCTCGCTCAAGAAAGGTTGTGGGGGTGGGGATCAGGAGCAGATCGATGAAAATCATGAACATTACCTGCAGCTCCCTCTCAAAGTCACCAGTTCTTAGAGCACACTGTAAGGTACGTCTTATCACCCCAAAGGAGGATTTCAGACCAAAGTTCATGTTCTGTCTTGGCTTGGGGATAAGCAGGGGTGCTCCAAATTTCAATTTTACAGAAAGGAAAGGAACTTTGATACAAAGACCTTGGGCAGCATTGGTGGCAAATGGATGGCTGCGCGGAACCATGAAAGAAATGACAGAAAGTTATGGGAGTCATTACTACGCACCCAGCATCAAGAAAGTGCATTTTGGATGCATTTTCAAAAGGAAAGAGAACGGAAAAATCTGTAGATTGAAGGTGATTGAGATAAACAAAATATTCCGTTTTTCTAAAAGCTACTGTAAAGAGTCTCTGGTTTAGAAGAAGAACCCTTACCAATGATCAAGAGAGATGCGACAGATTTCTATCATCAAAGCATTATGGTTGTCAAGATGAATCATCACTTTGATGTCTTCAACAAGTAGGATTCTTTTGATCTATAATCATCAAAAATGAGATAGCCCCATTTCATGGGATTTTTCAAGGCAAACGTCTGACAGATTAAGCGGGGTCCTCATCCCGGTTGGAGGACATATCTCTTCCTTCATCATGATGCCAGCCTAGCTTTCGGCCCAAAATCCAAGGTAAGCATGGCAAAAGTCTGGAGATGCCGGGGATTGAACCCGGGGCCTCATACATGCAAAGCATGCGCTCTACCACTGAGCTACATCCCCACTTCTGCAAGGTTTGACTGTATGATTGGAAACCCTGCATTGAACCGACGGCCACATCACCCCATTCGACTCTGCAGTATACAATGTCAGTCAGGAAAATCCTTCAGCCTTGTACCTGGATGATCTTCATGGTCTTATGTACAGATGCCTATATACAGCCTTCTTAGCGCAGTAGGCAGCGCGTCAGTCTCATAATCTGAAGGTCCTGAGTTCGATCCTCAGAGAGGGCATTTATTTCCTTCTTTTGGAATGCAAAATTCTCCGATTTTCTTGAAATGCGCAAACTATGCCTAGTTCAAAGATTTTTCCAAAGCAAATGTCTGACTATTTAAGTGGGGCTCTCACCCCAACTGCATGACAAACTTCTTCTTTCTGCATGATGGCAGGCTAGCCTTCTGGAAAAAAGCCAAGATAAGGAACAGAGGCTCCTGGAGATGCCGGGGATTGAACCCGGGACCTCATACATGCGAAGCATGCGCTCTACCACTGAGCTACATCCCCACTTTTGCACTCGAGCTGTTTGATGGATGCAAGGAATCCCTGAAACCCAGGGACTGCAAAGTCTCGATCATAATCAATGGAAGGTATTGTTTGAATAAAAGTGAAATATATGGAAATCGAAGCACAAAATCCTTCGAGCCGGATTTGAACCAGCGACCTAAGGATGTCTGACTTTATGCTACAGTCCTCCGCTCTACCAACTGAGCTATCGAAGGAGTGGCTGAAGTATCTTTCAGCGCTGTAATTATCTCTCGCTCAAGAAAGGTTGTGGGGGTGGGGATCAGGAGCAGATCGATGAAAATCATGAACATTACCTGCAGCTCCCTCTCAAAGTCACCAGTTCTTAGAGCACACTGTAAGGTACGTCTTATCACCCCAAAGGAGGATTTCAGACCAAAGTTCATGTTCTGTCTTGGCTTGGGGATAAGCAGGGGTGCTCCAAATTTCAATTTTACAGAAAGGAAAGGAACTTTGATACAAAGACCTTGGGCAGCATTGGTGGCAAATGGATGGCTGCGCGGAACCATGAAAGAAATGACAGAAAGTTATGGGAGTCATTACTACGCACCCAGCATCAAGAACGTGCATTTTGGATGCATTTTCAAAAGGAAAGAGAACGGAAAAATCTGTAGATTGAAGGTGATTGAGATAAACAAAATATTCCGTTTTTCTAAAAGCTACTGTAAAGAGTCTCTGGTTTAGAAGAAGAACCCTTACCAATGATCAAGAGAGATGCGACAGATTTCTATCATCAAAGCATTATGGTTGTCAAGATGAATCATCACTTTGATGTCTTCAACAAGTAGGATTCTTTTGATCTATAATCATCAAAAATGAGATAGCCCCATTTCATGGGATTTTTCAAGGCAAACGTCTGACAGATTAAGCGGGGTCCTCATCCCGGTTGGAGGACATATCTCTTCCTTCATCATGATGCCAGCCTAGCTTTCGGCCCAAAATCCAAGGTAAGCATGGCAAAAGTCTGGAGATGCCGGGGATTGAACCCGGGGCCTCATACATGCAAAGCATGCGCTCTACCACTGAGCTACATCCCCACTTCTGCAAGGTTTGACTGTATGATTGGAAACCCTGCATTGAACCGACGGCCACATCACCCCATTCGACTCTGCAGTATACAATGTCAGTCAGGAAAATCCTTCAGCCTTGTACCTGGATGATCTTCATGGTCTTATGTACAGATGCCTATATACAGTCTTCTTAGCGCAGTAGGCAGCGCGTCAGTCTCATAATCTGAAGGTCCTGAGTTCGATCCTCAGAGAGGGCATTTATTTCCTTCTTTTGGAATGCAAAATTCTCCGATTTTCTTGAAATGCGCAAACTATGCCTAGTTCAAAGATTTTTCCAAAGCAAATGTCTGACTATTTAAGTGGGGCTCTCACCCCAACTGCATGACAAACTTCTTCTTTCTGCATGATGGCAGGCTTGCCTTCTGGAAAAAAGCCAAGATAAGGAACAGTGGCTCCTGGAGATGCCGGGGATTGAACCCGGGACCTCATACATGCGAAGCATGCGCTCTACCACTGAGCTACATCCCCACTTTTGCCCTCGAGCTGTTTGATGGATGCAAGGAATCCCTGAAACCCAGGGACTGCAAAGTCTCGATCATAATCAATGGAAGGTATTGTTTGAATAAAAGTGAAATATATGGAAATCGAAGCAAAAAATCCTTCGAGCCGGATTTGAACCAGCGACCTAAGGATGTCTGACTTTATGCTACAGTCCTCCGCTCTACCAACTGAGCTATCGAAGGAGTGGCTGAAGAATCTTTCAGCGCTGTAATTATCTCTCGCTCAAGAAAGGTTGTGGGGGTGGGGATCAGGAGCAGATCGATGAAAATCATGAACATTACCTGCAGCTCCCTCTCAAAGTCACCAGTTCTTAGAGCACACTGTAAGGTACATCTTATCACCCCAAAGGAGGATTTCAGACCAAAGTTCATGTTCTGTCTTGGCTTGGGGATAAGCAGGGGTGCTCCAAATTTCAATTTTACAGAAAGGAAAGGAACTTTGATACAAAGACCTTGGGCAGCATTGGTGGCAAATGGATGGCTGCGCGGAACCATGAAAGAAATGACAGAAAGTTATGGGAGTCATTACTACGCACCCAGCATCAAGAACGTGCATTTTGGATGCATTTTCAAAAGGAAAGAGAACGGAAAAATCTGTAGATTGAAGGTGATTGAGATAAACAAAATATTCCGTTTTTCTAAAAGCTACTGTAAAGAGTCTCTGGTTTAGAAGAAGAACCCTTACCAATGATCAAGAGAGATGCGACAGATTTCTATCATCAAAGCATTATGGTTGTCAAGATGAATCATCACTTTGATGTCTTCAACAAGTAGGATTCTTTTGATCTATAATCATCAAAAATGAGATAGCCCCATTTCATGGGATTTTTCAAGGCAAACGTCTGACAGATTAAGCGGGGTCCTCATCCCGGTTGGAGGACATATCTCTTCCTTCATCATGATGCCAGCCTAGCTTTCGGCCCAAAATCCAAGGTAAGCATGGCAAAAGTCTGGAGATGCCGGGGATTGAACCCGGGGCCTCATACATGCAAAGCATGCGCTCTTCCACTGAGCTACATCCCCACTTCTGCAAGGTTTGACTGTATGATTGGAAACCCTGCATTGAACCGACGGCCACATCACCCCATTCGACTCTGCAGTATACAATGTCAGTCAGGAAAATCCTTCAGCCTTGTACCTGGATGATCTTCATGGTCTTATGTACAGATGCCTATATACAGCCTTCTTAGCGCAGTAGGCAGCGCGTCAGTCTCATAATCTGAAGGTCCTGAGTTCGATCCTCAGAGAGGGCATTTATTTCCTTCTTTTGGAATGCAAAATTCTCCGATTTTCTTGAAATGCGCAAACTATGCCTAGTTCAAAGATTTTTCCAAAGCAAATGTCTGACTATTTAAGTGGGGCTCTCACCCCAACTGCATGACAAACTTCTTCTTTCTGCATGATGGCAGGCTAGCCTTCTGGAAAAAAGCCAAGATAAGGAACAGAGGCTCCTGGAGATGCCGGGGATTGAACCCGGGACCTCATACATGCGAAGCATGCGCTCTACCACTGAGCTACATCCCCACTTTTGCACTCGAGCTGTTTGATGGATGCAAGGAATCCCTGAAACCCAGGGACTGCAAAGTCTCGATCATAATCAATGGAAGGTATTGTTTGAATAAAAGTGAAATATATGGAAATCGAAGCACAAAATCCTTCGAGCCGGATTTGAACCAGCGACCTAAGGATGTCTGACTTTATGCTACAGTCCTCCGCTCTACCAACTGAGCTATCGAAGGAGTGGCTGAAGTATCTTTCAGCGCTGTAATTATCTCTCGCTCAAGAAAGGTTGTGGGGGTGGGGATCAGGAGCAGATCGATGAAAATCATGAACATTACCTGCAGCTCCCTCTCAAAGTCACCAGTTCTTAGAGCACACTGTAAGGTACGTCTTATCACCCCAAAGGAGGATTTCAGACCAAAGTTCATGTTCTGTCTTGGCTTGGGGATAAGCAGGGGTGCTCCAAATTTCAATTTTACAGAAAGGAAAGGAACTTTGATACAAAGACCTTGGGCAGCATTGGTGGCAAATGGATGGCTGCGCGGAACCATGAAAGAAATGACAGAAAGTTATGGGAGTCATTACTACGCACCCAGCATCAAGAACGTGCATTTTGGATGCATTTTCAAAAGGAAAGAGAACGGAAAAATCTGTAGATTGAAGGTGATTGAGATAAACAAAATATTCCGTTTTTCTAAAAGCTACTGTAAAGAGTCTCTGGTTTAGAAGAAGAACCCTTACCAATGATCAAGAGAGATGCGACAGATTTCTATCATCAAAGCATTATGGTTGTCAAGATGAATCATCACTTTGATGTCTTCAACAAGTAGGATTCTTTTGATCTATAATCATCAAAAATGAGATAGCCCCATTTCATGGGATTTTTCAAGGCAAACGTCTGACAGATTAAGCGGGGTCCTCATCCCGGTTGGAGGACATATCTCTTCCTTCATCATGATGCCAGCCTAGCTTTCGGCCCAAAATCCAAGGTAAGCATGGCAAAAGTCTGGAGATGCCGGGGATTGAACCCGGGGCCTCATACATGCAAAGCATGCGCTCTACCACTGAGCTACATCCCCACTTCTGCAAGGTTTGACTGTATGATTGGAAACCCTGCATTGAACCGACGGCCACATCACCCCATTCGACTCTGCAGTATACAATGTCAGTCAGGAAAATCCTTCAGCCTTGTACCTGGATGATCTTCATGGTCTTATGTACAGATGCCTATATACAGCCTTCTTAGCGCAGTAGGCAGCGCGTCAGTCTCATAATCTGAAGGTCCTGAGTTCGATCCTCAGAGAGGGCATTTATTTCCTTCTTTTGGAATGCAAAATTCTCCGATTTTCTTGAAATGCGCAAACTATGCCTAGTTCAAAGATTTTTCCAAAGCAAATGTCTGACTATTTAAGTGGGGCTCTCACCCCAACTGCATGACAAACTTCTTCTTTCTGCATGATGGCAGGCTAGCCTTCTGGAAAAAAGCCAAGATAAGGAACAGAGGCTCCTGGAGATGCCGGGGATTGAACCCGGGACCTCATACATGCAAAGCATGCGCTCTACCACTGAGCTACATCCCCACTTTTGCACTCGAGCTGTTTGATGGATGCAAGGAATCCCTGAAACCCAGGGACTGCAAAGTCTCGATCATAATCAATGGAAGGTATTGTTTGAATAAAAGTGAAAGATATGGAAATCGAAGCAAAAAATCCTTCGAGCCGGATTTGAACCAGCGACCTAAGGATGTCTGACTTTATGCTACAGTCCTCCGCTCTACCAACTGAGCTATCGAAGGAGTGGCTGAAGTATCTTTCAGCGCTGTAATTATCTCTCGCTCAAGAAAGGTTGTGGGGGTGGGGATCAGGAGCAGATCGATGAAAATCATGAACATTACCTGCAGCTCCCTCTCAAAGTCACCAGTTCTTAGAGCACACTGTAAGGTACGTCTTATCACCCCAAAGGAGGATTTCAGACCAAAGTTCATGTTCTGTCTTGGCTTGGGGATAAGCAGGGGTGCTCCAAATTTCAATTTTACAGAAAGGAAAGGAACTTTGATACAAAGACCTTGGGCAGCATTGGTGGCAAATGGATGGCTGCGCGGAACCATGAAAGAAATGACAGAAAGTTATGGGAGTCATTACTACGCACCCAGCATCAAGAACGTGCATTTTGGATGCATTTTCAAAAGGAAAGAGAACGGAAAAATCTGTAGATTGAAGGTGATTGAGATAAACAAAATATTCCGTTTTTCTAAAAGCTACTGTAAAGAGTCTCTGGTTTAGAAGAAGAACCCTTACCAATGATCAAGAGAGATGCGACAGATTTCTATCATCAAAGCATTATGGTTGTCAAGATGAATCATCACTTTGATGTCTTCAACAAGTAGGATTCTTTTGATCTATAATCATCAAAAATGAGATAGCCCCATTTCATGGGATTTTTCAAGGCAAACGTCTGACAGATTAAGCGGGGTCCTCATCCCGGTTGGAGGACATATCTCTTCCTTCATCATGATGCCAGCCTAGCTTTCGGCCCAAAATCCAAGGTAAGCATGGCAAAAGTCTGGAGATGCCGGGGATTGAACCCGGGGCCTCATACATGCAAAGCATGCGCTCTACCACTGAGCTACATCCCCACTTCTGCAAGGTTTGACTGTATGATTGGAAACCCTGCATTGAACCGACGGCCACATCACCCCATTCGACTCTGCAGTATACAATGTCAGTCAGGAAAATCCTTCAGCCTTGTACCTGGATGATCTTCATGGTCTTATGTACAGATGCCTATATACAGCCTTCTTAGCGCAGTAGGCAGCGCGTCAGTCTCATAATCTGAAGGTCCTGAGTTCGATCCTCAGAGAGGGCATTTATTTCCTTCTTTTGGAATGCAAAATTCTCCGATTTTCTTGAAATGCGCAAACTATGCCTAGTTCAAAGATTTTTCCAAAGCAAATGTCTGACTATTTAAGTGGGGCTCTCACCCCAACTGCATGACAAACTTCTTCTTTCTGCATGATGGCAGGCTAGCCTTCTGGAAAAAAGCCAAGATAAGGAACAGAGGCTCCTGGAGATGCCGGGGATTGAACCCGGGACCTCATACATGCGAAGCATGCGCTCTACCACTGAGCTACATCCCCACTTTTGCACTCGAGTTGTTTGATGGATGCAAGGAATCCCTGAAACCCAGGGACTGCAAAGTCTCGATCATAATCAATGGAAGGTATTGTTTGAATAAAAGTGAAATATATGGAAATCGAAGCACAAAATCCTTCGAGCCGGATTTGAACCAGCGACCTAAGGATGTCTGACTTTATGCTACAGTCCTCCGCTCTACCAACTGAGCTATCGAAGGAGTGGCTGAAGTATCTTTCAGCGCTGTAATTATCTCTCGCTCAAGAAAGGTTGTGGGGGTGGGGATCAGGAGCAGATCGATGAAAATCATGAACATTACCTGCAGCTCCCTCTCAAAGTCACCAGTTCTTAGAGCACACTGTAAGGTACGTCTTATCACCCCAAAGGAGGATTTCAGACCAAAGTTCATGTTCTGTCTTGGCTTGGGGATAAGCAGGGGTGCTCCAAATTTCAATTTTACAGAAAGGAAAGGAACTTTGATACAAAGACCTTGGGCAGCATTGGTGGCAAATGGATGGCTGCGCGGAACCATGAAAGAAATGACAGAAAGTTATGGGAGTCATTACTACGCACCCAGCATCAAGAACGTGCATTTTGGATGCATTTTCAAAAGGAAAGAGAACGGAAAAATCTGTAGATTGAAGGTGATTGAGATAAACAAAATATTCCGTTTTTCTAAAAGCTACTGTAAAGAGTCTCTGGTTTAGAAGAAGAACCCTTACCAATGATCAAGAGAGATGCGACAGATTTCTATCATCAAAGCATTATGGTTGTCAAGATGAATCATCACTTTGATGTCTTCAACAAGTAGGATTCTTTTGATCTATAATCATCAAAAATGAGATAGCCCCATTTCATGGGATTTTTCAAGGCAAACGTCTGACAGATTAAGCGGGGTCCTCATCCCGGTTGGAGGACATATCTCTTCCTTCATCATGATGCCAGCCTAGCTTTCGGCCCAAAATCCAAGGTAAGCATGGCAAAAGTCTGGAGATGCCGGGGATTGAACCCGGGGCCTCATACATGCAAAGCATGCGCTCTACCACTGAGCTACATCCCCACTTCTGCAAGGTTTGACTGTATGATTGGAAACCCTGCATTGAACCGACGGCCACATCACCCCATTCGACTCTGCAGTATACAATGTCAGTCAGGAAAATCCTTCAGCCTTGTACCTGGATGATCTTCATGGTCTTATGTACAGATGCCTATATACAGCCTTCTTAGCGCAGTAGGCAGCGCGTCAGTCTCATAATCTGAAGGTCCTGAGTTCGATCCTCAGAGAGGGCATTTATTTCCTTCTTTTGGAATGCAAAATTCTCCGATTTTCTTGAAATGCGCAAACTATGCCTAGTTCAAAGATTTTTCCAAAGCAAATGTCTGACTATTTAAGTGGGGCTCTCACCCCAACTGCATGACAAACTTCTTCTTTCTGCATGATGGCAGGCTAGCCTTCTGGAAAAAAGCCAAGATAAGGAACAGAGGCTCCTGGAGATGCCGGGGATTGAACCCGGGACCTCATACATGCGAAGCATGCGCTCTACCACTGAGCTACATCCCCACTTTTGCACTCGAGCTGTTTGATGGATGCAAGGAATCCCTGAAACCCAGGGACTGCAAAGTCTCGATCATAATCAATGGAAGGTATTGTTTGAATAAAAGTGAAATATATGGAAATCGAAGCACAAAATCCTTCGAGCCGGATTTGAACCAGCGACCTAAGGATGTCTGACTTTATGCTACAGTCCTCCGCTCTACCAACTGAGCTATCGAAGGAGTGGCTGAAGTATCTTTCAGCGCTGTAATTATCTCTCGCTCAAGAAAGGTTGTGGGGGTGGGGATCAGGAGCAGATCGATGAAAATCATGAACATTACCTGCAGCTCCCTCTCAAAGTCACCAGTTCTTAGAGCACACTGTAAGGTACGTCTTATCACCCCAAAGGAGGATTTCAGACCAAAGTTCATGTTCTGTCTTGGCTTGGGGATAAGCAGGGGTGCTCCAAATTTCAATTTTACAGAAAGGAAAGGAACTTTGATACAAAGACCTTGGGCAGCATTGGTGGCAAATGGATGGCTGCGCGGAACCATGAAAGAAATGACAGAAAGTTATGGGAGTCATTACTACGCACCCAGCATCAAGAACGTGCATTTTGGATGCATTTTCAAAAGGAAAGAGAACGGAAAAATCTGTAGATTGAAGGTGATTGAGATAAACAAAATATTCCGTTTTTCTAAAAGCTACTGTAAAGAGTCTCTGGTTTAGAAGAAGAACCCTTACCAATGATCAAGAGAGATGCGACAGATTTCTATCATCAAAGCATTATGGTTGTCAAGATGAATCATCACTTTGATGTCTTCAACAAGTAGGATTCTTTTGATCTATAATCATCAAAAATGAGATAGCCCCATTTCATGGGATTTTTCAAGGCAAACGTCTGACAGATTAAGCGGGGTCCTCATCCCGGTTGGAGGACATATCTCTTCCTTCATCATGATGCCAGCCTAGCTTTCGGCCCAAAATCCAAGGTAAGCATGGCAAAAGTCTGGAGATGCCGGGGATTGAACCCGGGGCCTCATACATGCAAAGCATGCGCTCTACCACTGAGCTACATCCCCACTTCTGCAAGGTTTGACTGTATGATTGGAAACCCTGCATTGAACCGACGGCCACATCACCCCATTCGACTCTGCAGTATACAATGTCAGTCAGGAAAATCCTTCGGCCATGAAATGGATGATCTTCATGGTCTTATGTACAGATGCCTATATACAGCCTTCTTAGCGCAGTAGGCAGCGCGTCAGTCTCATAATCTGAAGGTCCTGAGTTCGATCCTCAGAGAGGGCATTTATTTCCTTCTTTTGGAATGCAAAATTCTCCGATTTTCTTGAAATGCACAAACTATGCCTAGTTCAAAGATTTTTCCAAAGCAAATGTCTGACTATTTAAGTGGGGCTCTCACCCCAACTGCATGACAAACTTCTTCTTTCTGCATGATGGCAGGCTAGCCTTCTGGAAAAAAGCCAAGATAAGGAACAGAGGCTCCTGGAGATGCCGGGGATTGAACCCGGGACCTCATACATGCAAGGCATGCGCTCTACCACTGAGCTACATCCCCACTTTTGCACTCGAGCTGTTTGATGGATGCAAGGAATCCCTGAAACCCAGGGACTGCAAAGTCTCGATCATAATCAATGGAAGGTATTGTTTGAATAAAAGTGAAAGATATGGAAATCGAAGCAAAAAATCCTTCGAGCCGGATTTGAACCAGCGACCTAAGGATGTCTGACTTTATGCTACAGTCCTCCGCTCTACCAACTGAGCTATCGAAGGAGTGGCTGAAGTATCTTTCAGCGCTGTAATTATCTCTCGCTCAAGAAAGGTTGTGGGGGTGGGGATCAGGAGCAGATCGATGAAAATCATGAACATTACCTGCAGCTCCCTCTCAAAGTCACCAGTTCTTAGAGCACACTGTAAGGTACGTCTTATCACCCCAAAGGAGGATTTCAGACCAAAGTTCATGTTCTGTCTTGGCTTGGGGATAAGCAGGGGTGCTCCAAATTTCAATTTTACAGAAAGGAAAGGAACTTTGATACAAAGACCTTGGGCAGCATTGGTGGCAAATGGATGGCTGCGCGGAACCATGAAAGAAATGACAGAAAGTTATGGGAGTCATTACTACGCACCCAGCATCAAGAAAGTGCATTTTGGATGCATTTTCAAAAGGAAAGAGAACGGAAAAATCTGTAGATTGAAGGTGATTGAGATAAACAAAATATTCCGTTTTTCTAAAAGCTACTGTAAAGAGTCTCTGGTTTAGAAGAAGAACCCTTACCAATGATCAAGAGAGATGCGACAGATTTCTATCATCAAAGCATTATGGTTGTCAAGATGAATCATCACTTTGATGTCTTCAACAAGTAGGATTCTTTTGATCTATAATCATCAAAAATGAGATAGCCCCATTTCATGGGATTTTTCAAGGCAAACGTCTGACAGATTAAGCGGGGTCCTCATCCCGGTTGGAGGACATATCTCTTCCTTCATCATGATGCCAGCCTAGCTTTCGGCCCAAAATCCAAGGTAAGCATGGCAAAAGTCTGGAGATGCCGGGGATTGAACCCGGGGCCTCATACATGCAAAGCATGCGCTCTACCACTGAGCTACATCCCCACTTCTGCAAGGTTTGACTGTATGATTGGAAACCCTGCATTGAACCGACGGCCACATCACCCCATTCGACTCTGCAGTATACAATGTCAGTCAGGAAAATCCTTCAGCCTTGTACCTGGATGATCTTCATGGTCTTATGTACAGATGCCTATATACAGCCTTCTTAGCGCAGTAGGCAGCGCGTCAGTCTCATAATCTGAAGGTCCTGAGTTCGATCCTCAGAGAGGGCATTTATTTCCTTCTTTTGGAATGCAAAATTCTCCGATTTTCTTGAAATGCGCAAACTATGCCTAGTTCAAAGATTTTTCCAAAGCAAATGTCTGACTATTTAAGTGGGGCTCTCACCCCAACTGCATGACAAACTTCTTCTTTCTGCATGATGGCAGGCTAGCCTTCTGGAAAAAAGCCAAGATAAGGAACAGAGGCTCCTGGAGATGCCGGGGATTGAACCCGGGACCTCATACATGCGAAGCATGCGCTCTACCACTGAGCTACATCCCCACTTTTGCACTCGAGCTGTTTGATGGATGCAAGGAATCCCTGAAACCCAGGGACTGCAAAGTCTCGATCATAATCAATGGAAGGTATTGTTTGAATAAAAGTGAAATATATGGAAATCGAAGCACAAAATCCTTCGAGCCGGATTTGAACCAGCGACCTAAGGATGTCTGACTTTATGCTACAGTCCTCCGCTCTACCAACTGAGCTATCGAAGGAGTGGCTGAAGTATCTTTCAGCGCTGTAATTATCTCTCGCTCAAGAAAGGTTGTGGGGGTGGGGATCAGGAGCAGATCGATGAAAATCATGAACATTACCTGCAGCTCCCTCTCAAAGTCACCAGTTCTTAGAGCACACTGTAAGGTACGTCTTATCACCCCAAAGGAGGATTTCAGACCAAAGTTCATGTTCTGTCTTGGCTTGGGGATAAGCAGGGGTGCTCCAAATTTCAATTTTACAGAAAGGAAAGGAACTTTGATACAAAGACCTTGGGCAGCATTGGTGGCAAATGGATGGCTGCGCGGAACCATGAAAGAAATGACAGAAAGTTATGGGAGTCATTACTACGCACCCAGCATCAAGAACGTGCATTTTGGATGCATTTTCAAAAGGAAAGAGAACGGAAAAATCTGTAGATTGAAGGTGATTGAGATAAACAAAATATTCCGTTTTTCTAAAAGCTACTGTAAAGAGTCTCTGGTTTAGAAGAAGAACCCTTACCAATGATCAAGAGAGATGCGACAGATTTCTATCATCAAAGCATTATGGTTGTCAAGATGAATCATCACTTTGATGTCTTCAACAAGTAGGATTCTTTTGATCTATAATCATCAAAAATGAGATAGCCCCATTTCATGGGATTTTTCAAGGCAAACGTCTGACAGATTAAGCGGGGTCCTCATCCCGGTTGGAGGACATATCTCTTCCTTCATCATGATGCCAGCCTAGCTTTCGGCCCAAAATCCAAGGTAAGCATGGCAAAAGTCTGGAGATGCCGGGGATTGAACCCGGGGCCTCATACATGCAAAGCATGCGCTCTACCACTGAGCTACATCCCCACTTCTGCAAGGTTTGACTGTATGATTGGAAACCCTGCATTGAACCGACGGCCACATCACCCCATTCGACTCTGCAGTATACAATGTCAGTCAGGAAAATCCTTCAGCCTTGTACCTGGATGATCTTCATGGTCTTATGTACAGATGCCTATATACAGTCTTCTTAGCGCAGTAGGCAGCGCGTCAGTCTCATAATCTGAAGGTCCTGAGTTCGATCCTCAGAGAGGGCATTTATTTCCTTCTTTTGGAATGCAAAATTCTCCGATTTTCTTGAAATGCGCAAACTATGCCTAGTTCAAAGATTTTTCCAAAGCAAATGTCTGACTATTTAAGTGGGGCTCTCACCCCAACTGCATGACAAACTTCTTCTTTCTGCATGATGGCAGGCTTGCCTTCTGGAAAAAAGCCAAGATAAGGAACAGTGGCTCCTGGAGATGCCGGGGATTGAACCCGGGACCTCATACATGCGAAGCATGCGCTCTACCACTGAGCTACATCCCCACTTTTGCCCTCGAGCTGTTTGATGGATGCAAGGAATCCCTGAAACCCAGGGACTGCAAAGTCTCGATCATAATCAATGGAAGGTATTGTTTGAATAAAAGTGAAATATATGGAAATCGAAGCAAAAAATCCTTCGAGCCGGATTTGAACCAGCGACCTAAGGATGTCTGACTTTATGCTACAGTCCTCCGCTCTACCAACTGAGCTATCGAAGGAGTGGCTGAAGAATCTTTCAGCGCTGTAATTATCTCTCGCTCAAGAAAGGTTGTGGGGGTGGGGATCAGGAGCAGATCGATGAAAATCATGAACATTACCTGCAGCTCCCTCTCAAAGTCACCAGTTCTTAGAGCACACTGTAAGGTACATCTTATCACCCCAAAGGAGGATTTCAGACCAAAGTTCATGTTCTGTCTTGGCTTGGGGATAAGCAGGGGTGCTCCAAATTTCAATTTTACAGAAAGGAAAGGAACTTTGATACAAAGACCTTGGGCAGCATTGGTGGCAAATGGATGGCTGCGCGGAACCATGAAAGAAATGACAGAAAGTTATGGGAGTCATTACTACGCACCCAGCATCAAGAACGTGCATTTTGGATGCATTTTCAAAAGGAAAGAGAACGGAAAAATCTGTAGATTGAAGGTGATTGAGATAAACAAAATATTCCGTTTTTCTAAAAGCTACTGTAAAGAGTCTCTGGTTTAGAAGAAGAACCCTTACCAATGATCAAGAGAGATGCGACAGATTTCTATCATCAAAGCATTATGGTTGTCAAGATGAATCATCACTTTGATGTCTTCAACAAGTAGGATTCTTTTGATCTATAATCATCAAAAATGAGATAGCCCCATTTCATGGGATTTTTCAAGGCAAACGTCTGACAGATTAAGCGGGGTCCTCATCCCGGTTGGAGGACATATCTCTTCCTTCATCATGATGCCAGCCTAGCTTTCGGCCCAAAATCCAAGGTAAGCATGGCAAAAGTCTGGAGATGCCGGGGATTGAACCCGGGGCCTCATACATGCAAAGCATGCGCTCTACCACTGAGCTACATCCCCACTTCTGCAAGGTTTGACTGTATGATTGGAAACCCTGCATTGAACCGACGGCCACATCACCCCATTCGACTCTGCAGTATACAATGTCAGTCAGGAAAATCCTTCAGCCTTGTACCTGGATGATCTTCATGGTCTTATGTACAGATGCCTATATACAGCCTTCTTAGCGCAGTAGGCAGCGCGTCAGTCTCATAATCTGAAGGTCCTGAGTTCGATCCTCAGAGAGGGCATTTATTTCCTTCTTTTGGAATGCAAAATTCTCCGATTTTCTTGAAATGCGCAAACTATGCCTAGTTCAAAGATTTTTCCAAAGCAAATGTCTGACTATTTAAGTGGGGCTCTCACCCCAACTGCATGACAAACTTCTTCTTTCTGCATGATGGCAGGCTAGCCTTCTGGAAAAAAGCCAAGATAAGGAACAGAGGCTCCTGGAGATGCCGGGGATTGAACCCGGGACCTCATACATGCGAAGCATGCGCTCTACCACTGAGCTACATCCCCACTTTTGCACTCGAGTTGTTTGATGGATGCAAGGAATCCCTGAAACCCAGGGACTGCAAAGTCTCGATCATAATCAATGGAAGGTATTGTTTGAATAAAAGTGAAATATATGGAAATCGAAGCACAAAATCCTTCGAGCCGGATTTGAACCAGCGACCTAAGGATGTCTGACTTTATGCTACAGTCCTCCGCTCTACCAACTGAGCTATCGAAGGAGTGGCTGAAGTATCTTTCAGCGCTGTAATTATCTCTCGCTCAAGAAAGGTTGTGGGGGTGGGGATCAGGAGCAGATCGATGAAAATCATGAACATTACCTGCAGCTCCCTCTCAAAGTCACCAGTTCTTAGAGCACACTGTAAGGTACGTCTTATCACCCCAAAGGAGGATTTCAGACCAAAGTTCATGTTCTGTCTTGGCTTGGGGATAAGCAGGGGTGCTCCAAATTTCAATTTTACAGAAAGGAAAGGAACTTTGATACAAAGACCTTGGGCAGCATTGGTGGCAAATGGATGGCTGCGCGGAACCATGAAAGAAATGACAGAAAGTTATGGGAGTCATTACTACGCACCCAGCATCAAGAACGTGCATTTTGGATGCATTTTCAAAAGGAAAGAGAACGGAAAAATCTGTAGATTGAAGGTGATTGAGATAAACAAAATATTCCGTTTTTCTAAAAGCTACTGTAAAGAGTCTCTGGTTTAGAAGAAGAACCCTTACCAATGATCAAGAGAGATGCGACAGATTTCTATCATCAAAGCATTATGGTTGTCAAGATGAATCATCACTTTGATGTCTTCAACAAGTAGGATTCTTTTGATCTATAATCATCAAAAATGAGATAGCCCCATTTCATGGGATTTTTCAAGGCAAACGTCTGACAGATTAAGCGGGGTCCTCATCCCGGTTGGAGGACATATCTCTTCCTTCATCATGATGCCAGCCTAGCTTTCGGCCCAAAATCCAAGGTAAGCATGGCAAAAGTCTGGAGATGCCGGGGATTGAACCCGGGGCCTCATACATGCAAAGCATGCGCTCTACCACTGAGCTACATCCCCACTTCTGCAAGGTTTGACTGTATGATTGGAAACCCTGCATTGAACCGACGGCCACATCACCCCATTCGACTCTGCAGTATACAATGTCAGTCAGGAAAATCCTTCAGCCTTGTACCTGGATGATCTTCATGGTCTTATGTACAGATGCCTATATACAGCCTTCTTAGCGCAGTAGGCAGCGCGTCAGTCTCATAATCTGAAGGTCCTGAGTTCGATCCTCAGAGAGGGCATTTATTTCCTTCTTTTGGAATGCAAAATTCTCCGATTTTCTTGAAATGCGCAAACTATGCCTAGTTCAAAGATTTTTCCAAAGCAAATGTCTGACTATTTAAGTGGGGCTCTCACCCCAACTGCATGACAAACTTCTTCTTTCTGCATGATGGCAGGCTAGCCTTCTGGAAAAAAGCCAAGATAAGGAACAGAGGCTCCTGGAGATGCCGGGGATTGAACCCGGGACCTCATACATGCGAAGCATGCGCTCTACCACTGAGCTACATCCCCACTTTTGCACTCGAGCTGTTTGATGGATGCAAGGAATCCCTGAAACCCAGGGACTGCAAAGTCTCGATCATAATCAATGGAAGGTATTGTTTGAATAAAAGTGAAATATATGGAAATCGAAGCACAAAATCCTTCGAGCCGGATTTGAACCAGCGACCTAAGGATGTCTGACTTTATGCTACAGTCCTCCGCTCTACCAACTGAGCTATCGAAGGAGTGGCTGAAGTATCTTTCAGCGCTGTAATTATCTCTCGCTCAAGAAAGGTTGTGGGGGTGGGGATCAGGAGCAGATCGATGAAAATCATGAACATTACCTGCAGCTCCCTCTCAAAGTCACCAGTTCTTAGAGCACACTGTAAGGTACGTCTTATCACCCCAAAGGAGGATTTCAGACCAAAGTTCATGTTCTGTCTTGGCTTGGGGATAAGCAGGGGTGCTCCAAATTTCAATTTTACAGAAAGGAAAGGAAC
>NC_140585.1:107403603-107408603 GCF_964204655.1 Triturus cristatus
TAGGATTCTTTTGATCTATAATCATCAAAAATGAGATAGCCCCATTTCATGGGATTTTTCAAGGCAAACGTCTGACAGATTAAGCGGGGTCCTCATCCCGGTTGGAGGACATATCTCTTCCTTCATCATGATGCCAGCCTAGCTTTCGGCCCAAAATCCAAGGTAAGCATGGCAAAAGTCTGGAGATGCCGGGGATTGAACCCGGGGCCTCATACATGCAAAGCATGCGCTCTACCACTGAGCTACATCCCCACTTCTGCAAGGTTTGACTGTATGATTGGAAACCCTGCATTGAACCGACGGCCACATCACCCCATTCGACTCTGCAGTATACAATGTCAGTCAGGAAAATCCTTCAGCCTTGTACCTGGATGATCTTCATGGTCTTATGTACAGATGCCTATATACAGCCTTCTTAGCGCAGTAGGCAGCGCGTCAGTCTCATAATCTGAAGGTCCTGAGTTCGATCCTCAGAGAGGGCATTTATTTCCTTCTTTTGGAATGCAAAATTCTCCGATTTTCTTGAAATGCGCAAACTATGCCTAGTTCAAAGATTTTTCCAAAGCAAATGTCTGACTATTTAAGTGGGGCTCTCACCCCAACTGCATGACAAACTTCTTCTTTCTGCATGATGGCAGGCTAGCCTTCTGGAAAAAAGCCAAGATAAGGAACAGAGGCTCCTGGAGATGCCGGGGATTGAACCCGGGACCTCGTACATGCGAAGCATGCGCTCTACCACTGAGCTACATCCCCACTTTTGCACTCGAGCTGTTTGATGGATGCAAGGAATCCCTGAAACCCAGGGACTGCAAAGTCTCGATCATAATCAATGGAAGGTATTGTTTGAATAAAAGTGAAATATATGGAAATCGAAGCACAAAATCCTTCGAGCCGGATTTGAACCAGCGACCTAAGGATGTCTGACTTTATGCTACAGTCCTCCGCTCTACCAACTGAGCTATCGAAGGAGTGGCTGAAGTATCTTTCAGCGCTGTAATTATCTCTCGCTCAAGAAAGGTTGTGGGGGTGGGGATCAGGAGCAGATCGATGAAAATCATGAACATTACCTGCAGCTCCCTCTCAAAGTCACCAGTTCTTAGAGCACACTGTAAGGTACGTCTTATCACCCCAAAGGAGGATTTCAGACCAAAGTTCATGTTCTGTCTTGGCTTGGGGATAAGCAGGGGTGCTCCAAATTTCAATTTTACAGAAAGGAAAGGAACTTTGATACAAAGACCTTGGGCAGCATTGGTGGCAAATGGATGGCTGCGCGGAACCATGAAAGAAATGACAGAAAGTTATGGGAGTCATTACTACGCACCCAGCATCAAGAACGTGCATTTTGGATGCATTTTCAAAAGGAAAGAGAACGGAAAAATCTGTAGATTGAAGGTGATTGAGATAAACAAAATATTCCGTTTTTCTAAAAGCTACTGTAAAGAGTCTCTGGTTTAGAAGAAGAACCCTTACCAATGATCAAGAGAGATGCGACAGATTTCTATCATCAAAGCATTATGGTTGTCAAGATGAATCATCACTTTGATGTCTTCAACAAGTAGGATTCTTTTGATCTATAATCATCAAAAATGAGATAGCCCCATTTCATGGGATTTTTCAAGGCAAACGTCTGACAGATTAAGCGGGGTCCTCATCCCGGTTGGAGGACATATCTCTTCCTTCATCATGATGCCAGCCTAGCTTTCGGCCCAAAATCCAAGGTAAGCATGGCAAAAGTCTGGAGATGCCGGGGATTGAACCCGGGGCCTCATACATGCAAAGCATGTGCTCTACCACTGAGCTACATCCCCACTTCTGCAAGGTTTGACTGTATGATTGGAAACCCTGCATTGAACCGACGGCCACATCACCCCATTCGACTCTGCAGTATACAATGTCAGTCAGGAAAATCCTTCAGCCTTGTACCTGGATGATCTTCATGGTCTTATGTACAGATGCCTATATACAGCCTTCTTAGCGCAGTAGGCAGCGCGTCAGTCTCATAATCTGAAGGTCCTGAGTTCGATCCTCAGAGAGGGCATTTATTTCCTTCTTTTGGAATGCAAAATTCTCCGATTTTCTTGAAATGCGCAAACTATGCCTAGTTCAAAGATTTTTCCAAAGCAAATGTCTGACTATTTAAGTGGGGCTCTCACCCCAACTGCATGACAAACTTCTTCTTTCTGCATGATGGCAGGCTAGCCTTCTGGAAAAAAGCCAAGATAAGGAACAGAGGCTCCTGGAGATGCCGGGGATTGAACCCGGGACCTCATACATGCAAAGCATGCGCTCTACCACTGAGCTACATCCCCACTTTTGCACTCGAGCTGTTTGATGGATGCAAGGAATCCCTGAAACCCAGGGACTGCAAAGTCTCGATCATAATCAATGGAAGGTATTGTTTGAATAAAAGTGAAAGATATGGAAATCGAAGCAAAAAATCCTTCGAGCCGGATTTGAACCAGCGACCTAAGGATGTCTGACTTTATGCTACAGTCCTCCGCTCTACCAACTGAGCTATCGAAGGAGTGGCTGAAGTATCTTTCAGCGCTGTAATTATCTCTCGCTCAAGAAAGGTTGTGGGGGTGGGGATCAGGAGCAGATCGATGAAAATCATGAACATTACCTGCAGCTCCCTCTCAAAGTCACCAGTTCTTAGAGCACACTGTAAGGTACGTCTTATCACCCCAAAGGAGGATTTCAGACCAAAGTTCATGTTCTGTCTTGGCTTGGGGATAAGCAGGGGTGCTCCAAATTTCAATTTTACAGAAAGGAAAGGAACTTTGATACAAAGACCTTGGGCAGCATTGGTGGCAAATGGATGGCTGCGCGGAACCATGAAAGAAATGACAGAAAGTTATGGGAGTCATTACTACGCACCCAGCATCAAGAAAGTGCATTTTGGATGCATTTTCAAAAGGAAAGAGAACGGAAAAATCTGTAGATTGAAGGTGATTGAGATAAACAAAATATTCCGTTTTTCTAAAAGCTACTGTAAAGAGTCTCTGGTTTAGAAGAAGAACCCTTACCAATGATCAAGAGAGATGCGACAGATTTCTATCATCAAAGCATTATGGTTGTCAAGATGAATCATCACTTTGATGTCTTCAACAAGTAGGATTCTTTTGATCTATAATCATCAAAAATGAGATAGCCCCATTTCATGGGATTTTTCAAGGCAAACGTCTGACAGATTAAGCGGGGTCCTCATCCCGGTTGGAGGACATATCTCTTCCTTCATCATGATGCCAGCCTAGCTTTCGGCCCAAAATCCAAGGTAAGCATGGCAAAAGTCTGGAGATGCCGGGGATTGAACCCGGGGCCTCATACATGCAAAGCATGCGCTCTACCACTGAGCTACATCCCCACTTCTGCAAGGTTTGACTGTATGATTGGAAACCCTGCATTGAACCGACGGCCACATCACCCCATTCGACTCTGCAGTATACAATGTCAGTCAGGAAAATCCTTCAGCCTTGTACCTGGATGATCTTCATGGTCTTATGTACAGATGCCTATATACAGCCTTCTTAGCGCAGTAGGCAGCGCGTCAGTCTCATAATCTGAAGGTCCTGAGTTCGATCCTCAGAGAGGGCATTTATTTCCTTCTTTTGGAATGCAAAATTCTCCGATTTTCTTGAAATGCGCAAACTATGCCTAGTTCAAAGATTTTTCCAAAGCAAATGTCTGACTATTTAAGTGGGGCTCTCACCCCAACTGCATGACAAACTTCTTCTTTCTGCATGATGGCAGGCTAGCCTTCTGGAAAAAAGCCAAGATAAGGAACAGAGGCTCCTGGAGATGCCGGGGATTGAACCCGGGACCTCATACATGCGAAGCATGCGCTCTACCACTGAGCTACATCCCCACTTTTGCACTAGAGCTGTTTGATGGATGCAAGGAATCCCTGAAACCCAGGGACTGCAAAGTCTCGATCATAATCAATGGAAGGTATTGTTTGAATAAAAGTGAAATATATGGAAATCGAAGCACAAAATCCTTCGAGCCGGATTTGAACCAGCGACCTAAGGATGTCTGACTTTATGCTACAGTCCTCCGCTCTACCAACTGAGCTATCGAAGGAGTGGCTGAAGTATCTTTCAGCGCTGTAATTATCTCTCGCTCAAGAAAGGTTGTGGGGGTGGGGATCAGGAGCAGATCGATGAAAATCATGAACATTACCTGCAGCTCCCTCTCAAAGTCACCAGTTCTTAGAGCACACTGTAAGGTACGTCTTATCACCCCAAAGGAGGATTTCAGACCAAAGTTCATGTTCTGTCTTGGCTTGGGGATAAGCAGGGGTGCTCCAAATTTCAATTTTACAGAAAGGAAAGGAACTTTGATACAAAGACCTTGGGCAGCATTGGTGGCAAATGGATGGCTGCGCGGAACCATGAAAGAAATGACAGAAAGTTATGGGAGTCATTACTACGCACCCAGCATCAAGAACGTGCATTTTGGATGCATTTTCAAAAGGAAAGAGAACGGAAAAATCTGTAGATTGAAGGTGATTGAGATAAACAAAATATTCCGTTTTTCTAAAAGCTACTGTAAAGAGTCTCTGGTTTAGAAGAAGAACCCTTACCAATGATCAAGAGAGATGCGACAGATTTCTATCATCAAAGCATTATGGTTGTCAAGATGAATCATCACTTTGATGTCTTCAACAAGTAGGATTCTTTTGATCTATAATCATCAAAAATGAGATAGCCCCATTTCATGGGATTTTTCAAGGCAAACGTCTGACAGATTAAGCGGGGTCCTCATCCCGGTTGGAGGACATATCTCTTCCTTCATCATGATGCCAGCCTAGCTTTCGGCCCAAAATCCAAGGTAAGCATGGCAAAAGTCTGGAGATGCCGGGGATTGAACCCGGGGCCTCATACATGCAAAGCATGCGCTCTACCACTGAGCTACATCCCCACTTCTGCAAGGTTTGACTGTATGATTGGAAACCCTGCATTGAACCGACGGCCACATCACCCCATTCGACTCTGCAGTAT
>NC_140585.1:107413603-107421103 GCF_964204655.1 Triturus cristatus
TAAGGAACAGAGGCTCCTGGAGATGCCGGGGATTGAACCCGGGACCTCATACATGCGAAGCATGCGCTCTACCACTGAGCTACATCCCCACTTTTGCACTCGAGCTGTTTGATGGATGCAAGGAATCCCTGAAACCCAGGGACTGCAAAGTCTCGATCATAATCAATGGAAGGTATTGTTTGAATAAAAGTGAAATATATGGAAATCGAAGCACAAAATCCTTCGAGCCGGATTTGAACCAGCGACCTAAGGATGTCTGACTTTATGCTACAGTCCTCCGCTCTACCAACTGAGCTATCGAAGGAGTGGCTGAAGTATCTTTCAGCGCTGTAATTATCTCTCGCTCAAGAAAGGTTGTGGGGGTGGGGATCAGGAGCAGATCGATGAAAATCATGAACATTACCTGCAGCTCCCTCTCAAAGTCACCAGTTCTTAGAGCACACTGTAAGGTACGTCTTATCACCCCAAAGGAGGATTTCAGACCAAAGTTCATGTTCTGTCTTGGCTTGGGGATAAGCAGGGGTGCTCCAAATTTCAATTTTACAGAAAGGAAAGGAACTTTGATACAAAGACCTTGGGCAGCATTGGTGGCAAATGGATGGCTGCGCGGAACCATGAAAGAAATGACAGAAAGTTATGGGAGTCATTACTACGCACCCAGCATCAAGAACGTGCATTTTGGATGCATTTTCAAAAGGAAAGAGAACGGAAAAATCTGTAGATTGAAGGTGATTGAGATAAACAAAATATTCCGTTTTTCTAAAAGCTACTGTAAAGAGTCTCTGGTTTAGAAGAAGAACCCTTACCAATGATCAAGAGAGATGCGACAGATTTCTATCATCAAAGCATTATGGTTGTCAAGATGAATCATCACTTTGATGTCTTCAACAAGTAGGATTCTTTTGATCTATAATCATCAAAAATGAGATAGCCCCATTTCATGGGATTTTTCAAGGCAAACGTCTGACAGATTAAGCGGGGTCCTCATCCCGGTTGGAGGACATATCTCTTCCTTCATCATGATGCCAGCCTAGCTTTCGGCCCAAAATCCAAGGTAAGCATGGCAAAAGTCTGGAGATGCCGGGGATTGAACCCGGGGCCTCATACATGCAAAGCATGCGCTCTACCACTGAGCTACATCCCCACTTCTGCAAGGTTTGACTGTATGATTGGAAACCCTGCATTGAACCGACGGCCACATCACCCCATTCGACTCTGCAGTATACAATGTCAGTCAGGAAAATCCTTCAGCCTTGTACCTGGATGATCTTCATGGTCTTATGTACAGATGCCTATATGCAGCCTTCTTAGCGCAGTAGGCAGCGCGTCAGTCTCATAATCTGAAGGTCCTGAGTTCGATCCTCAGAGAGGGCATTTATTTCCTTCTTTTGGAATGCAAAATTCTCCGATTTTCTTGAAATGCGCAAACTATGCCTAGTTCAAAGATTTTTCCAAAGCAAATGTCTGACTATTTAAGTGGGGCTCTCACCCCAACTGCATGACAAACTTCTTCTTTCTGCATGATGGCAGGCTAGCCTTCTGGAAAAAAGCCAAGATAAGGAACAGAGGCTCCTGGAGATGCCGGGGATTGAACCCGGGACCTCATACATGCAAAGCATGCGCTCTACCACTGAGCTACATCCCCACTTTTGCACTCGAGCTGTTTGATGGATGCAAGGAATCCCTGAAACCCAGGGACTGCAAAGTCTCGATCATAATCAATGGAAGGTATTGTTTGAATAAAAGTGAAAGATATGGAAATCGAAGCAAAAAATCCTTCGAGCCGGATTTGAACCAGCGACCTAAGGATGTCTGACTTTATGCTACAGTCCTCCGCTCTACCAACTGAGCTATCGAAGGAGTGGCTGAAGTATCTTTCAGCGCTGTAATTATCTCTCGCTCAAGAAAGGTTGTGGGGGTGGGGATCAGGAGCAGATCGATGAAAATCATGAACATTACCTGCAGCTCCCTCTCAAAGTCACCAGTTCTTAGAGCACACTGTAAGGTACGTCTTATCACCCCAAAGGAGGATTTCAGACCAAAGTTCATGTTCTGTCTTGGCTTGGGGATAAGCAGGGGTGCTCCAAATTTCAATTTTACAGAAAGGAAAGGAACTTTGATACAAAGACCTTGGGCAGCATTGGTGGCAAATGGATGGCTGCGCGGAACCATGAAAGAAATGACAGAAAGTTATGGGAGTCATTACTACGCACCCAGCATCAAGAACGTGCATTTTGGATGCATTTTCAAAAGGAAAGAGAACGGAAAAATCTGTAGATTGAAGGTGATTGAGATAAACAAAATATTCCGTTTTTCTAAAAGCTACTGTAAAGAGTCTCTGGTTTAGAAGAAGAACCCTTACCAATGATCAAGAGAGATGCGACAGATTTCTATCATCAAAGCATTATGGTTGTCAAGATGAATCATCACTTTGATGTCTTCAACAAGTAGGATTCTTTTGATCTATAATCATCAAAAATGAGATAGCCCCATTTCATGGGATTTTTCAAGGCAAACGTCTGACAGATTAAGCGGGGTCCTCATCCCGGTTGGAGGACATATCTCTTCCTTCATCATGATGCCAGCCTAGCTTTCGGCCCAAAATCCAAGGTAAGCATGGCAAAAGTCTGGAGATGCCGGGGATTGAACCCGGGGCCTCATACATGCAAAGCATGCACTCTTCCACTGAGCTACATCCCCACTTCTGCAAGGTTTGACTGTATGATTGGAAACCCTGCATTGAACCGACGGCCACATCACCCCATTCGACTCTGCAGTATACAATGTCAGTCAGGAAAATCCTTCAGCCTTGTACCTGGATGATCTTCATGGTCTTATGTACAGATGCCTATATACAGCCTTCTTAGCGCAGTAGGCAGCGCGTCAGTCTCATAATCTGAAGGTCCTGAGTTCGATCCTCAGAGAGGGCATTTATTTCCTTCTTTTGGAATGCAAAATTCTCCGATTTTCTTGAAATGCGCAAACTATGCCTAGTTCAAAGATTTTTCCAAAGCAAATGTCTGACTATTTAAGTGGGGCTCTCACCCCAACTGCATGACAAACTTCTTCTTTCTGCATGATGGCAGGCTAGCCTTCTGGAAAAAAGCCAAGATAAGGAACAGAGGCTCCTGGAGATGCCGGGGATTGAACCCGGGACCTCATACATGCGAAGCATGCGCTCTACCACTGAGCTACATCCCCACTTTTGCACTCGAGCTGTTTGATGGATGCAAGGAATCCCTGAAACCCAGGGACTGCAAAGTCTCGATCATAATCAATGGAAGGTATTGTTTGAATAAAAGTGAAATATATGGAAATCGAAGCACAAAATCCTTCGAGCCGGATTTGAACCAGCGACCTAAGGATGTCTGACTTTATGCTACAGTCCTCCGCTCTACCAACTGAGCTATCGAAGGAGTGGCTGAAGTATCTTTCAGCGCTGTAATTATCTCTCGCTCAAGAAAGGTTGTGGGGGTGGGGATCAGGAGCAGATCGATGAAAATCATGAACATTACCTGCAGCTCCCTCTCAAAGTCACCAGTTCTTAGAGCACACTGTAAGGTACGTCTTATCACCCCAAAGGAGGATTTCAGACCAAAGTTCATGTTCTGTCTTGGCTTGGGGATAAGCAGGGGTGCTCCAAATTTCAATTTTACAGAAAGGAAAGGAACTTTGATACAAAGACCTTGGGCAGCATTGGTGGCAAATGGATGGCTGCGCGGAACCATGAAAGAAATGACAGAAAGTTATGGGAGTCATTACTACGCACCCAGCATCAAGAACGTGCATTTTGGATGCATTTTCAAAAGGAAAGAGAACGGAAAAATCTGTAGATTGAAGGTGATTGAGATAAACAAAATATTCCGTTTTTCTAAAAGCTACTGTAAAGAGTCTCTGGTTTAGAAGAAGAACCCTTACCAATGATCAAGAGAGATGCGACAGATTTCTATCATCAAAGCATTATGGTTGTCAAGATGAATCATCACTTTGATGTCTTCAACAAGTAGGATTCTTTTGATCTATAATCATCAAAAATGAGATAGCCCCATTTCATGGGATTTTTCAAGGCAAACGTCTGACAGATTAAGCGGGGTCCTCATCCCGGTTGGAGGACATATCTCTTCCTTCATCATGATGCCAGCCTAGCTTTCGGCCCAAAATCCAAGGTAAGCATGGCAAAAGTCTGGAGATGCCGGGGATTGAACCCGGGGCCTCATACATGCAAAGCATGCGCTCTACCACTGAGCTACATCCCCACTTCTGCAAGGTTTGACTGTATGATTGGAAACCCTGCATTGAACCGACGGCCACATCACCCCATTCGACTCTGCAGTATACAATGTCAGTCAGGAAAATCCTTCAGCCTTGTACCTGGATGATCTTCATGGTCTTATGTACAGATGCCTATATACAGCCTTCTTAGCGCAGTAGGCAGCGCGTCAGTCTCATAATCTGAAGGTCCTGAGTTCGATCCTCAGAGAGGGCATTTATTTCCTTCTTTTGGAATGCAAAATTCTCCGATTTTCTTGAAATGCGCAAACTATGCCTAGTTCAAAGATTTTTCCAAAGCAAATGTCTGACTATTTAAGTGGGGCTCTCACCCCAACTGCATGACAAACTTCTTCTTTCTGCATGATGGCAGGCTAGCCTTCTGGAAAAAAGCCAAGATAAGGAACAGAGGCTCCTGGAGATGCCGGGGATTGAACCCGGGACCTCATACATGCGAAGCATGCGCTCTACCACTGAGCTACATCCCCACTTTTGCACTCGAGCTGTTTGATGGATGCAAGGAATCCCTGAAACCCAGGGACTGCAAAGTCTCGATCATAATCAATGGAAGGTATTGTTTGAATAAAAGTGAAATATATGGAAATCGAAGCACAAAATCCTTCGAGCCGGATTTGAACCAGCGACCTAAGGATGTCTGACTTTATGCTACAGTCCTCCGCTCTACCAACTGAGCTATCGAAGGAGTGGCTGAAGTATCTTTCAGCGCTGTAATTATCTCTCGCTCAAGAAAGGTTGTGGGGGTGGGGATCAGGAGCAGATCGATGAAAATCATGAACATTACCTGCAGCTCCCTCTCAAAGTCACCAGTTCTTAGAGCACACTGTAAGGTACGTCTTATCACCCCAAAGGAGGATTTCAGACCAAAGTTCATGTTCTGTCTTGGCTTGGGGATAAGCAGGGGTGCTCCAAATTTCAATTTTACAGAAAGGAAAGGAACTTTGATACAAAGACCTTGGGCAGCATTGGTGGCAAATGGATGGCTGCGCGGAACCATGAAAGAAATGACAGAAAGTTATGGGAGTCATTACTACGCACCCAGCATCAAGAACGTGCATTTTGGATGCATTTTCAAAAGGAAAGAGAACGGAAAAATCTGTAGATTGAAGGTGATTGAGATAAACAAAATATTCCGTTTTTCTAAAAGCTACTGTAAAGAGTCTCTGGTTTAGAAGAAGAACCCTTACCAATGATCAAGAGAGATGCGACAGATTTCTATCATCAAAGCATTATGGTTGTCAAGATGAATCATCACTTTGATGTCTTCAACAAGTAGGATTCTTTTGATCTATAATCATCAAAAATGAGATAGCCCCATTTCATGGGATTTTTCAAGGCAAACGTCTGACAGATTAAGCGGGGTCCTCATCCCGGTTGGAGGACATATCTCTTCCTTCATCATGATGCCAGCCTAGCTTTCGGCCCAAAATCCAAGGTAAGCATGGCAAAAGTCTGGAGATGCCGGGGATTGAACCCGGGGCCTCATACATGCAAAGCATGCGCTCTACCACTGAGCTACATCCCCACTTCTGCAAGGTTTGACTGTATGATTGGAAACCCTGCATTGAACCGACGGCCACATCACCCCATTCGACTCTGCAGTATACAATGTCAGTCAGGAAAATCCTTCGGCCATGAAATGGATGATCTTCATGGTCTTATGTACAGATGCCTATATACAGCCTTCTTAGCGCAGTAGGCAGCGCGTCAGTCTCATAATCTGAAGGTCCTGAGTTCGATCCTCAGAGAGGGCATTTATTTCCTTCTTTTGGAATGCAAAATTCTCCGATTTTCTTGAAATGCACAAACTATGCCTAGTTCAAAGATTTTTCCAAAGCAAATGTCTGACTATTTAAGTGGGGCTCTCACCCCAACTGCATGACAAACTTCTTCTTTCTGCATGATGGCAGGCTAGCCTTCTGGAAAAAAGCCAAGATAAGGAACAGAGGCTCCTGGAGATGCCGGGGATTGAACCCGGGACCTCATACATGCAAGGCATGCGCTCTACCACTGAGCCACATCCCCACTTTTGCACTCGAGCTGTTTGATGGATGCAAGGAATCCCTGAAACCCAGGGACTGCAAAGTCTCGATCATAATCAATGGAAGGTATTGTTTGAATAAAAGTGAAAGATATGGAAATCGAAGCAAAAAATCCTTCGAGCCGGATTTGAACCAGCGACCTAAGGATGTCTGACTTTATGCTACAGTCCTCCGCTCTACCAACTGAGCTATCGAAGGAGTGGCTGAAGTATCTTTCAGCGCTGTAATTATCTCTCGCTCAAGAAAGGTTGTGGGGGTGGGGATCAGGAGCAGATCGATGAAAATCATGAACATTACCTGCAGCTCCCTCTCAAAGTCACCAGTTCTTAGAGCACACTGTAAGGTACGTCTTATCACCCCAAAGGAGGATTTCAGACCAAAGTTCATGTTCTGTCTTGGCTTGGGGATAAGCAGGGGTGCTCCAAATTTCAATTTTACAGAAAGGAAAGGAACTTTGATACAAAGACCTTGGGCAGCATTGGTGGCAAATGGATGGCTGCGCGGAACCATGAAAGAAATGACAGAAAGTTATGGGAGTCATTACTACGCACCCAGCATCAAGAAAGTGCATTTTGGATGCATTTTCAAAAGGAAAGAGAACGGAAAAATCTGTAGATTGAAGGTGATTGAGATAAACAAAATATTCCGTTTTTCTAAAAGCTACTGTAAAGAGTCTCTGGTTTAGAAGAAGAACCCTTACCAATGATCAAGAGAGATGCGACAGATTTCTATCATCAAAGCATTATGGTTGTCAAGATGAATCATCACTTTGATGTCTTCAACAAGTAGGATTCTTTTGATCTATAATCATCAAAAATGAGATAGCCCCATTTCATGGGATTTTTCAAGGCAAACGTCTGACAGATTAAGCGGGGTCCTCATCCCGGTTGGAGGACATATCTCTTCCTTCATCATGATGCCAGCCTAGCTTTCGGCCCAAAATCCAAGGTAAGCATGGCAAAAGTCTGGAGATGCCGGGGATTGAACCCGGGGCCTCATACATGCAAAGCATGCGCTCTACCACTGAGCTACATCCCCACTTCTGCAAGGTTTGACTGTATGATTGGAAACCCTGCATTGAACCGACGGCCACATCACCCCATTCGACTCTGCAGTATACAATGTCAGTCAGGAAAATCCTTCAGCCTTGTACCTGGATGATCTTCATGGT
>NC_140585.1:107426103-107428603 GCF_964204655.1 Triturus cristatus
TGCAAAGCATGCGCTCTACCACTGAGCTACATCCCCACTTTTGCACTCGAGCTGTTTGATGGATGCAAGGAATCCCTGAAACCCAGGGACTGCAAAGTCTCGATCATAATCAATGGAAGGTATTGTTTGAATAAAAGTGAAAGATATGGAAATCGAAGCAAAAAATCCTTCGAGCCGGATTTGAACCAGCGACCTAAGGATGTCTGACTTTATGCTACAGTCCTCCGCTCTACCAACTGAGCTATCGAAGGAGTGGCTGAAGTATCTTTCAGCGCTGTAATTATCTCTCGCTCAAGAAAGGTTGTGGGGGTGGGGATCAGGAGCAGATCGATGAAAATCATGAACATTACCTGCAGCTCCCTCTCAAAGTCACCAGTTCTTAGAGCACACTGTAAGGTATGTCTTATCACCCCAAAGGAGGATTTCAGACCAAAGTTCATGTTCTGTCTTGGCTTGGGGATAAGCAGGGGTGCTCCAAATTTCAATTTTACAGAAAGGAAAGGAACTTTGATACAAAGACCTTGGGCAGCATTGGTGGCAAATGGATGGCTGCGCGGAACCATGAAAGAAATGACAGAAAGTTATGGGAGTCATTACTACGCACCCAGCATCAAGAAAGTGCATTTTGGATGCATTTTCAAAAGGAAAGAGAACGGAAAAATCTGTAGATTGAAGGTGATTGAGATAAACAAAATATTCCGTTTTTCTAAAAGCTACTGTAAAGAGTCTCTGGTTTAGAAGAAGAACCCTTACCAATGATCAAGAGAGATGCGACAGATTTCTATCATCAAAGCATTATGGTTGTCAAGATGAATCATCACTTTGATGTCTTCAACAAGTAGGATTCTTTTGATCTATAATCATCAAAAATGAGATAGCCCCATTTCATGGGATTTTTCAAGGCAAACGTCTGACAGATTAAGCGGGGTCCTCATCCCGGTTGGAGGACATATCTCTTCCTTCATCATGATGCCAGCCTAGCTTTCGGCCCAAAATCCAAGGTAAGCATGGCAAAAGTCTGGAGATGCCGGGGATTGAACCCGGGGCCTCATACATGCAAAGCATGCGCTCTACCACTGAGCTACATCCCCACTTCTGCAAGGTTTGACTGTATGATTGGAAACCCTGCATTGAACCGACGGCCACATCACCCCATTCGACTCTGCAGTATACAATGTCAGTCAGGAAAATCCTTCAGCCTTGTACCTGGATGATCTTCATGGTCTTATGTACAGATGCCTATATACAGCCTTCTTAGCGCAGTAGGCAGCGCGTCAGTCTCATAATCTGAAGGTCCTGAGTTCGATCCTCAGAGAGGGCATTTATTTCCTTCTTTTGGAATGCAAAATTCTCCGATTTTCTTGAAATGCGCAAACTATGCCTAGTTCAAAGATTTTTCCAAAGCAAATGTCTGACTATTTAAGTGGGGCTCTCACCCCAACTGCATGACAAACTTCTTCTTTCTGCATGATGGCAGGCTAGCCTTCTGGAAAAAAGCCAAGATAAGGAACAGAGGCTCCTGGAGATGCCGGGGATTGAACCCGGGACCTCATACATGCGAAGCATGCGCTCTACCACTGAGCTACATCCCCACTTTTGCACTAGAGCTGTTTGATGGATGCAAGGAATCCCTGAAACCCAGGGACTGCAAAGTCTCGATCATAATCAATGGAAGGTATTGTTTGAATAAAAGTGAAATATATGGAAATCGAAGCACAAAATCCTTCGAGCCGGATTTGAACCAGCGACCTAAGGATGTCTGACTTTATGCTACAGTCCTCCGCTCTACCAACTGAGCTATCGAAGGAGTGGCTGAAGTATCTTTCAGCGCTGTAATTATCTCTCGCTCAAGAAAGGTTGTGGGGGTGGGGATCAGGAGCAGATCGATGAAAATCATGAACATTACCTGCAGCTCCCTCTCAAAGTCACCAGTTCTTAGAGCACACTGTAAGGTACGTCTTATCACCCCAAAGGAGGATTTCAGACCAAAGTTCATGTTCTGTCTTGGCTTGGGGATAAGCAGGGGTGCTCCAAATTTCAATTTTACAGAAAGGAAAGGAACTTTGATACAAAGACCTTGGGCAGCATTGGTGGCAAATGGATGGCTGCGCGGAACCATGAAAGAAATGACAGAAAGTTATGGGAGTCATTACTACGCACCCAGCATCAAGAACGTGCATTTTGGATGCATTTTCAAAAGGAAAGAGAACGGAAAAATCTGTAGATTGAAGGTGATTGAGATAAACAAAATATTCCGTTTTTCTAAAAGCTACTGTAAAGAGTCTCTGGTTTAGAAGAAGAACCCTTACCAATGATCAAGAGAGATGCGACAGATTTCTATCATCAAAGCATTATGGTTGTCAAGATGAATCATCACTTTGATGTCTTCAACAAGTAGGATTCTTTTGATCTATAATCATCAAAAATGAGATAGCCCCATTTCATGGGATTTTTCAAGGCAAACGTCTGACAGATTAAGCGGGGTCCTCATCCCGGTTGG